>NC_044309.1:29730648-30039815 GCF_007474595.2 Lynx canadensis | reverse complement strand
CTGAGTTTTAGTCCAAGCCTCTCCAACATCCAATTTGCAAGTTTATCTTGTCTTTTCTAATTTTATCTTATCTTTTCTAATTGTAAAATAACACATACCAATGCATTGTTTGGAAAGAATTTTTAATCTCTTAGAAAATATAGCAAAATGATATTGAAACCAGTGTTCACTTTTGTACCAAGATCAAGCAATTGTGGTTGCAGCAGTCTCTTCCTGGAACTGCCAAACTTGGACAATTGCTGTCTTAATCCTAGCCATGCCTTTCTTTAGAAGGAATGAAATGGAGAAGTTAGGGGATGTTGATGCCAGGTGGAAGTAGGACCTATAACTCTCAGGTGGCTGAAAACTGCACTGTGGAACCCACGGGAAAAGATGTTTCAGGTTATGATAGTGCAGGGTGAATGATTGACTAAGCTTGTATTGTTTTGCAGGTAGACTTGGGCCTTCTGCGCTTTGTCACTGCTGTCGGGACACAGGGAGCCATTTCAAAGGAAACCAAGAAGAAATATTACGTCAAGACTTACAGAATAGACATTAGCTCCAATGGGGAAGACTGGATCACCATAAAGGAAGGAAATAAACCTGTCGTAAGTTTCGCTGTCAGCCCCTCAACCAATTCAGTCTTTGAAACGGATGATCAATTTTTACTTGTTTGTTTGGGAGCTTTCTGTCTGGCCTGGTTGAGTCTGGGATTGATTTAAAATGAAAAGTGCAATTTGAGGTTTATATCTGACCAAGGGGTGGGGGTGGAGGGGTCTCATGTTCCCAGATCCAGAAGCCAAGAGGAAATTATACAGATGCTTCCTAGAAAAGTCAATACCAGCCAAATTAAGTGTTAGGCTCAAGAATCACTTTAACCCTCCCGTGGGGACACTGAGCATGTGTAGGATAAGCACTGTCTTTTTAGAACCTGAGGAGTTGTTCTGTTTTACTTCCCCGTGTTTCTTCATTGTCTTTCATAGATTCCTTCTTTCTTCCTCTCAGTCATGGGCTGGTTTTAGAAAACTCCTTTTCATCTACGCTCTGTGGCTCACAAACTAATTTACAAGAGTGTTTGGCCGTTTATGTGAAAATGAATAGAAGAAAGGCAGTTCACAGTGTTCCCTCAGATCACACAAATGACATGATGTTACCTCCTCACTGCTCTTAACAAAAGAAGACACACCAGCCATGCCCTGCCCTGGGTGCCCTACCCTAAATCATTTGGAGCTGAGTTGTTTTTCTCAGCCTGCGTGTTTATTTGAAGTTATGCTTGCTCTGATTTACTCATCAAAAGATTTCTGAGATCTCATATTCACTGTTTCCCCAAAACTAAAAGCTTGCCCTGAAGGCCAAATAAAATGCACAGAAATGATAAGGATAGTAGCAAAGATCCAGGTAACTTGAAATTCAGGATTTGGGAAGAGGCCAATTAACATGTCCTTGTCTCTGTTTTGAGCATGCATGGCCTGATTTTCTCCTTCTGGGTCTGGAGCTAAGAAGAGCCATAGTGTGAAGTGAGAGAACTGTTAATTCCTTTTGATTAGCTGCAAAGCCCCCACTCTTATTTAGGGCAGACAAAATGAAAGTAGATATATAGACAGTTGCCCTGTGGGAGGGAAGGTCTATGGACAGCAAGTTCAAGGCCACTGACTAGCCCTGGAGGACATGGAACCATTCCTCCATCTGGGGAAGAAAAATCCTCACAGCCAACATTTGTGAAGCTTTAGCAAGTAAAATTTGACCCTAAGTTTCATGACTTAATCTTGACATATTTTTGAAGACATGCTTTAATTTCAAACAAACAAACAAGATACTAATGCCCAGGATACAGCAAGGAGAGTAAGGAGAACTGACCTCAGGCCTTCAGGCCATTTCTTTAAAACATGAGTGCTACTTCTCCACGGTGTCTTCGTCAGCCGCTGGCCATCAGTCATTGGCATGGCCCAGAAGGGGCTGTCCGAGAGCACACACCAGGTTCTGAGGGGGTGTCTGACAATGCACAGAGCTCACTCTAGGTCCACTATCGGGAACATCCTGGCACATGGAAGGGCTTCCAGAGTGGGAGGCAGAAAGAATAAAGAAGGATTCAGCAAAGATATAGGTGCGACATCCATCTGAGCACTTATATTGAACCTAAATGCAAGCCAGACGTCCACCTGGCGTCCAGTTATTGTTGTCCACCCTCCTTTCCCTTTACTTTGCGGCCTCTCAGACACTGGCCCCTACCCCCTTCCCTGCTTTCTTAGCCAATGACAAGGCCAGCAGCCCTCTTTATGTTGAGTGGAATGTATGTACCTCCATGGTTTTCAGCAAATGTGAAGTCCCCTCAGTGTGAGCCAGAGTTCACCCCCAGCCTGTGCCGGGGCATGCAGTGCTCTTAACTGACTGTCAGGCTCTCCCTGAAGTGGACTTGTTGACCCTTCAAGCGTTATATGGCTTGGGACTCTGCTTCCTCTGGCAGCTGCCCATTCTTCTCTGTCACACAAAAATGCTCCCACACAGATTGTTTCCCAGAGAGATTTGCTGAAGTAGGACAGAAATCCAAAGGCCATCACAGGCGAGGATAAATTATGATATTAAACCATCTCTGGAGAGGGATCAGGCTAACGGCCAACTTTGTAAAGCATTTGACCACCTTCAGTCACACAGGCCACTTAAGCTAAATGAAGTAAAAACATCAGCTCGACCTTTGGAAGTCCTTTCTCCCAGGGGAAGAACAAGTCTTGGGAAATTGTGGTTCTCCTCTGAGAACTTACCTGGAAACGTGGGGAGGAATCTCCAGGCCTCCAATGGGCTCAGTAATGCTCAAGTGACACAACATAATAGGAATATGGTGTGGCTGTGTAAGAAGCAGAGCACTAGCTGATTTACTTTGACACGGGATATCCCCAGTTCAGGGCCAAAGTGAAAGACAGGGAAGTAGAGGCTTTCAGTTCCTCCTGAGGTGGGTCTCGTGCCGGATGTTCCAGCATGGAACCTGCTGAAGAACACAGCAGTGGAGCCACGCCCAGGAAGAGTAGTCCCGACACATCCTTGTGGGAAACTCATTCATGACTGGCACTTACTACCTTTGCAGTTACAAGCCTCATCTTTCTTAAAATAAAATGGCTCATTTTTAAAACTAGAAGCAGGAGCCCTGGAAAAGCTGATTTCCAGTTACGTATCATTTATAACTCAGTGTTGATTTTGACCGCTAAAACATAATTTTACCAATATCCAAAAAAGATGAAAGATCATTACTTAGTTGGTGTCAGGAATAAAGTTTCCCATCAAGAAATGGAGTTAAAAGAGGGGAAGCTACTTGACACAGTGCTGTAGCTGGGAATACAACCTAGAATTTTCAAAAAGCCAAACCCTATGGGGGCACCTGGGTAACTCAGTTGGTTAAGCATCTGACTTCAGCTCAGGTCATGATTTCACAGTTCATGGGTTTGAGCCCCATGTTGGGCTTTGTGCAGACAGCTCAAAACTTGGAGCCTGCTTCAGGGTCTGTGTGTGTCTCTCTCTCCCCACTTCCCCGCTTGTGCTCTGTCTCTCATGAATAAACGTTAAAAAAAAATTTTTTTTTTTAAAGCCAGACCCTACACTGAACTCAAAAAGTACTCCTTCTGGGGGTTCCTGGGAAAGTAAAATAGAGTGAGTTCCCATGCACCATCTATAGTATTATGTAGGTCCTTATGATAAAGTTAATAATTTCCAACTTTTTTGGATAGCCTTTTTTAGGTAGCCTTTAACAAACGTTGTCTTCGTAATAGTGCTTTTGGAGTCTCCAGGATCTCAGAAAATTGAATGGATGATTAGGACAACATTCTACATTACACGTGATTTCTTCTGATTGCCATCATTTGAAAAAAATAACATGACAAATTACTAATGCCACCTCAACCTTTGATGGGCAATGCTGAAATTATAAATAATTTTTATAGGCATTTGTGGAAACATATTTTTGTATTTGTCTTAAATCTGAAGAGTCTGTCATTAAAGGACCCTTTCTTTTTCTACATAGATCTTTCAGGGAAACACCAACCCCACAGATGTTGTGTTTGGAGTTTTCCCTAAACCACTAATAACTCGATTTGTCCGAATCAAACCGGTGACTTGGGAAACTGGCATATCTATGAGGTTTGAAGTCTATGGCTGCAAGATAACAGGTGAGCTCCAGCTTGAAGATGGCCCAGTTTTGATTTATGTAAGCTTTGCAATATAGGGAGTTTTTATAATTTTAGGAATGGGAATTTTATATAAAGCTGGTCGTTTTCTTTATATAAATCTGGTCATTTTCAGTTGGTGGTTAAAGGCATATGCTTTGAGTTTAGACATCTGCGTTCAAATCCTGTTGATACTCCTCACTAGCTTATTTTGTGAGGGAATTTATTGTCTTTCAAAGCCTTAGTGATCTCAACTAGAAAACAGTCATCATGCACCATGCAAGATTGTTGTGATAATGGAGTAGCTCATGGATATAAAGTGCTCAGCACAGCCTGGTGCTAAGCGACACCTTTCCACTTGACTCCAAGCTCCATGATGGTGAGCACTGTGCTTTTCATCTCTGTTTCCTGGGTGCAGGGCACACTGACAGGTGCTTAGTCGATTTGCAATGAAAAATTACTGCATGGCATGCTCTCCACCTTTTTCATTTTGATGCCTATGGGTGGCTCTGTCAGCCACAGTCAAGAAGGAGTTTAACTTATGAGAATTTCTCTCTTCACTCACTCTACCTGGACAACTTTTTGTCTCAATATCTATCCCTCTTTTGTTGAATGCATACACTAATATTAGAAATTGATCGGTCAATGTTTCCTCTCTTTTTGTTTGTTTCTTCTGACATTCACAGGACTTAAAAAATCTCTGTTAAATTGATGTAAGTAGAGGGATTATACCCATTTGAGAGATGAAGGTGTACTCTGGAGGCACGAAATGGCTAAAACAGTGGGCCAGCTCGGGACAGAGCTGGAAGTAAAAGAACTGTCGTCACTGTCACTCTCACTGCATTTCTCTGGCGATTCACCGATCTTCCTGTGCCACCATTCTGTATTCTGAAGTAAATACTAGTCAGGCCACAATTCCTCACCATTTAAGTAAATACATTGCAAAGGTTTCACACACACACACACACACACACACACACACACAGCAGTACAATGTAAACTTCAGTGTAAGTTTAAAAGTTAAATGGAATCAGTAACTGATTCACCAAAAAGTAATTAAAAGTGAACCACTTTTAAAAGTCTCTGAACTATCTTTTAATATTATGTTAGTGTACATAGTTAGGACATTTAATCTCTTCTTCCATGAATGCTAGTACTATTGTTTTTATTTTTATCCTTTGTAGGATAATTATATCGAAACAAGGAAACTACTGAATTTAAAAACAAAAACAAAAACAAAAACAAAAGCCCCACCACCTGGGCAATTTTCAATGAAATTACAAGCCATTTGGACAAGAGCGCTACAAGAAAAAACTAAGGAGAAAAAAACTATCCTTGTTTATAGGAGAGTCCATTTTGGCAAGTAATAACTGACACCTGATTTTACCAAAATCATATTTATTTCCATACCAGAGACAGGTTTGTTTATTGTTTCAGGATCTAAGACTAAGAAAGTTCAAGGCCTTGGAGGCAGGAATTGGGTGGAGAGAGGTTTGGAGGAAGAAGGGATGTTGAAAAGTTAGATATAACCTTGGCTTTATTTTTGATCATCAGTTACATGAGAAAAGTTCTAGGTCATTTTCAGAGAATTACAAATTTCAGAAGTTGCTCGTAAATTTGTAGAAACAAGGCCATTTGAGGTCAGGGTGGAAATAATTTCTGGCTCATTTCTAATCTAATGTCACTGCACCAAAAAAAAAAAAAAAAAAAGAAGAAGAAGAAGAAGTAACTTTGTAAAGACTCCAAACGTAGTAGTCTAAACTCTGATTTCTGAAGTTCTCCTTTTAGTTCAATAAAACATACTTAAATTTGAACCTCTCTTTCCATTTTCACAAGGATTTCCCTGAGAGTTCATTCTAGGTGTGTGAGTCTTCACATGTGAAGAAGGCAAATACTTTATTGGATTTTTAAAACCAAAAATGTTACATGACTCAACGTTAAAGGACTAATTAAATGTCTGGTTTATTTATTTAAACATAGATATCTAAAATAGCATACACTATTTTCACATATATTTTATTTTACTATTATTTTAAGGAGCTATTTTTTCCCAAAAAAGATCCTGGTTTTAAGTTCATAGCGCTAATATTTTTATCATGACCCCTGATATATTTTAGATACTTCTCTCTAGTAAGGTAGCTACAATCTCCAAATAACTGACCAAGGCAGATTTTTGGGAAGGCAGCATGTTATAAGGATAGTCACGTGGACAGAAAGTGTGCAGACATCTATCCAGGCCTCGCTCTCGACTGTCCACTTGGTGAATGTGAGACCATGGGCAAGACATTTCGTCCCTCTGAACTCCATTTCCTGGTCAGTAAGATTAACCTTAATTCAGCTGTAATGAAGATTAAATTGAAAGTATTTATAATACACTTGGCCTAGAGTCAGTGTTAACTAAATGGTACCCAGTAAATTACACAGTGAATGGTACTCCATGAACTGAACCTAGGACAAAGTCCCAGCAAGCAGAGTTTTCTTCTTGATGACCAGAAGCAGATAGTTTTCAGCTTTCAGAGGCCCTAGTCCCCTCAGAATAGAGACTAATGCAAGAGAACAAGGCTGCAGTGTCCCTGCTGGACTGTAAGATCTGTGAAAGCAGGGGCCATGTTTGCCTTACTTTCTATTGTATCCTGTATGCCTGGAACAAGTGCTCAATACATTTATTTTTTAATGAATGAATGGATGAATGAATTGCAGTTTTATCCACAAATGACTGAATTTCAAAATACCACCCTCTCCTCTTCAGTTGGCAATTCCTAACTCAAACTGGATTAAAACAAACAAAAACTATTGAATTAAGTTATCCTGTGAACACATCACTCAACTTCCAAAGTCTCCAGAGCCCTTAAGTTTTAACCTAATTTTTGTATTCAGAAATTATTTTTTAGAAATACAATAATCTTAGAGAAGCCAGAGTATACAGTGTGGTCACCATGTAGAGATATAAAGAAAACAAGATTGGAGCAAAAACCATTCTGTTTTAAAGGTGATTGCCAAAGGAGCATTTTCATTATTTTGACAAAGCAGGCTTCATCATTTTGGCAAATATAGATATGTGGGGAAGATAATCTTGGAGGATTACTGCTTGATGTATGAGAACATACCACAGACTCGTTTAACTTGTGTTTGTTAACCAGAAGTCTCTTAACTGATGCTTCTGCTCACATCAGTGTGTTCCTATGTTAATCAAAGTTTGGAGGGATGATCTCAGGTGCCACAATATCCTGAGTCATCATGGGAAGATTAAATTATGCTCACTCAGTTTCACCCATCAAATGCAGTTATCATGATACCTCTCATTCTCTAAAACAGAGTATTTGATTTACCAGTATATCTCAGTTTTCCTATTAAAGCTGTATAATTTTACCATAATATATCAATGAAAAGAATCACCTTAATTCCCCACCACAGAACTCATCTCTCCCTTCCATCTAATATTGCTTTTTAAGTTTTCGAACAGGGTTGCCAGGTAAAATACAGAATGTCCAGTTAAATTTGATGCTGATAAATGACAAAGAATTTTTTAGTATAAGTATGTCCCATGCTATATTTGGGACATACTTATACTAAAACATTATTCATTATTTTAAATTCTAATTTAGTCTAGCATCCTGTTTCCTGTTTTGTTGTTTTTCTTTGATTGTTTGCTAAATTTGGCAACACTATTTCCAAAGGATTTGACATGTAGCCAGGCTAAAGCACATCTGAGCAAGCCTGCTATGGAAGAATAGAACTAGATCCTAGCATCTTATTCAAACCTTGAAATGTTAGTGTAACTTTTCTCCTAATCATTGCTAAAAGTGAGTTATTAAATTGTTGAATTAATAATTGTTATTTAACATTGTTAAAAGTGCTAATTTTTAGTTAAAGGCAAATCAATGTGCCTCTTCACTGTTCTTTTTTGGATGAGGCAGACTTATAGAAGGAACAAGGGTCTAACTGTACTGTGGATATGTTAGCAGAATGGGGGCTGGGCATCACTAGGTTTGTTGATATGTAAACTCTGCTTTAGCCAAGTCTGCATTAGAGAAAGGACGTTAATCTGGTAAAGGTTGTGCTCTCCTTACAATATTCAAGTTAATTGTGTTTTTGTCCAGATGGTAACATCTGGTACTTATTACTAGCTAAACATTTTCTTTATAAAAGCTGATTTTGAATCAGACAGGTGTGACCACAGTGACCAAAAATGTGACTTCTATTTTTAGCACTACAATTTCATAGACCCTCAGTAAAATACTTTTTATAATTTTTTTTAATCCTCATTGAATTTATTGTATCCAGGTCCCAGCCAAGAGCAGCTACTGTGACTGAATTACAGGAAAGGGTGCTTGAGAAAAATGGCAGTTGCCTTTATTGTGTTAATAAGTTGATTCATTTATCAAATATTTGTTAAGTAAATACCATAGAAAGCTGGGCTCAAGGAGTCATAGAAAAAATTTAAATATGACTTGGCTTATGTCCTCAAAGACAAAATCTGGTGAGGCCAGTAGCAGCAATCCAAGGAGCTGCATAGGGTCATCAATATAGAGAAATGCACATAAAGTGCTAAAGAAGAGTCTCATAGAAAGAAAACCATGCCTAGTGGGAAATGTTGGGAAAATTGTAGCATTCAAAAATGGCTCAAGATTTGTAGTGGTTTAGGTAGTGGGAAGGGCAAGATAATGGGGACTTCCTAGTGAAGGGAAGAGAATGAAAGAAAGCCTCCCTCCATCCCACCCCCATAAGAAAGTTTTTTATTCCATTATTTATGCCTGTCACAAATGGGGTAAAATGAGGAGAGGCTTTCAAGGCTGCAGTATGGAAGACAGGACATGCATAATTCCGAGCCGGG
Organism: Lynx canadensis; assembly: GCF_007474595.2. NCBI lineage: Eukaryota > Metazoa > Chordata > Mammalia > Carnivora > Felidae > Lynx > Lynx canadensis. The sequence continues at coordinate 30,030,851 of NC_044309.1, read as the reverse complement.
ACTGAATGCTTGGATAAAGAAATGGCATGACCTGAAATGTACAACTCATTGGAAAGTATCTGAGCAATTAACTCTTAAGGACCAGAAGATAACATGGACACAGTTTAATCTCATTAAATGCATGCCTCTCATTTAGGATGGCTATATTTTTTAAGCTAAATTTTAGTTATATTATGCAGAATTGAGTTGTTTCAAAGAAAAATAGGTTATCATTCTTATGCATGTCCTTGATTGAGGTGTACAGTTTTGAAAGGAGAATAATTGAATGATTTGTTATTAAGTGGCCAATCAATTAATCAATGATTGATACTCTCCTTATGCTCAGAAGCTACTTGGACTGCTGCAGAAGATGTAAAAAGATCTGATGCTCTTTGTTGCTTTTTTTTTTTAATGTTTATTTATTTTTGAGACAGAGAGTGAACAGAGGAGGGTCAGAGAGAGAGGGAGACACAGAATCTAAAGCAGTCTCCTTCCAGGCTCTGAGCTGTCAGCACAGAGCCCGACGCAGGGCTCGAACCCACGAACTCTGAGATCATGACCTGAGCCGAAGTCGAATGCTTAACTGACTGAGCCACCCAGGTGCCCCTGATGCTGTTTGTTGCTTTTGAGAAATTTATAATCTAGCTGTGGATGCAAGATAACCAATCTTAAAGCATGGAGAGGGGGCGCCTAGGTGGCACAGTCGGTTAAGCGTCCGACTTCAGCCAGGTCACGATCTCGCGGTCCGTGAGTTCGAGCCCCGCGTCGGGCTCTGGGCTGATGGCTCAGAGTCTGGAGCCTGTTTCCGATTCTGTGTCTCCCTCTCTCTCTGCCCCTCCCCCGTTCATGCTCTGTCTCTCTCTGTCCGAAAAATAAATAAAAACATTGAGAAAAAAAAAATTGAAAAAAAAAAAGCATGGAGAGAACAATTTAATGCTAAACTGTGTGCTACTTTCTCCACATGCAATCATATTTCTGACAAGGGAGAGTTTGGAATAAAGGCTAGAATAGTTTCAGAAGTTTCCATGAAGAGTTTAAGATAGGTTTTAAAATTTCAGCAGAACTTACCTCTGTCAACAGGAGGATAAGGGGCTGCAGGAACATTTTGAGCAAAGATAATGATGAGGGTTGTATCTAGGGTATACAAAAAGATGGATTCACTGAAATATGCTGTCAGTAAGAGGAAACAAAATTAGATAAACAGAATGAAACCAAAATGAAGATTTCAAAGGCTGGATAGACTTTTTATATAGTCCTATAAATAATGGGGGGCCATGGAAATTTTTTAAAGCTCTCTTTCTTTTATTATTGTGGTAAATACACATCACATAAAATTTATAATTTGGGCCATTTTTTTTTTTTTTAATTTTTTTTTTTCAACGTTTATTTATTTTTGGGACAGAGAGAGACAGAGCATGAACGGGGGAGGGGCAGAGAGAGAGGCAGACACAGAATCGGAAACAGGCTCCAGGCTCCGAGCCATCAGCCCAGAGCCTGACGCGGGGCTCGAACTCCCGGACCGCGAGATCGTGACCTGGCTGAAGTCGGACGCTTAACCGACTGCGCCACCCAGGCGCCCCTAATTTGGGCCATTTTAAGTGTACAATTAAGTTGTGTGACGTACAATCACATTATTGTGCAGCCATCACCACACTCCATCTTCAGAGCTTTTCATGATCACAAACTGAAACTCTGTACCCATTAAATACCACCTCCCCATTCCTGCCTCCCACCAGTTCCTGTGGCCACCATTCTACTTCCTCTCTTTATGTATTTGAATCCTCTCCATACCCCACATCAATGGAATCATACAATATTTGTCCTTTTGTGTCTGGCTTATTTTACTTAGCAATGGAAGATTTTTGAGCTTAAGAATGACATTGCAAAAAAAATTTTTTTTTTATGGAAAGTGAATTGGCAGTTATGGATGGTATAGATTCATAACTGGGGTCTGACAAGTCAACCAGACTAGTTAGCACCCTGGCCAGGAGGATGCAGACCAGAGTAATGCCAAAAGGAAATGAGGACCACAAGGCAGGACCAACCAACATACTTTTTTTTTTTTTTTTTTTAATGAAAATATGACAGGATTTAGTAGCAGAACAGGAATGGAATATATAAAATAGAGAAAGACTAGATGACTAGGCAGAAACTAGCTGGTTGGCAGTTCCACTGGTTAAAACACAGAGTTTGATAAAGAAATTCAGTATCAAGGGGAAAAGGTCCGTTTGGGTTTGGACATGGTACGTTTGTGACGACAATGGGATTTTCGTGTGGAAAGCTCCTAAAGAAGTTAGAAAAGGGGTGGGCAGGACAGCCTCCGGCTGTTGGAATTACTGATTTCCTATCTCCAGCCTATCATAAACTGAACCTCTGTTGGGCAGGGCCTGTACTGGATCTAGGGCTAAATTCTAGATACCAAAGGGACTGGAACATCAGTACTTTGACATTAAGCTTGGAAGAACTCAAAAATGGGGAAATGTCTATCTTCACGGAAGAGTTTCCTTCTTGGAATGTGAGTGTGGGAGGGAGTGCTATAAGTCTAGGAGAAAGGTTTGAGGGAGGCAGCGCTTTGGTTTAATGTCAAATGATCCAGAGACTTAAAAATGTATATGAATGGGTACAATGTTCCTATTCAGTCTGTGGTATTCTCTTTCTAAGCATGGAGAGTTATAGAAAATCATTTTACATCATCTATTTCATTCCACCCTCTAGATTATCCTTGCTCTGGCATGTTGGGTATGGTGTCTGGACTTATCTCTGACTCCCAGATAACAGCATCAAACCAAGGGGACAGAAACTGGATGCCTGAAAATATTCGCCTGGTAACCAGTCGCTCCGGCTGGGCACTGCCACCTGCTCCTCACCCATACATAAACGAGTGGCTCCAAGTGGACCTGGGGGAAGAGAAGATTGTGAGGGGCATCATCATTCAGGGGGGGAAGCACAGGGAAAACAAGGTGTTCATGAGGAAATTCAAGATCGGGTACAGCAACAATGGCTCAGACTGGAAAATGATCATGGATGACAGCAAGCGCAAGGCTAAGGTGAGATCCAGGGATGGGAGCAGCTGCTGGGGAGGAAGTCCTTTCTCGTGTCATTGACTTAAATCCAAGACCTCCAGCATTTTCCTGAGGAAGTACGACTTTGTATTTCTTTTAAGCCATGACATCAGTGGAAGTGTGGATGGTGTCCGTAAGACCCCCATTCTAGGGAAGACAGGAATGAGATGCTAAAAGTGGTATCTGAGATCAACGCAGAAAAGAATTACATTGCTGGCCGCCTTTCCTTCCTTAGGGAACAGGGGAAAGCTCGACACTCAGGAGACAGGGCGGCCCAGAGCCTGGGAGCCTGGGGACTGACAGGGCAACCCAGCAGAAACTCAGAATCTCTCAACAGATTTTAATCTGTTAGCCACTGCCCCACCCCCATCCCTTTTCCCTTCTCTCACCCATCCCTCATTTAAGTGGTTTTTGGGGGGTTTTTGTTGCTGGTTTTTTGTTTTTTGTTTTTTTTACATTTTAATTGTGGTGACATACACATAACCTAAAATTTACCATCTTAACCTTTTCAGATGTAAAGTTCAGTGGTGTTAGGTACATTCCTACTGTTGTGCAACCGATCTCCAGAACTTCCTCATCTTGCAAAACTGAGAATCTGTACCCACCCCACAATGACTCCCATTTCCTGATGCCCCAGCTCCTGGCGACCACCATTCCACTTTCTGTCTCTGTGAATTTGACTTCTTCAGGAGCCTCCCATAAGTGGAATTATACAATATTTGTTTCTTTGTGACTGGCTTACTTTACTTAGCACAGTGTCCTCAAGTTGGAGCAACAGGATTCCATTTCTTTTTAAAGCTGAATGATACTCTACTGTATGCACATACCACATTTCGCGTATCCATTCATCCACCTATTGCCACTTCCATTGTTTCTGCCTTTTGGCTTTTGTGAATAATGCTTGAGTATGTTTTTTTATGCCTTGGAACCTTTTAAAATACACTTGGCTCTTGATCCAATGATAAGGGAGATATTCCAACATTCATCACAACACGTGGTATCGTTTTTTTTTTTAACCAAACAGATTCTTTAGGGATTATGTTTTACTTAGGCTGGTGGTCAAACTAATTTGCATTTTCTTTTTTTTAGTATATGTGCTGCCGAAGTGAGCACTGATTTGCATTTTCTGAGCACACAACACCAGCTAGGCCTGATGATGGCTGGTTTGAGTGTGAATAAGTAACAACCCATAGACCATCAGTTCTGTGTGCACTGAGGGAAGTATTCAGCTGATGGCACTTCTCACACCCAACACAACTAGCTTTCCATCCCAGCTTTTGCATCTCTGCTTTGCTCAGGACCTACTCCTTTTGTGAAAAGATTTTAGCCCATTGAAGGGAATGTTATCCTTGTTCCCACTCTAAATGACTGTGGTGATGTGCCTTGAATATAGTGACTCAGGCCAAGGGCTTTGCAGGCAGGAAACAAAAGGCCAATGGCACAGCCAGATCCCCCTCTGTCCAGAAGCTGGACTCTGCAGAGACCACCTGTCCCCACTGGCTACCTGTCCACCAAGGCCGTGGTCAGCACCAGTGTGGCAGGCCACTGACAGTGATGATGCTGTCGGAAATGTAAGAATCTCTCTCCCATCTCGCCCCTACTTAACTTGTGGTTTCTAAACAATTTCCAGTGTTTTTTTTTTTTAAATCTACATTACAGCTACTTTCCTTCTTGTGTTCATTTCATCCCCCACCCCCTTTATGCCTGCCCCTCTTGTTTTGATAAAAGAAAAAGTAAAATAAACACCAGAAACCAGAGTTCCCCTTAAGAGCCCATCTTTTCAGAGGAGTTGTGAGCCTTCTGACTTTGTCACAAAGTGTGAATATGCCACACATCAGCAGCATCCTGGTGCTGTTGTGACAACAGCAGGTGTTGTGACACCTTCAACATGAGGGTTCTAGGAGAGAAAGAAAACAAATTACCATATGCTTTGGATAAGGTGCCTCATCGAGTCTGCAATTAAGTCTAAAGCTATCACTCTACTGTAGTACATTGCGCATAGAATTCCACCAGGAGCCAGCACACAGGTTTCAATCTTAACAAAAAACTCCACTCATGAGTATGTGAGATTTTTCTCCTCAAATATGATCTTATCCGTCATTATCATCCCCCTATGATATTTAAAACCACAAAAGCCTCTAAATTATTTACATAGAGCCTAATCTGTCATTCCTGACATGTCCTTCTCCTTAAATAAAATCTTTAAGATGCAAAAGGACATGGGTAAAGCCTTCAGTTTAGGTGCAGTGCATATTACTAAGTTGTATAATGATACTTAAAACATACTCTATTTAAACTTACAAATGAAGGCCACCTGCTTAGGATGCCAAGTATCTTTTGTGTAATAGTAGAATGAGTACTGGGTTTTATGAATCAAACAGTACTTTGATGGCTATAAAATCCCCTATATCCTGCTCCTCACTTCCTACCCTCAAGTAGTACATGATGGACAAGGTATATCAGAGTCTTTGAATTAAGCAGAGAGGAGATCTAAATGCTCAAATCCCTCTTCTAAACCACGGTGAGTAACAGGACACAAAGATATTTCATAAACGATCTTATGTTAGCAGTGTTAGCTCATTTCCATATAGATCCTCGCTGCTAATATTCTTTCCAGCTCATCACGGACAGCTTTTATAATTTTCTACATTGTCCTAATTCTTTACTCAAGTTAAAATTAGAAGAAGAGCTGGGAGTCTATAGCTATAAGTGCTTTTCTCCTGTGATTGTTGGAGCTATATTAACATAGAACAGGCATGCATAGTAATGTTGCTTTCATTATAATTATATCTCACTGACGACACTTAATTGGGCCTAACAATAATATATGTCAGATTCCCAATTACTGGAAGCAACTGTGTTCCATCAAGAGTGCAGAACCCCAATAATGATTTTACTCTTCAAAATAAGAGAAGGCAGCTTTAGGGGAAGAAGCGAGTCTGTGTTAACCACGTCCTTTAGATTTCTGGAGACTTTTCTGGATTGGATAGGACCAATTAATTTATTTCTGGAACTCAGAGAACCTCTGGCCAGATCACAGTCAACCCAATCCGTCTGTTTTCACTTACATGTGTGTCCCTTTTAGCCCTGATATTTCTACCACTGAATGATTACATCTTTTGCTGGCTTATGACATCTTGATCCAGGAATCGGGTATGGTCCCTGCTCCTGACTGACATGGCCTGGTGGCTGGCCATCCACTCAATCTAATCTACCAGTCAGTAACCCAAACTGCAATACATTTAAAGAAAAATTAAGGAAACTAAGTATGTGGCCTTGGTTATAGACCTCAGTTACCTGAATGTAATGAGATTAGACATGATTATTTCTAAGGGCAGAGGCATCATAGCAGTGTGGTGAAGGGCCCCAGTTAAGACTGCCTAGGTTTGAATCCTGGCTCTGACACTTACTGTACGTATGGCCTTGGGCAAATTACTTGACCTCTCTGTGCCTCACCTGTCAACTGAGGATAATGATAGAATGTACCTCAAGGAGTTGTCTTGAGGATCAAATGAATTAATATACTTTAAGCACTTAGAACAACGCCTTGCACCAGGAAACATGATGCGATGTTTCATGTATAACAAGACACTCGCAATGATAAGGCAACTTGATTTTCCTAATCTCCCTCCCCACCTCCCTTTAGGGGTAGGATTAAAGAATAATGTTGGGAGAAGAGGATAGAAGAAGGCTTATCTATTTCTTGAAAAAATTATTGTTCCATTTTCTTATGATTCCACTCAAGGATTTTGACCTTCCTGTCAATGTAAAAAGGGAAATAAAATAATCAAGTAGCAGCACAGGCAATGGGTGGCCTGGCCCCTGAAGAATGTCACAGTGACTTCAAGTCAGGAATGTATTTCAAAAAAAGGAGCCCATTCACACTGCAGTTCAGCCAGGCATCAGAGCCTCACTTGATAGCCAGGACCCTTGTTACTTTCCTGAGAGGTTCTTTTATCTACAAATGCCTCCAACTGGTGGTTCTGCTTAAGTAAATAGCAATTTCAGTGAGTTGGAATAACCCCAGTTCCTAACTAAATAGCACTTGTACTACATTAAATTTAATATCTCCTTCTTCAGGAATTTAATCACTCCCTCTTCTACAGGTTTTAGCAAACTAGGACCCGCTTCTTTAAGAGAATGTAACAGGAGTCGTCACTGAAAATGTGGTGTCTAACATAGCTCTGAAAAATGGCAGCTTCTCTTCCTGACTTCTCTTCCTCCACCTCAAGGAGGTGGTAGAAGTGTCACTTCTTGAAGGCACATCAGCATAGCATTGAAAACGTGTCTCATTAAATCCTCAGCTTCTGGTATAGCCTCAGTGTGTACTTCAAAGTTTCTGAGAAATGACATCTGTCACTTCTTAGAGAAGCTTTAGTTGTTTCCCCCCCCTTTCTCATTTATGAAAGACATGTCAGCCATTTACGAGGTGGTGGGATGGGGTCTGTTTCTCTGCCCTATTAAGAGTCCTGAAGGAGGGATTCCTCTACCGAAAGGGAGGTTTTATTGATAATGGTGTTTCTCCTACTTCAGTCTTTTGAAGGAAACAACAACTACGATACACCAGAGCTACGGACTTTTCCACCTCTTTCCACACGATTCATCAGGATCTACCCTGAGAGAGCCACTCATGGAGGACTGGGGCTGAGGATGGAGCTGCTGGGCTGTGAAGTGGAAGGTAATTACAACGTCCCGAGTCCCTTCTAGTTTCCGGCTTTTTAATCTCTTTCTTCATGCATTTATGCCCCTGATGGCGAGGCTGCAAATTGCCAGCTTTTTCCCCTGGGTGATCCTACCTTGTGCCTGTCAGTCTGTGAGGCTCGACGTTCTAGCACATTCCACCAAACAGTGCCTTCAGAATCCCACTTTTGTATTGGTTGTTTGTGGAACTCTCCTCAGATTCTTTGGGTTGCCTTCTTTGACTTTTTTAAGTTTCCTGAGGTGAAATTTGCATAACATAAAATTCACCATTTTTAAGTAAACAATTCAGTGGCATTTAGTACATTCACAGTTATTTTTGCGACCACCACTTTTATCTAGTTCCAAAGCAAAACCCCCACCCATCAAGCAATTTCCCCTAGACCCCTGGCAATCACTAATTCCTTTGACTTTTTAGTGTTGTTTAGCCATCTGTGTCCCATTCAACTTTCTGTCTGCAGTGTTGACTGCCATCTCATACTAGTGGGAAACAGCATTTGACAGACAGAACCACCACCATTATCTTGAATGAACTGCTTAGGCTACTGCAGAGAAACAAAACTTTACATGAGATAATATGTATGAATGTACGGTGAGGTCTGTTTGAGGATATTACTGCATACACTTATCATATGAAAGTCATCTCAAGGACAAATTCAGCTCACACACTGACCTCAGAACTGCACTTACCTCTGCATTTTTTAATCACATAATAAATAAAAGGAATGTTTGAAAAATGATATGATAGTTGTTTATTGTACCATCTAATGCTTTTGTGCATTAGAATTCCCATCTGCCTTAGATTTGGGCATAAAGAGTAACCAACTTTTCCATCCCCATAAAGGTCTTTCTCTAGGTTAGCTCAAAGAATGGCTATTGTTGGTACCCAGATGTTAATCAATTGAGCATATGATCATGGTTGTTTCAAAGAATGCTTTTTAATATCACCTTCTTGTGGTTTCAAAATTATTTGTGTTTTGAGCTACCCAAATATAATTACATTCTTGAGCACATTAAACATCATAAAACTTTTCTTATGCACTAAAGAATCTGAAGCTATAAATCACCATACTAGTGAATAATTCATAGCTACTTTTGTATGTATTTATTTTAAAGCAGGCCATTATCTCCCATTCTTTATTGTGTAGTTGTTTCCTTATCTGTAGTCATATCTCAGACCTCTGAATTATCCAGTCACTATCAGCACAGACTAAGAATGACTATGTGCCAGGACTTTGGCAAAGATACCAAGAAACAAAAAGGGATGGGCAGATTGAACCGACTGTAGACAATGTTTGTTCCATTTACTGGGAAACGTGTTCATCTGGAAAAGGGAGTCGGTTGCCATGATGCAGGTCATCAGCCTGGATTCTAGAAAGCAACACTGATTTAAGAGGTGGAATGAATGGATGGCTGAAAAGACTGAGGCTGGTGGCAGTTTGCCAGTGTCAACTCTGTAGTGAGAGGTACAAATCGTTGGTGAAGAGATTTGCCACAGATGTTTCCAAGCACTCACAAAAGTGAGGAAGTTGCCCTTAACCATAAGAGAAACCAACATCCGGGGAAAGTAATGTCAAAACTTTTTGACACAATCTGTGAAAGGGAGTGTTTTTTTTTTTTTCTTCCTTAAAATGATTAACAGGCCCTATTAAAATATCTGCTTCATGACTGTGCCATGGGACATACCTAGAGGGATACGGGAAGACGGTGAGATATAGCTGAGCCTTCTGCAAGTGTCTGTCCTGTTTGGGGCTAGCATTTACAAGACACAATTAGAGAATCACAGAAGATAAAATATATCCAAGTAGTAAAATTGGGAAATAAAAATTATTCACTTTCTATTTTTTAAATTTAAACCAGGTACTACCCTGGGCCACTTCCAATGAGGAATTCCTCCTTTATAAATCCCATAAGGAATGCAGATGAATAGAGAGTTTAAAATACTTAAAAGTGGCAGGTAACTCAGTGAATACAAGTATCTGGATTAGCAGGAGGATTCCACTGATTCACTGATAGCAGTACGTGGAGCCCAAAATGTGTGTGTATGCATTTCACAAAGTCTAGATGGTGTGCCTAAACACTGTGCACATTCTCTGTACACATTCCTAGTGTGTGCTCTGGGCAGTTGAGGAAGTTGAAGCTAGCTAAATTTCTTTCTTTCTTTTTTTTAATGCTTATTTATTTATTTTGAGAGGGGGTTGGGTCAGAGAAAGAATCCCAAGCAGGGTTTGTGCCATCAGCTCTGAGCTGGACACAGTGCTCCATCTCATGAGATCATGACCTGAGCCGAAATCAAGAGTCGGACACTTAACCGACTGAGCCACCCAGGCGCTCCTAGCTACATTTCTATATCTGTCATAACTCTGCTCAGTAATTAAGCACAATAACAAAGACTATCAATTTTTTTATTGAGAAAGAAGCAGTTACCAACACATTCCCAGACACATGGCCAGAAGCTATTAGAGAACAGGCCCCCACTCCCAGTATCTTGTCTGGTTCTCAGACATTGAGAGCTGTACATTATCTCAAGCCTTGCAAAGTGAAAGGTAATGCCAAAAACTGTAAAATATTAAACAGATTGCAAGAATGAGTAACAGGCTGAAAAATAATAGACCAAACTAAGTTTAAAGAACTTCAAAAGCAGTCTTTGATTAATGTTGGCTACCTTTCAACTACACACTCAAAGATACAGGAATACCTGTCCACAGTGGAATGCAGTCTTCCGGGAGTTAAGGGAAAATGACCCCAGGACATCTAAGACAGCTCCTCTCAAACACCTGCTCTGGAGAGGGGGATCACAAGTTGAGAAGCTTACTTAAAGGGAAATGGAGTCATTCACAATTTTCTTTCTTTCTTTTTTTTTTTTTTTAAAGAACAATATTGTACTAAAAGTGAATCTTGAGACTCCCTTTTGGAGAAAAATTCTAATACAAACCTAGCAAGCTTAGCTAATACTCAGAAAGTAAAAGAATTCATGACAGGCGAATTCTCTAGCCCACTGAGAATGTAAGGAAAAACAGTTGAAGCAGAATCTCTGTCATCAAAGTTCTCAATTCCAGGGTCATGAATAAATAACCAGTGAGAATGCAAGCACTTTTCACAAAAAGGATGTTTATGTAGATAGCAATGTATAAAATGCTAGGGCAGCCAGCTCTACTGAACAGATATGGATCAAATACCAAAACAAAGCAGTCCCCAACGAATTCTGCCAAATCCAAGTAGATTTAGCTCCTGAAAGGGAGGTGAATCATGCTCCTGGCCTTCTTACCACGGATTAGAGTTTTCTGCAAAGGTGTTAGCAGACTCAATAGCCAGAGCCTCGCAAATACATTTCAGAGGTGTGAGGTAGTAATCCTTGGATCTTGTTTCAGCACCTACAGCTGGACCGACCACTCCCAACGGGAACCTGGTGGACGAGTGTGATGATGACCAGGCCAACTGCCACAGCGGAACAGGTGATGACTTCCAGCTCACAGGTGCAGAAACCATCTTCATCCCATTGCTGTGCCATTTCAGTCATGTTGTAGTGGAGACCTGCTAGTGCATGTCTGTTCATGTTTGTGTAGCTCCTCACGGTGGCGGCCATCATCAACTGGGGTCACTGCTTCCTTTCCTCATGCCGTCTGCCGCCGCCGTTTGGCACAATTATTTTAGCCATTTTCAGAGCCAGAGGCTAGGATTTTCTTAATTCCATAAGAATTTCTCTATGGCTCCATGTGCTAAACTCATCCTCACCTTCAAACCCCCACCCCCACAACACGTGCACCACCCCTACACAACCACACACTTCAAAATGTTTATTTGCATTTTTGAACAAGGGGAAAATGCTTTGAGTGGAACCTTTACCCAACTAATTGATGAAATTAGGCTTATATTTGAAATGCAGCTTTTAAGTTAGGGTTTTGTAAATCATTTTACATTGAAATTTACAAAGGCAGAATTACTTCTTATTTCACATCAGCAACGACTAGCAAATGTATCAGGGACGGTGTGTGCCAAATACCTCACTAATTAATTTAGAGTATTACTCCATAACATTCTAAAACCCTAAGAGCTACAAAGTGACCTTCTCTTCTACTTGGAATGGCAGAGGAAATATTAGACAAGTGGGGAAATGGGATTGTACCACTTGGAAATTGGCCAAGGCAGTAGGATTTTCACCCTATTGTTGCCAAAGGCACTGTGGGACCTTTATCGCCACTTGGGTCAAATGCAGTTTCATATAGCATCTGACTCTCATTTTAGATTAAACATGAGCCCTTGGATACAGGTCTGTATTTTTAGCCAGAGGGGACTCAGAGAGCCCACATAATTAATTTCCATGGGCGAAACTGAAGGCGTTACCATGTAACTTCATAATAGTGCCATGTTATTGGCTAATGCATTAATGTAAAAATCTGGAAGGAAATGTCCCACAGTACATTTCCAATTACTTCAAAAGCTCTCCTCTGAAGGAGCAAGAGAGCTTGGCACTCAGATAGAATAAGAGGTGAAATGTAGCTCAGAGACATAGTACCATGAACTTGGTTTACATTTAAATCCCAGCTCCTAAGGCTGTCTCCCTCCAAATTTCCAGGCTAATCACTTACAGTCATAGGGCCAATAAATGTTACTATGGGCTTTTGAAAACAAATCTTGTGTGTAAGCAGCCAAAAGCCACAAAAATTAATTAATGTAGAGGCATTTTCTTTGTGAGATGTCAAGTTCAAGCTGAAAACCCTACAGCTGATGTTAAGAACAGAGTACCATTCTATGAACCAGGTCCTGTGGAACCTTCCCAGGATTGCTTGTAAACACCCTGACACAGACCTCAGGCTTTTTGTGGACCCTGTCACATATCTGTAGTGAAATTCCTCATAAAAAGGAACGACTGTAGTCATCACAGTATACCCTTTCAATTGCCCTCTTGTGGAGAAGGTTCTTTTCTTTATAAACCCTAAAGTGGTCAGTTAATATTGATTAGAAACAAAGCCTCAGATTTACTTCTCATATCAGAACAACCAACCTTCTCATTTTTGGATCAGTTCATGACTGAATCAATTGAAACTGAACCCTTTGAATGAAATAGGGCAAGTATGTTAGCCTGGAGCAAATTATGTATGCCAAACGAGTAACAAACCACAGAAAATGGGTCATTTATAGTAGAAACACTGACAGTCTTTTAAATGTACAAGGTTATAGTTTATCTACAGCATTTAACATCATTTATTGGTGAGATAGAAAAAAGTTCTAGTTTTTTTTTTCTTTTTTACATACTACAATGGCAAAAAAAAGTTATTTTCTCGAGCCAGCCCGTTTGTCTCAACATTTCTATGAATCAGACATATATTAAGAACTTCCAGAGGTATTGATAATGCCTGCTCTACGCCCCCATCAAGAAGAGGTGATTTCAGAAGGCATCTCATGTTTCAAATTCATTTATCGCATTGCGGCCAGTTTTGGGTTTTCTTCTTGTTGCTGTTTTTACTTGTTTTGCTTTATGAAGTTACTTGTTATCCTTTTCTGAGAAAGGGTGTGCTCCTATGTAAGCTTTTCTGCAAGGAGCAAAATCCTCCCTGACCCAGGTATCACCTTGCATGGAAACAGCTCACATCCTAGGCTCACACACACTCCTTGCTCCTTCAGTCACAGGCTTTGCTGACAGAGCCTCAAACTTGGCACGTTGAGTGTAATGGAGCCAAAGTGAAAGCATCCTCACCTTATCCTGATAGGAGGGGGTGTGGAAATTAGGATGAATGCTCTCTTTCATGGTGTTTGGTTCCTTAATGCAGATGGTGTCCCTTTAATTTCTCCTCCTGGGTTGGCTGCTTTGAATATAGTGGCAAATAAGTATTTTAGCAAAATGCTCATTACTTACAAACAACACTGAATTCCAGGTGAACTCTACCAAAATGCATGGAAATGAGGAGAGATTTTGCTCTCCCACACTGCTTGCCAAGGTGAAAATTCACCCCTGAAGTTACTCATTTGCAAATGCTGTTGAAGTCGTTAGATAATACAATTAGCTTCAAAGGCACCAGGAGGCCAAATTTCTCATTGGGTCTGTGCGTACCCAACATCAGAGTTTGGCTCCCAACGTATAACAAAACTGATAATGCATATCAGTTTTAAAAAGTGAATTTTCACCTTGAGTCTTTCTCCCTTGAGACCACTGGGAACAGAATGCTAATGTATTCTGGCCTCCCTCCAATTCTGCCATTATAGATTCACCTCCTTAACCCATAATATATATAATTCTTTCTTCCTAGTGCTTGCCTCATTGAGGCCACGCACACGTGTGACCGCTCATCCAGCGTATATGCTGGGAAAGCAAGGGTAACATGACTTGGTGCTGTAGTCAATTAGCTCCAAAATCTTCAAACCATCCCAAGAGCATGATTTTACGGCTCTCTGATTCATGATCTGGATGATTTCTGCTCTGTGGAAGCTGCAGGGTGAAACTAGGACCTGGCCAGAATAGAGATGATCACACATCTTTATTGAATGATCCTACTGGAAGCTGTACAATGGCACCTTATAACCACCTCCCAAACTTTCCCTGATACTCATGAACCCACCCCATGTCCTTCCCCTGAGTCTGCCCTGGGCTTTCCCTCTTGGGGTAACAAATAGATTATCTCTGATCATAATCTGCAAAACAGATACACATAAGGAGAAATGGCTCCAACACCTTATGTAATAAACAGCAAACCGGTGTTTCCCCTGCATTTAGTGGGTTATAAGCCTCACCTGAGAAGCTTTTGCAAATTCAGATTTCAAGGCCTGAACTTTGGACATTCTGCTTCAAGGAGTTCCAAGGAGGATAGGCGGATTGGCAGCTGCAGTTTCAACCAGCGTTCAGGTGATTCTTGTGTTTGGCAAGTTCAAGAACACGACTTTAAAACAGAAGTGTAGGGGCACCTGGTGGCTCAGTTGGTTAAGCTCAGGTCCTGATCTTGCAGTTCATGGGTTTGAGCCCTGCATCTAGCTCTGTGCTGACAGCTCAGAGCCTGGAGCCTGCTTCAGATTCTGTATCTCCAGCTCTCTCTGCCCCTCCCTCTCTCTCTCTCAAAAATAAATAAACATTAAAAAAACTAAACCAGAACCAGAAGTGTAATAATGAGGAGGAGCAGAAAATGGAAGCGCCAGGGTGCAGAAGAAAAGAGGGTGGAGCTAAATCAGCACCTGGTTCCTTCACCAGCAATTCCAAAGTTGCCCTACCGATTGAGAGCTCACAACATTCAGGATATTCTTTGTGCAAACTTCCAGTTCTCTGGGCCTGTGAACTTTTTCTGCAGCTTCTCCAAATCACACACTGGGCAGAATATTTGTCCTTGGGAAAAATAAACAACTACAGCAGCAAAAGAAAGGAGGAACTGCTGTCGCCCTCTTAAACCTACAGTTTTCAAAATAGATTGTGGGGAGCAGCCCTACACCGCCCCTGAAGGCACGCATCTGAAACCTTGGGAAACTATTTGAAGCTTAAGAGGCCCAGGTCAAGTTTAATTCCCAAGTCACTGGGGACTTGTGGAGGCTTTTGCCCTTCACTGTCACAATGGTGTAGCACGCTTAGCCTGGGAACCAGGGAATGCCCTTGGAACAAAGTCTCAAACTGTCCATACCGCCTGGATGCTTTATGAGCAAATGTGTTGAGTAAAAAATAGTGGTTTATTTGAACTTGATATCGTGGTGGACAAAATCTAAGTAAAACAAATTACTACAGGCGGAATTAAAGGAAGGATTTTCTGTGGAAAATGTTCGCCTCTAACAGATGTATGCACACATGCAGCATTTCTTTAATGCTTATTATCCCCAATGCTTACTTTTTTCTCATTTTCGTCTGTCACTATTTTTGTTTTTCAGGTGGGACCACCGTGCTGACCACAGAAAAACCAACCATAATAGACAGCACAATACAATCAGGTATCCAACAAAACAAAATGGCGTAGATTCCACGTGTGCTTCTCCCCCTCCCCCCCAAATAGTGCATGGCCGCCCCCCTCCATGCCCTGAAATAGTGCCCTGCGCAGCTTCTTGGTTTCGGTTTCCCCCAAAGTCCTAGAAGAGGGACGCCATGCAGCATCTGGTCTCTAAGCATGAGCCATAAATATTGCTTTCCTTTCATCCACATGTATATGCAGCCGGGAGTGAGGTTTCCTTCTCCATCAGTAATTGCCAAATGGTGACAATCCCAGCTCCCGACTGAAGGAACTGAGTAACATACTTTGTTTAACGCAGCACATCTAGGACATGGACTGTGTTTGCAAACTACAGGAGAAGGAAATCTCACAGGCAGCAGCCTGACTATTTATTTTCATCACAATTCTGCAAAACCGAGACAGGCAAAGTTTGTCAGTTTTGCCTGCCACGAAGTTGGCAGTTTGACAACAGCGTTTCCAGTGGGCGTGCCACGAAGTGGGGTGCAGGAAACCAGGGCTCTGATTGTGCGGGGGGAGAGCGGCGCCCTCGGGAGCGCCTCCGCATCCTTTTATTCATAGAAAAGCGTAATGACTTTTCAAACCCTTGGCTTGCTGTTTATCAGCGGCCAGCGGCAGTGAAATGGCAGCCTCCCCCCTTCTCTCTTTTGTATTTTGTTAGTATTCTGTAAAATTCTTCCCCCCAGACACACACGAAGGGAAATAGTCAGTATAAGCAATCAGAGGTTTTAAATACTTTAAAGTTAATCATTAGAGTAAGGTGACCAGGTCAGTTTTCCAGCTTCTCCATTTCCTTTATTGAAGCTCACTCAGCCTTGGCCTCCACAGTCATTTATTAATGGGGCGTGTGGTGTATATCAATGTTTCCTCAACAGTATGACACTACCCAGCTAGGCAGAAAGTAGAAAGGACTGCTCTAATTAGTATGCTTCCTTAAAGGACACTGTCACCGTTGACCTGATTAAACTGCAAAACAAACTTCTCTTCACTTGAACTTAACCCCAAGTTTCCCTGTGGTGTGCTCAGGTTGACAGAGTTCTTGCTACCCCATGGCTCAGACACCCCCAACTATGGAAAGGTGAAACAGAAGAGTATCTGTTCACCTAAATTCAGAAAAAACTATAGTCCAAATTACATCTTTACCAGTTGTAAAGTATGGCCTCCAGGGGTTGTGCAACCACGCTGGATGGCTGCAGTTGGTCATGAGTGAAGCCCGGCCTCTCGCTTGTTTCCTGACTTTTCTGGGGGCCCTTGGCCCTCTTGGGTGGTTTTCTGTGGAGTAACTGCCGGCTGGCTTTCTGTGACCTTCTGTCATAGGGAAGAGGGCTGAGGTGAAAACATGAAGTTCTAATGATGTAACAAACATATTAACTGCTCTGTTAGTTTTTTCTCTTGCCAGAGAGTTAATTAAAACCACTCTAAGGGGCGTCCGGGTGGCTCAGTCGGTTAAGCCTCTGACTTTGGCTAGGTCATGATCTCAGAGTTCGTGGGTTTGAGCCCTGCGGCAGGCTCTGTGCTGACAGTTCAGAGCCTGGAGCCTGCTTTGGATTCTGTGTCTCCTCCTCTCTCTGCCCCTCCTCTGCTTGTGTGCTCTCTCTCTCTCTGTCTCTCAAAAATAATAAACATTAAATTTTTTTTAATAAATATTTTTAAAAATTAAAAAATAAAGCCACTCTGAAGTTGCCAATGAACTTGTTTCAACTCCTCTCTCCTCTTGCCTATCAAAAGAGCTAGGGATCATTTAAAAACTAAAAGTGAGCAACAGTTCTAGAGAAAATGGAAAGGTATACACCAGATTCCAAAATGGGATAATTCTCCCTGGAGGTGGAAGGTTAGGCATGACTTTGTGAATGCATTCGGTTTGTGCATGAGTTCAAGGGCCAGCCATCTCAGAGGGTGTACTGTGGTCAGAGCACAGATGTACAGATCGAGAACCAGTAATACCCATAGCGACCACAATCTAAACCAGTTTATGTCAAACCAGAGCTTACTGATAAAGGCGGTCTGCTCTGGTTTTGAGTTCCACAAATGACCTTGGTTTCCTGTTTTTCCATTGCTTGAGTCCTGAATCTGTCTCCCAGTCTTTGTGGATAATGGACAGTCTGACCTTCTTTGAGGAGTTCTGTTCATTGTAGGCTTCTGGCTAAACCAATGCTCAGAACAGCTCAGTAGGCCCAGAGTGTACATAAAGTCAGAGGCCAAGTCTGATTTTGAGGTGTTCACCCAGTGGTGGGACCCACCTATCTGATAATTTGATCTACACTGTTCTGCAGTTTTCAGATTCTTTGGACATCTTTATAAGCAGCAAACTGAACCCCTGAACTTTCATCTAATCTCATTTTGCTGAAACCATTAGATACTCAAGCAGAGTCTTAAAATTTCATTTTTGTGGATTCTTATCAATATAATAAATTCAGTGGATGTATAATATTCATATACTGCCTGGGTTGTAATCAGATGCATAAAAGCCTATTAATGCTTTGCCAGGAAATCATGAGAAACCCTGCATTTTAAATCTAACTCCTCCTGCTGAAACATCTCACCCTCTGAGGATCTTCAAACACTCCTATAGCAGCTCAGAGTATATTCCTAACCTCTGATTACATGGGCCTGAGCACCTCCACTTATTTGGACTGAAAGACCAGTCTGTGAGTAAGCTAGTTAACATCCTCAAAAGAAGTTTTGAAAAGCAGATTCTAAAATTAAATCCTTGTGCATATATGGTGCTAATGATTCGACTGTGGGCAAGATAGTTCAACAATTGCAGCTGGTGCGTGCTCACAGCGGCTGTAAATTTGTTTTAAGTTCAGAATATTGTTTCCTGCTATTTTTAAGAGTCAAGAAGGGATTTAGCCAGATTATTCCCAATGAATTTAATGAGAATCATGCAGCCACAGGGCCTGGATAATATTTTGAAGACGGAAAGGTCAATAGTCCTATATACTTAACTTCATTCATCAATTTGCTTTTTTCTCTTTCTCTTTCCTCTTTTCTGCTTCTGTCCTTCTTTTTTCCTCCCTCAATCTCTTTTTTCTTTCCCTTCCCTATAAATGTTTGTGTATATTTTATGTGTTTAATAGACTTTCTGGCCAGGCTTGAATTTTCAACATTTTCTCTCACCACACCCCTCGCCACCATATGCATTGATTTAAAAAAAAAAAAAAAAAAAAAAAAAGTATTTCCTTTAAATTAGCAAGATTGCCAGAGATTATATGATTGGGACAAGAGACAAGAAGATGAAAGAGTAGTAAAATACATAACGTTAGAGCAGATTGCCTTGTTAAATTCCTAGGACTGGAAAAAACATGAGAAGATAAACACAGACCACTGAGCAGTACAGCTGCAGAAATGCTTGAGTCCTCCTTTCAAGCAAGGCTGTCCTATGTCCTGGTCATTACCAAAACATCCAAGTTCATATATTTTATTGTTATCACCAGAAAATTAAGAGCCAAAATAATGCATGGTGTGGTTTTCTATACTATACAATAATTTGATGTATTAACCAGAAATACAACCAGAAATGTGTGTGCTGTAATGGCTTGCTGCCTTCCTACATGTGCATGTCTTCTAAACTACATTTAAGGAGGAAACCCAAAACCACACACATATTAACATTTTCCAATATTAACATTTTCTAACATGAGATTATGCGGCAGTACATTCCAGGTTTGTGGGTGTTGACATCCAAGGTTGCTCAACCATTCAGTCACTGTTCAATGGACTGTAGTTCATCTGCATAATTCAATCTTGCGGCTCAAAAGTGTGGTAAATTTTGGAGAGGGTTTCTCATGCTTTAAGAAGCCCTATTTCATGGTTAGGATAGACTAGACATGAAATATATCACTCCAGTGACACCATAGCTGTGAAATACAGCCCTTTTGCACTAACACAAAGTCCACACGTTGTATGCATCACGTGGCTCACACTAGAGTTACTTTCCCAAACTGGCCCTAGGCACCCTTCCACCCCTCACCCCTCAGGAGGTCTCCTTGTCCCTGGATGGGAGAATCCATCCAGTTTCCTTTTGACAATGCATATGGTGCATTCCTTCCAAAATTCTACATTAGCATTTGAAAAGGGTTCCTTGGAAACTAAAAATGCAAAGTAAATCATCCTTATCTTCACTAAATCTTCCCATTAAAATCCCTCCCGCCATTGTTAAAGTGGGGGAGGGGCAATGGAGCCCAGGCTCCGAGAAGAAAGCAGGCTACGTCGTGTTAAACACGGACAAAGTTAAAGATCAAAGCAAGCTAGGATCTGAGCCTGACCCTAATACAACATACGATACTATACCTCCCTTATTGTACATAGGAATTGTTTGAGGAATGTTCAAGATCCAATTGGCGAGACGCCCTGGCACCTTTCTCTCCGTTTCAATGCTGCCATCTTGTGGACTACCTAAACTCAAGAAGCGGTGACCTTCCTTCATTAGAGAAAACAGCCGCGCTTTGTGTGTTTAATTTTATGTAATGGGGGGAGGAGTGGGACTGGCAGAAGCAGGAGAATTTTATCTTTAGGATTATTTTTATTATTCGCTTCAGTTTACCAAAAACAAAATCCAAGCCATTATGATTTCATTTTTTCCATACTTAAAAAGAGAAGCTACTTGTAAGAAAAAAAGGAGTTGAGTAAAAAAAGTAAAGCTGTGGGGGTTAAAAAAAACACCACAGTCAAATAGCACCTTGTAGAACACACAAAATAAATAATCCCTCTGAGAATCCATTCATACTTTCTTTTTAGATTCCAAAGGAAACACTCTGAACATGAAAAAAAAATTTTTTTTAATGCGCAGCTATTTAAAAATGCTTTGGCTTTATGTGAACTTGCCTGGGTTTTAAGTGGGGTGAACAATTTACATACACATTTTAAAATTCACTAAAAAAGCAGAAACTTACATTTAAAATTGATTGACCTGATGCAAAGCACAGAAGAAAAAATAATCTTAAGAAATGCTTCAGAGATCTGACCTAAAGACCTGAGGCATTAGCCAGAATGGTGAGAATACAGATAGCCTCCAGAATGAGACATCCAGCCCAGTCACATTTCTAGACTTTTAAGGTTCACAGGTCAATCTGTACTTAAGATTCTTTTCATTGGTGGATATCAATTTATATAATACTCAAGAATAGAGTATCTTTCATATTAAATATTGTGGACCAAGGGAGAATGCTACAGATGTAATATATATGCCTTGGAAAGTAACCTTTCTGGAAATTTTATGTAAAACCAATTTGGCAGGCAGTCCATAATCTTTTTAAAGCTAGATTAAAAAAAAAAAAAAAATCCTAAACGTGATTTTGCAAACATTTTGACATCTCCATGCGTCTTTTGAGTTTCCTGGTAATCCTGGATTTTGTGGCTTTCCCAGAATTTTCAAACATACGTTAAGTTATATAAATTGTGCCTTCTGTGAGCAAATTAAAGGCCTTTCTGACCTAAATGATTAAATTTGTCTTTCTCTGCTTTTCTCTATTTTTCCTTTCCACCCACTGAAGAGTTTCCAACATACGGTTTTAACTGCGAATTTGGCTGGGGCTCTCACAAGACATTCTGTCACTGGGAACATGACAATCACGTGCAGCTCAAGTGGAGCGTGTTGACCAGCAAAACCGGACCAATTCAGGATCACACAGGTAACGGAGAGTTCACTTCAGCCTCATTTCTTTGAATTAGCTAAGGTGTGGCTATGGAGGGTTTCTGTGGCCTGTGGGACCAGCGGTGTTTGAAAAGACTACCATGCGTTCACTCATGTCTTCCTTTCCTGGAATTACCAAGCTCTCCTTTCCTAGAAGGGATGCTTGTCCGCCAAGTAGTAGAGAAAGCTGATTAAGTTTGGCAACTGACTGCCTCTCTGGTAAATAGCAAACTGGGTAAAGATGTGTGAATAATTACCTGTTTCATACTTTTCCTGAGCTGTTTATGGCAATTTCAAGTATACTCAAATAGAAAAGGCTTAGTGAAATGAACCCTATATGTATATAACCCAACTTCAACAGGCACTAAATCACAGGACTCTTATTTTATCCCTATCACCCCTGACTCTGGATTATTTTGAAGCAAGTCCAGACATATGTCATCTCATTTATTTTGCAGCTAAAGAAACAATAAGTGAGACTATTGCTTGCTCTCTCTTGACCCTTGACATGGAAGTGGAAGAAGGTGGGGTGGGATTCTTATTCTTTAGAGGAAGGTTGTAAATCTAGCCCATTTTTTCTGAGCAGGTGGAAACCTCACCCCACACCACCTCCTGTCTTGCTTTCCTGCTAAGATTAATGAGGGGCAGAGGGATGGGCTGGGGGTTACAGGGGGCTGACAGCCACTCCAAGAACTTTTTATCCACCGCCATTCTGTTTTCCTCTTAGTCATCTTGTCACCCAGTGTAAAGATCCAGCGGCGTCCTACAAAGACCACATATACACACACTCCCATACACAACAGATACAACCCACCGACTTCTACCCTACTCAGGGAGACTTACAGGACTGTTCACTGAAGAGGTGGCTTCTCAAATGATACCTTTGAGGGGCATTTTCTGAGGCTGAGAAATCTCATTAAGCAAAATTGCCCCATGCTAGGGCTTTGGGCCAGTGGGTCAGTGGGCCAATGGATGGGCAGAGGGCACTTCATGCCTCTCCCATTTTATTGTTCACTTTTCTTTCCCCAGTGAATATAACCATTAAGTAGGTTGAATTGGCCGCCTTCCACCACAGCTACCTCTTTTCCTAATGAGAATGACAAGGAAATTGGATAAAATTGGACTCCTTCAATTCTGAGACACTTTCAATTGAATCTTAAGACAAGCAGTTTTAGAAAACTTAAAATACTTTGACTGTAAATGGCACTGTACATATAAATGGCATCAAATTAACCAAATGCAATTAGCTGAAATGAAGGCAGTAATGGTGGAAAAATTGATGCAAAGTGAAGCAAAATGGCTCAGTAGGATCTGACATTCAAAGGAGGTTAAAAGCTATGTTAGCCAGAGACAAAAGCTAAAAGGCTTGCAGAAGTAAAGTGCTAATTGAGAAAATGAAGACAGAGTTCCTGACCCAGAACTGTGATAAAACCCCTGAAAGGGAAAAATATCAATGCTTTATGTGTTGGAGTATCAGAAAAGGAGGGCTTGTCTTAGATTAACAGCTGAGAAGTGTGATTCCTTCAGAAGGATTTGTCTCTTTTGTTCTCCCAGACACCCAGATTTACCAGGTCTGCCCTGAAGAGAAAAAGCCTCCTGTAGCACTAGGAAGGCAATCATTTGCTGAGAGAGAGGGGTGAGCCCGATATCTGAAAGACAGGAACTTGTTAACATAAAAATCCTAGATGAAAAGAGCCTACACCCAGCACACATGCACACGGACCGACATTACACAGTATTCCGCACTTTGCAAATCAGACCTGGAGATTTCTTTAAATTAGCAATATCTAGGTAAAATATCCTGCTGTTCAATTTTGAATTTTTTCAAAGAAACCCACGTGGTTTTCTGCAGTTGACTTCTAAGAGGGAAGCTATGTACCTCCTTAAGGAGGATTCCTGAAGCCCGTCATCTTCCCTGGTTCGTTGAGCAAGGGTTGTTTGAGGAGCTCTATTACTTTAGATTAGATGCTGAACTGGACACTGGAGATTCGGGAATAAAGGAGGGTAGCCCTGCCTTGAGGAGCTCACAGTCTGGTTGCAGGTGAGAAATGATTACTGTGCAGGCGTGAGGGTGCCCCAAGGTGGGGATGAGCAGCGACAAGAAAGGTAACACAGGGGATCAGAGAAAGCAGTTCTGTCCCGGAGACTGTCTGAGCTAGGATGGTGTGTGCAGACGTGGAAGAGGGATGGCAGGTGGTGTGGTTGGGCAAGTTCCTCTGTGAAGCAGTTAGATATGTGGCAGGGGGGGTGTGTGGCCTCGGGTGTCATGAAAAGAAGTGAAGAGGCTAACGGTAGTGAGGAGCCACTGACAAGCTTTGAGCAGAGGAGTGACAGGAGCATGTTTTTAGAAGACCACAGTGCATCAGGGCAGAGGTCATGACAGATTTCTCAGGCAGCCATCTTTCCTCTATCCAAGTCCAGTTTTCTCCTTCTTTCTTCCACCTCTTCACTGACTAGCCAAAATAAACCTCTTGGACTCCATTAGTGTGCTTCCTCTGTGCAGCATCTTTAACTTCAGTATTTTTCCCTAAGATGGGCATGTTGGGCACAGAGGCACGATGGGTGTGTTTTCTACCTGTCCCTGCTGGTAGACTGATACCCTACTCACCTCAGGGAAATGGCAGTGTCACACAGATAGGGTAAAGTAGTGGGAGAAAACAAACCCCAAGAGTGACTGAGTCCCCTTGGTCATGGGAGCACGCCACAAAAACAGTATCAAACATGCTGCTGGAATTTCCACCCTCTTTGTATTTCACCCGTTGTTTTCATTAAGGGTGTTTTAGTGCAATCTCATCTAAGCAGCCAGGTGATGGAAGCAAGTTGCCCACTGACACATCCACTTCCACCTGGACACCGTTGATGCAGGCGAGCAGATACAAGGACATGCCCACATGTGCACAGTGAAAAAGTATCTCACAAACACACAAACCCCTTGGGCAGCAAACAAAACATCCTGCTGCCCACTGAGGCCCAAGCGTCAGATTCGCACTTACATCAGGTGAAGCGTTAGAGTAGGTATTTCTATTTGCAGAGCAAACAATGAAACATGAGTTGTGTGCATAGACCAGGTGGTGGCAGGAGGAAATGTTCCCACTGGGGGTAATTAAAAGCAAAGCCAAGAGTAAGTCCTTGCAGCCCGGCAAGTGTCTACGCTGCCAAAATGGCAAGTTCTAATAAGCCTCAAATATGCAACCTTGCCTCTCCTTGAACCAGAAGCCCACATCAAACAAGAGTGGGACTTGAGCTGAGATTCAAGCTTTCAGGTGTATTTAAGGAATTTATAAGCCATTAAAATAAATGAGGGAAAAATCATCTGAATTTGTGGGAAAAAGAAGATGACTAGATTATTTGGAAAAACTGCAACTTTATTATTATCAAGAAGCTATAGTGACCTAAGTATCCTCACCCAGCTCAAATGATAAATAAGAAAACATCAAAATATGTTCCATTTAATGTCTGTGTTCACATCAGTGCTGCTGAAACTATTTTAAAGTTGCATGAAAATAGGTCTGCCCTCTGCTTTCAGTGTGCTTGCAACGATGCAAAGGCCAACTGGAGTCACAGCCCAGATCCACGTGACAGTGCATTCCAAATATGTAGTATCCAAATTAATGCTGCTTCACAGCTTTCTCCCAATTAAGCACCCACTCACAGAGGCTTGGAGTGCAGACCCAGTTGCCAAAGAGGTTCCCCAACAACAGCACACCGCTCCCTTTCCACTGCATATTTGGGTTCTCGGTGCTTAGCCTAGGAGAGAAGGTTTGAGTCACGGAACTGGAAAGAAGAGGTAAAGGATTCATACATTCAGCCACTCTCCCTAACCTGGGTTTTTGTCACAGCAGGAGATGGCAACTTCATCTATTCCCAAGCCGACGAAAACCAGAAGGGCAAAGTGGCTCGTCTGGTGAGCCCCGTGGTTTATTCCCAGAACTCCGCCCACTGCATGACCTTCTGGTATCACATGTCCGGTTCACACGTGGGCACGCTGAGGGTCAAACTGCACTATCAGAAGCCAGAGGAGTATGACCAGTTAGTCTGGATGGCCATCGGACACCAGGGAGACCACTGGAAGGAAGGGCGTGTCCTGCTCCACAAGTCTCTGAAGCTTTATCAGGTATGCCCCCTTCCCTTCCCCGGGTGGGAGGGCAACTCCTTCAGAGACACTGAGATAATGTTGAAAATCATGGAGAAGAGATGTGGGAATTATTCCAAAGATGATTTCGGGCATTTCCCGAACCTGGGATTTCGCTGCAATCTCAGTAGCATATTTCGCAGTCTCCAACATTATAGGAATAGAACCAATTTGCTGAGAAAGAGGAGAATGCTACTTTATAATCTATTTCTGGCTGCCACAATGAACATTCCTTTTATTTGGTGCTTTCCCCAGTTTAACGTTTTGAGTTATAAAAAGAGAGTGTTAGAAGTTTGATGCCATCACCAGGCAGTTAACATAGACTGATGATCGAAGCGCACGCTTACGTGAAATCTCATGAATTTAATTTATGTGCCATAGATTGAACTGAACAAGCATTTGTAAACACTGCTATTCAGGACCGAACATTTCAATACTGCGAAAATGATTTCATTTTGTTAGGTGATTTTTGAAGGTGAAATCGGAAAAGGAAACCTTGGCGGGATTGCAGTGGATGACATTAGTATTAATAACCACATTTCACAAGAGGACTGCGCCAGTAAGTATGAAGTGCTGTCGAAACCAGACGCACTTTTCCAGGGCACAGTTATTTTCACGTGATGGTGTTTGTCTTGTTCATTTAGACCTAGAATTGCAATGCAGGCTATAGGCACATCCTGTGAAGTGCAAATTTTGTTGCAACAGGGCATAACATCGGGTCAGTTTATCTTTAGCTACGTCCTTTCCTAACCCAGTTCATTTAGTGTCTGATTGTACCTGCAAAACCACATAAATAATGTGGAATCCCAAAACCATAACTCAGAAGAAAGACTCACAGTTTACAGGCTATATATACCATGCCAAAACATTTTGATGAAAAGTGGAAAACTCAGACATCTGGATAATTCCAAATATTTGAGTCTATAAACAAAACAGCAGGCCGTTGAAAATTTTGAGCACAGTGAACTTAATTAAGGTTACATTTTTAATGAATCATAGAAGCTATAATTCTTTGCTTTATTACAAATAAGTAGATGTTTCTGACTCTGAAAATAGTGGCAATGACTCAAGAGAATAAATGAAATTTTGAGACTTTACCTAGTATTAGAGTTTATGGTTTTTATTGGTCTGGATGTATAGATGAAAGTTGACATAGAAAACCAATTCATATTCCCTGGTTCTTGATATGTAATTATAAATAGAATCACTAATGGCAATGTAATAGCACAGTAATTAGTCTTAAGCTCCATTTGCTACACTTAAACTTTTGCTATATATCATATAATAGGATGTTAATTATAACAAAATGGAGTAAGCCTATTGGGCAAATTTAAGACAAAGGGGGCCTGTTGGCTGTAATGGGTTTTTGGTCATTTCAGCAATTTACAAAGCTTTTATTATACAATATATTGAATATATGTAATCCTAAAGTGGCAATAATTTGATATGGTCAATTAAAGAAATTAGGGGAAAAAGAGCAGTGAATAAAGATCTGCTTCTTTGTACTATGTAAGGAAATCTATTTAATGCCACACTACTTAGCAGGTCTTCACAAGAAATGATAAGACTTAATATTTCAGTTGCAATTACTCTACAGATTGGCCACATCCAAGTCTACACTGTTGTTAAAATATGTATTTCAGGGGTGCCTGGGTGGCTCAGTCGGTTAAGCATCCAACTTCAGCTCAGGTCGTGATCTCACGGTTTGTGAGTTCAAGCCCTGCGTTGAGCTCTGTGCTGCCAGCTCAGAGCCTGGAGCCTGGTTCCGATTATTTGTCTCCCTCTCTCTCTCAAAAATAAACATTTAAAAAAATACGCATTTCATGCAGTTACACAGGCTTTCCTATTCCAAGATGAGAATTATATTTTTAGAATGTAAGAGTAAACTCCCTAAACTAAGGAAAAGAAATCAAATTTAATTCCATTCAGCAAGTTTTAATGGACTGCATATTGTATGCAAAGCAGCATCCAAGTGCTCCAGTGAATATATAGAAGGATTGAGACAATTCTGTGAGCATTTTTCTTTTCATGTGACTGGTCCACATGGCTATAGTTGTTATGAAGCAATGTACTCAGAAAGTCACAACTAATGCATTGCCAAAATACTCTATCTTGCTGTCACAATAAAAAGATGTCTAAGGGGGCGCCTGGGTGGCGCAGTCGGTTAAGCGTCCGACTTCAGCCAGGTCACGATCTCACGGTCCGTGAGTTCGAGCCCCGCGTCGGGCTCTGGGCTGATGGCTCAGAGCCTGGAGCCTGTTTCGGATTCTGTGTCTCCCTCTCTCTCTGCCCCTCCCCCGTTCATGCTCTGTCTCTCTCTGTCCCAAAAATAAATAAACGTGGAAAAAAAAAATTAAAAAAAAAAAGATGTCTAAGATAACTGTATAATTATTCATCAAATATATATCCTTGAATATTTAGCTATGGATGCTATGAGACTATCAACTATTTATTACTTATCCACACATTTATGCAACAAATATTTATTGAGGCACCTTTTATGTTCTGGACACTGTTGTAAATGTTGGGAATGTAGCAGTGAATAAAGTACTCAAACTCCCCACCTCCTACTCAAAACCACATGAGCTACTGGAACTCTTTTCCAGAGGGTTTTTTTGTTTGTTTGTTTGTTTGTTTGTTTGTTTGTTAAGACACAGGACACAGTCTCTTGCCTCAAAGAGCTAGGAAGCAGTTATCTACAAAAGCACAGGATGGTAGCCATATGCACAACCCCACTACTGTTTCCTATTTTCATCAGATTTCTCCCCACACTCCAGATGCCAAAACCATCACCCTCCACTCTTCTCTTCAAAACACAGATAGCTGTGCTACCTGGATTTTGATGTGACACAGATATCCTAGTCATCTGACATTGCCCCTCTATTGATCTATAGTTATGTGGTAGGGTGGGATTGCACTAAAAACTCTCAAAGAGATGTAGCAGAACCATTAGTGTGAGGAAGGGGTGTGTGTGTGTGTGTGTGTGTGTGTGTGAAGGTTTATGTGGTTGTGTGTATCAAATTTTGTTGGCAGTTCAAATATCTCTTTCAATTTTGTTTAACTTGTCAGAACCAGCAGACCTGGATAAAAGGAACCCAGAAAATAAAATTGATGAAACAGGTAAATTTTTCTTGCTGACCAATTTTTTTTTTTTTAATTTACTATGGCTTTCATGGTAAATTTTATGAAGCAACTATCTGGAACGTTAGTGCCCTGGTATATCAAAGCAGTTCAAATAAAATAAACGTCTCTGCCCATGGAGCTGCGAATTGTCACAGAGCGAGTGCTCTCTTCTAAGCTGTCTGGAGGTCTAGGGAAGCCACCGAGGCAAGTCCAGCTTGGGGGAGTGGCTGAGCCCTGGGGGAGCGTGCTCACCCTGCCCTCCCCTGTCTGAGCTGGAGGAGCCCCTAGAGCATAACTGTGTGAAACACTCTCACTTTACAACTGTAGAAGTAGGAAACCAGTAAAGACCATGACTTACCCAGAGATCAGTGCTAATTTTCATACAGTAATTTGAAGCCAACCTAAATTCTTGTCTGGTTGATATCCAGACATGATCTTTGAGGACTGGAACCCAATTTTTGTGATAAGCTGTTGTGTTAAATCTGTTTCCCTCCTCCTCTTCATGGGACCCCTAACTTTGTGCTAATGAAGACAGTGATGAGGATGAGGATGATGATGATGATGATGGCAAGGATTTATTGAGGATCTAGTATGTTCCACACACTTTATATATGTATCTTCTATGCTCTCTAAAGCTTATTTATCCCCATTTTGTACACGAGGAGGCTGAAAAACTCAGATCAGTGACTGGCCTTTAAGTAGCACGGTTAATTGGGTGGTAGCCTCGGATCTTACATGGATTAATCTGAAAATGTATGTTTTTCTTGACTGCTTTGTGATCAAATACAAGACATTTGATCAGAGTTGGGCCTTGCCTAATGCCATTTTATTTCTAGAAGCTTCTGTACCTCCCAGCCAGCAGTTGTGGATTGATGGACACTTGCCCCGGAATCACTCACAGCTGCTGCCAGCAGTTCTGTGTCCTACACATTAGCATAGGCACCTGTTGCCTGTAGAAATGTGGACTGGCTATAGTCAGACTTGGACTTGATAGACACAGATAAATATGGCACTATACTATGACATTAGTAACATTAACACCCAGCTCATTCAGCTTAGTTACACAGCCCACCACGCTGAGATGTAAACTTTATTAGAGGTTGTTTCAAAACAATGTTTCAAGGGAGAGAATATTAATATGCCCCAAGGCTTGTTTTCCCCTGTTTAGGGACTTGCATCTCATATTTTTAGTTTTCTTTGATTGGAATCTTTGTTGATCAGAACACCATTAAGTAAACACTGAATGTTGTGCATTAACATTTTAGTCTCATTTCTAGTACCACATAATTAGGCTCAGAGCTCCCATGTTAATAATTTTTCATGTTCCACTCTAAAGAAAACATTTCCCCAGTGAATGAACTGCAGAGCAGTGTGACTGTCTCCAGTGAAACCACCAAGGCTGCAAAGATGCTGATTATTAACTGTGTTCTATTCAGCACAACACAGACACGGTCTCTAGCTCTGAGCCATAACCCATTTGAAGTGTCAGCAGCAAGCATCCCCTTTGTCCTGAAAGCTCTCTCCTTCTTGAGTGAACCCACGGTGGACTTGGGGGGAATCTGTTTGACTTGAGGATTTCACATGTGGAGGAACAAACACATGTGTAAACTGTGCCCAGACTCGCAGGAAATGGTGCCACATGAAAGGGCAGCTTGGAAGATTTCCTTGTGCCTGGTTTGGAGATCAGGCAAACACACAGGTCATGGTCAAATCCCCTTACTAGCCAAATGTGTGACTAAGCATTTTGCAGAGCTTGATGACCACATGTTTGGCCAGGGACTGTAAACACAGATTGTGATCTAGTACAGATGGTGGGCTGTGCAAAATCTGAATTCGATTAGAACATAACCCTCCCTGTATGTCCAGAATCAGTTGTTTCCATGTGCTGAGCTATCTGTCAGAGTCACAGCACCGACTCCCCAGAACTCTCCCCTCCCATACCTCAGTTCTAAATCTTGGTGTTTCCCGCACATGGGGGAGCCAAACCCCACTTCAGAGATTGCCTGCGGGCCCTTGAGAGAGGACGGACGAACCTGGAGTGTGGGATTTGCTTTTTTCTCTCCTTTTTGTCTATTCTTCTGTCCACTTTCATCTGGTATGTTGGCATTGCTCATGGGCCAATTGTTCTTTTCCCCTAGGGAGCACCCCAGGCTATGAAGGCACAGGAGAAAGCAATGAGAACATCTCCAGGAAGCCGGGCAACGTGTTGAAGACCTTGGATCCCATCCTCATCACCATCATAGCCATGAGTGCCCTGGGCGTCCTCCTGGGTGCCGTGTGTGGGGTCGTGCTGTACTGTGCCTGTTGGCACAATGGGATGTCCGAAAGAAACTTATCTGCCCTGGAGAACTATAACTTTGAACTCGTGGATGGCGTGAAGTTGAAAAAGGACAAACTGAATACACAGAGTACTTATTCGGAGGCATGAAGGCAGACAGATGAAAAGACGAGTCAGAGAATTGAAGGGGAAGGACGTAACTTGAACGTGCTGGGGAACTGTTTGTTGATCTCTCTCACTGTACAGGCTGGGAAGTGCGTTGATGACGCTGAGCCAGGCTTTTCTCAGGAGCATCCATGAGTACGGCCGACAGACATGAACAAGTTAGCTGTGTTCGCAATCGGAATCATGTACAGTCAGCTTTTTTCTGTTGGTTTCATTTGAATAATCCAATGCTGGTGTTGAGACCAAGTATGAATGACTTAATGATTCATTTCGACTCTCCCTCCCCATTCTCTCTCCTCTTCCTTTTATGGATTCTTTTCAGAAACTGTGCAAAATCCAAGATGCTGGCACCAAGTGTATTCAGCGGGGCCCTTTTGATGGACATGCTACCTGTAGCCCAGTGCCCAGAATCTATTAGAATAACTGCACTTCAGTGGACTCCTGAAGCTGTACTTGTGTATAATTGCCCGCGTCGTGCATAGGCAAAGAAGGGTTAGGATGTTTTATGTTAAAGTGCTGTAGCCTCAGTACCAGTATAGTGTGTCAGCTCTGTTTACAAAGCAATACCGTCAAATTTTCTTGATGTTTTCCAGTGTTGTACTAAACCTCGTGCTTGTGAACTCCATACAGGAAACCGTGCCATCACCAAACACTGCTGGCAACTGGGTGTGCTGCCGACAACCGCAATGAAAAATCCTTGGCACTGGCTAGTCTATGTCCTCTCAAGTGCCTTTTTGTTTGTACTGGTTCTCATTGTGTTACATTAACAACCCGCTCTGTTTCTCGCTGGTGAAAGCCCTACTCTTTAATCAAACCCTGGTGGCCCACTGACTAAGAAGAAAGTATATTTTAGTGTGAGATGTCAGCCCCTGGAAAGGCAAGGGCTCTGAAGATTTGGCAATGTGGCTTAATTGTTCTGCTTTTTCCGTAGTTCAATTTCATGTCTCTTGACCCTTTTGTATAAAGCTGCAATATTCTCTCTTATTGGTCTTTCATATGGAATGTATTTTCAAATGTAAACTCTTTCTCTCCTCTCTCTTTCTCTCTCTTTGTCTCTCTGTCTCTCTGTCTCTCTCTCTCTCTCTTTTCTCTCTTAGAATTTAAGCATTTGCCATTGTCCAGAAAAGAAACTTGCAGCTTTAACCTGCTGGTAATGGCAAGCAATTTTGCTAGACTTTATGTTTAAAAATAAATAAATAAGGGAAATTCCTAACTTTGCCCTCCAAAGTCTAACTTTGGTTTTCTTGTTAACTGGTTAAAGTGACAGTATCTTTTTTCCTTAAGCCATTTGTCTGTCTGCTCCAATCAAAATGATCTGAGATAGAAATGTTTGCATTTAATAGAGTGAGAAGCTGAGGGAGAAGGAATACTAATTGGCTTTTAAGTGAGACCCAAAGGAAGGACTGAATACAATTCTCCAAGTATCCAAAAATATGAGATTTTTACATCCAAATATGCAAAATGACCCTTGAGAACCCTCTTGTTTTGCTATTGAATCAGACAAGGGAAATGGAAGAAAGAACAGTTAATTTAAGAAAGTGACTATAAATCCTGGTGCCTGGGGGGAAGTATTTTAAGATAATACAGGGAAAGAAAACAAGTAAAGTCAAAACAAATCTTTAAAAACATCCATTGAGCAGCAACGCTGAAAAAACAGAGATTTGAATGAATGCACCTAGAAACTTCCAATGGCTCACAAAGAAAAAGCCTGCCTTGGGACTGGTAAGAAGGAAGCCTAGAACAACAGCACAGAGCCGTAAATATCTTATCAGGCAGCATGCGAATTAATCCAAAGAAGCTGTGGTTGTTTCCCGTGTATTTGTATCAGGCCATGGTGTATAGAACTTTTAGATTGTCCTTCCTACATTGCCCTGGGTCCCTTTCAGATGCATTTGTGGGAGTCACATTTGCATCATGAATGGGTCAGTCCATTCATCTTGGTTTAATTGGATTATGAATGCCTTTTGTTTCCAGGAAAGTATTGATCACTAGGAAAAAAGAATAGATTTTTATCCCCAGAGGCATTCATTCAGTTGTTACAATCATACCAGGATGAAAGCACCAAGATGTGTTTTTGTTTTTTTGCTTTTTTTTTTTAAGGCAACAGACTTAGAGTTGTCCTTAGTCAAGGAAAAATGATACTGCAACTTTAAATTTTAAAGTATCTTGCACTGATAAATATATTTAAAAATTATATGTTTATAAAGTTATTAATTTGTAAAGGCAGTGTTACAAAATGTTCAGTTTATATTGTTTTAGATTGTTTCGTAATTTTTAAAGGTGTAAAATAACCTATTTTTTCTTTATTGAAATCTATAAGACTTTCTGTAGTAAAATGTTTTCATTTTACTGGTATATGATTGCTTCATGTTTTGTACCATCATAAAATTTTGTGCAAATTTTTTTTACAGAAATTTTTATTTTCTATGACAATATGACGCTTGTAAATTGTTGTTTCAAAATGAACAGCGAAGCCTTAACTTTCAATGACATTTGTATTCTCAGACACTGAGTAGCATAAAAACCACATAGAACTGAACTGTAACTTAGATTCCAAACTATGACTACTACATTCCAAAGAAACAGTTGAATTAAACATTTTCATAAAACACCCACACCTGATGGCTTTTATTATATTAGCTTTGTTCTTGTTAAAGAAATTGGTATTGTGCCAACATTGAATCACTTCCAAGATTTTTTAAAGTTCTTTTTCTTTTCAAAATTTTCTTTTTCAAAATTTATTTTACAAAGAGAGAGAGTGAGCTGGGAAGAACGGCAGAGGGAGAGAAAGAAAGAATTCCAAGCAGGCTTCACGCTCAGTGCAGAGCCCGACATGGGGCTCCATCCCACGACCCTGGGATCATGACCTGAACCGAAATCAACAGTCACTCAACTGACTGAGCCACCTAGGTGCCCCTAAAGTTCTTTTTTTAATTTTTAAAGTATATCCTAATTAGGAGAGAAAGTTAAGAAGACATATCCCAAAGTAGAATACTGACCCAAATTAGACACTGTCAGGATATAGGAATATAGAATTTAGCCTTATACACAGAAATTTTTCAACCCCAAATCTTATGTCAAATGCTCTTTATTCCATTTGGTAAATCTTTTTTTTTTTTTTTTTTAATGAAATTCACAAACATCTGTTGGTAAGTTTTGTTTTTATAGAAAGTAGGTACTAAACTGACAGGGTTTATGCATGTGCCTTTGTAGGTGTAAGGCAGTGTTAAGCATGGCATTACAACTGGCCATTTGCTAATTCTTAGGAAAGTTTCTATTCCATCTGGGACTAAAATAATAGTAATAGTAATAATGGTAATGACAGCAACACGAAAGCAAGAGAAATGTTAAGCCAAAGCATGCTGAGTATGACTCTTTAAAAAACTTCTTCCAGCAACCCTACTGTCCACAGACCAACAATTCTTTGTTTATCTATAATCCTTTGATTATAGGGAAATTTGAAAGCATAGGAACTTCTTGAGAAGTGGGCTGTTCTGTATAGCTCTTTGCAGGGAACCAATATTCCTGCTTCTCTGGACATTTTTGCCTTTTGCATCTTCCAAGATTTATCTAAGAATAAGACATTTTCCCTATTGAGGGAATTTTCAAATCTCTCTGCTTAGAAGAGAGAGACAGAGCTGGGTAATCACTTCACCGAAGTTAAATTCTACCTACTTTCAGGGATGTTTCCAGAAAACATGATGACTGGCAAGGGTCTATCAGAATTCATCTAGAGATGCTTTCTGAAAAATGCTAAGGGCCCTCAATTAATATTGTCTCTGTCTCATGTTTGAGAAGGCCTTAAACATAGATGTTTTCACCCTGTGTCACCCCTGGTTAACTGCTAGGCTACGTCCTTCTTACTGGGTGTAATGAGCTACATCACTCTATAATACTTCCCAAAGTCAGGAATTAAATGTATCATGAGGGTTGAAACACTTAAAAGCATGAAAATTATTTATTGTTCCATCTCCTGTCTTCCCTAATAACTTATTAATTGCCACTCGGGCTGAATTACACTAGTTCTTTTTGCAAATCAAATGGATTTTGTAACATTCCATAATATTTCTGCTTCCCAATGGTAATTATAGCTGTTGCGTTGCATTAAAAAGCAGTTCTGTTAAGCATTAGTTCTATTTCCCTAACCTATATCCACTAAGGGATCTTTACCAGCTTTTCAACTTGGGGGTTGAGAAAGGGAGTAAAGGGAGCCCCAAAGTAAGTAGAACTGAGCACCAAAAGTAGGTAAGACTAGATTAATAACCTTTTTAAAAACCTGTCCAATGAAACATTGCAAGATGATTCAAATGAGAGCATCACATTATCACATTGCATGCAACATGTTAGCAATAAATGTCCTTTGAACCAATCATATCATTTTAGGAGGAAAAGAGTAAACTCCACTGCACCAGAATTTTCTATGGTGATGTCATTATAGTGCTTTTTATTGAAAGCATTAGCTATTTTCATAGCAGCTCTTTGAGGTAAGGTTTGCAATATTATTCCACCTTATAAATGAGGAATCCAAAGTTTAGGGGGGTTGAATGATGAGTCCAGTGTATCTCTAATCTAATCTCCTCTTCCATTGCTCCTACCATCTCACAGCCCTGCATTTTCTTGCAAGGTGCTTGCATAGGGCCTTGCTACTCAAAGTGTGGCCCAAGAATCAGCATCAATAGTGGCATCACCTGGACACCAATTAGAGCTACAGAATCTTAGGCCATACCCCAGACACACAGAGTCATTTTAATAATATCCCCAGATAACCTGTATTCCCATCCATTTAGGTTTGAGAAGTGCCAAAAGTCTTCAGTTAATGCTGAGCCAGGTGTGTGAAAGTTTGCCTCACTTCCAATAGTGATTTTGAGACACTCAGAGATGGGGAAAATACACATGCCTGCAGGTTTCACAAAGCACTTTCCAGATGAGTCGGAAAACAGACTGGATGCAACCTGGAAAACAGAAAGTAAAATTAGCAAATGGGCAATCCCACTCAGAAGCATGATTGCTCTGGAGGGACCTACACATACATGGGCTTTTCTGAGACTGCAGAAATAGTGCTGATGAAGTATTTTGCTGGGCAAAAACTTTAAAGTGCTACAGAGCATAGCAAATACTCTACTCATCAGAGTATAATCGGGGGTGGGGTGGGGAAAGGAGGACCCATTTGTAAAGAGCAAAATCCTCCTACCCAAAAGAAGTTGCCTTATTTATTCAACACACACAGTTTACTACTTTAATTTATTTTTTTTAATTTATTTTTTTTTATTTTTTTTATTTTTTTTATTTATTTTTTATTTTTTTTTTTATGAAATTTATTGACAAATTGGTTTCCATACAACACCCAGTGCTCATCCCAAAAGGTGCCCTACTCAATACCTATCACCCACCCTCCCCTCCCTCCCACCCCCCATCAACCCTCAGTTTGTTCTCAGTTTTTAACAGTCTCTTATGCTTTGGCTCTCTCCCACTCTAACCTCTTTTTTTTTTTTTTTTCCTTCCCCTCCCCCATGGGTTCCTGTTAAGTTTCTCAGGATCCACATAAGAGTGAAACCATATGGTATCTGTCTTTCTCTGTATGGCTTATTTCACTTAGCATTACACTCTCCAGTTCCATCCACATTGCTACAAAGGGCCATATTTCATTTTTTCTCATTGCCACATAGTACTCCATTGTGTATATATACCACAATTTCTTTATCCATTCATCAGTTGATGGACATTTAGGCTCTTTCCATAATTTGGCTATTGTTGAGAGTGCTGCTATGAACATTGGGGTACAAGTGCCCCTATGCATCAGTACTCCTGTATCCCTTGGATAAATTCCTAGCAGTGCTATTGCTGGGTCATAGGGTAGGTCTATTTTTAATTTTCTGAGGAACCTCCACACTGCTTTCCAGAGCGGCTGCACCAATTTGCATTCCCACCAACAGTGCAAGAGGGTTCCCGTTTCTCCACATCCTCTCCAGCATCTATAGTCTCCTGATTTGTTCATTTTGGCCACTCTGACTGGCGTGAGGTGATACCTGAGTGTGGTTTTGATTTGTATTTCCCTGATAAGGAGCGACGCTGAACATCTTTTCATGTGCCTGTTGGCCATCTGGATGTCTTCTTTAGAGAAGTGTCTATTCATGTTTTCTGCCCATTTCTTCACTGGGTTATTTGTTTTTCGGGTGTGGAGTTTGGTGAGCTCTTTATAGATTTTAGATACTAGCCCTTTGTCCGATATGTCATTTGCAAATATCTTTTCCCATTCCGTTGGTTGCCTTTTAGTTTTGTTGGTTGTTTCCTTTGCTGTGCAGAAGCTTTTTATCTTCATAAGGTCCCAGTAATTCACTTTTGCTTTTAATTCCCTTGCCTTTGGGGATGTGTCGAGGAAGAGATTGCTACGGCTGAGGTCAGAGAGATCTTTTCCTGCTTTCTCCTCTAAGGTTTTGATGGTTTCCTGTCTCACATTTAGGTCCTTTATCCATTTTGAGTTTATTTTTGTAAATGGTGTGAGAAAGTGGTCTAGTTTCAACCTTCTGCATGTTGCTGTCCAGTTCTCCCAGCACCATTTGTTAAAGAGGCTGTCTTTTTTCCATTGGATGTTCTTTCCTGCTTTGTCAAAGATGAGTTGGCCATACGTTTGTGGGTCTAGTTCTGGGGTTTCTATTCTATTCCATTGGTCTGTGTGTCTGTTTTTGTGCCAATACCATGCTGTCTTGATGATGACAGCTTTGTAGTAGAGGCTAAAGTCTGGGATTGTGATGCCTCCTGCTTTGGTCTTCTTCTTCAAAATTCCTTTGGCTATTCGGGGCCTTTTGTGGTTCCATATGAATTTTAGGATTGCTTGTTCTAATTTCGAGAAGAATGCTGGTGCAATTTTGATTGGGATTGCATTGAATGTGTAGATAGCTTTGGGTAGTATTGACATTTTGACAATATTTATTTTTCCAATCCATGAGCAGGGAATGTCTTTCCATTTCTTTAAGTCTTCTTCAATTACCTTCATAAGCTTTCTATAGTTTTCAGCATACAGATCCTTTACATCTTTGGTTAGATTTATTCCTAGGTATTTTATGCTTCTTGGTGCAATTGTGAATGGGATCATTTTCTTTATTTGTCTTTCTGTTGCTTCATTGTTAGTGTATAAGAATGCAACTGATTTCTGGACATTGATTTTGTATCCTGCAACTTTGCTGAATTCATGTATCAGTTCTAGCAGACTTTTGGTGGAGTCTATCGGATTTTCCATGTATAATATCATGTCATCTGCAAAAAGCGAAAGCTTGACTTCATCTTTGCCAATTTTGATGCCTTTGATTTCCTTTTGTTGTCTGATTGCTGATGCTAGAACTTCCAGCACTATGTTAAACAACAGCGGTGAGAGTGGGCATCCCTGTCGTGTTCCTGATCTCAGGGAAAAAGCTCTCAGTTTTTCCCCGTTGAGGATGATGTTAGCTGTGGGCTTTTCATAAATGGCTTTTATGATGTTTAAGTATGTTCCTTCTATCCCGACTTTCTCAAGAGTTTTTATTAAGAAAGGGTGCTGGATTTTGTCAAAGGCCTTTTCTGCATCGATTGACAGGATCATATGGTTCTTCTCTTTTTTTTTGTTAATGTGATGTATCACGTTGATGGATTTGCGAATGTTGAACCAGCCCTGCATCCCAGGAATGAATCCCACTTGATCATGGTGAATAATTCTTTTTATATGCTGTTGAATTCGATTTGCTAGTATCTTATTGAGAATTTTTGCATCCATATTCATCAGGGATATTGGCCTGTAGTTCTCTTTTTTTACTGGGTCTCTGTCTGGTTTAGGAATCAAAGTAATACTGGCTTCATAGAATGAGTCTGGAAGTTTTCCTTCCCTTTCTATTTCTTGGAATAGCTTGAGAAGGATAGGTATTATCTCTGCTTTAAACGTCTGGTAGAACTCCCCTGGGAAGCCATCTGGTCCTGGACTCTTATTTGTTGGGAGATTTTTGATAACCGATTCAATTTCTTCGCTGGTTATGGGTCTCTTCAAGCTTTCTATTTCCTCCTGATTGAGTTTTGGAAGAGTGTGGGTGTTCAGGAATGTGTCCATTTCTTCCAGGTTGTCCAATTTGTTGGCATATAATTTTTCATAGTATTCCCTGATAATTGTTTGTATCTCTGAGGGATTGGTTGTAATAATTCCATTTTCATTCATGATTTTATCTATTTGGGTCATCTCCCTTTTCTTTTGGAGAA
This sequence comes from Lynx canadensis, assembly GCF_007474595.2. NCBI lineage: Eukaryota > Metazoa > Chordata > Mammalia > Carnivora > Felidae > Lynx > Lynx canadensis. The sequence continues at coordinate 29,991,643 of NC_044309.1, read as the reverse complement.
GCCTGGCTAGAGGTTTGTCAATTTTGTTTATTTTTTCAAAAAACCAACTCTTGGTTTCGTTGATCTGCTCTACAGTTTTTTTAGATTCTATATTGTTTATTTCTGCTCTGATCTTTATTATTTCTCTTCTTCTGCTGGGTTTAGGCTGCCTTTGCTGTTCTGCTTCTATTTCCTTTAGGTGTGCTGTTAGATTTTGTATTTGGGATTTTTCTTGTTTCTTGAGATAGGCCTGGATTGCAATGTATTTTCCTCTCAGGACTGCCTTCGCTGCGTCCCAAAGCGTTTGGATTGTTGTATTTTCATTTTCGTTTGTTTCCATATATTTTTTGATTTCTTCTCTAATTGCCTGGTTGACCCACTCATTTGTTAGTAGGGTGTTCTTTAACCTCCACGCTTTTGGAGGTTTTCCAGACTTTTTCCTGTGGTTGATTTCAAGCTTCATAGCATTGTGGTCTGAAAGTATGCATGGTATAATTTCAATTCTTGTAAACTTATGAAGGGCTGTTTTGTGACCCAGTATATGATCTATCTTGGAGAATGTTCCATGTGCACTTGAGAAGAAAGTATATTCTGTTGCTTTGGGATGCAGAGTTCTAAATAGATCTGTCAAGTCCATCTGATCCAATGTCTCATTCAGGGCCCTTGTTTCTTTATTGACTGTGTGTCTAGATGATCTATCCATTTCTGTAAGTGGGGTGTTAAAGTCCCCTGCAATTACCACATTCTTATCAATAAGGTTGCTTCTGTTTATGAGTAATTGTTTTATATACTTGGGGGCTCCGGTATTCGGCGCATAGACATTTATAATTGTTAGCTCTTCCTGATGGATAGACCCTGTAACTATTATATAATGTCCTTCTTCATCTCTTGTTACAGCCTTTAATTTAAAGTCTAGTTTGTCTGATATAAGTATGGCTACTCCAGCTTTCTTTTGGCTTCCAGTAGCATGATAAATAGTTCTCCATCCCCTCACTCTGAATCTAAAGGTGTCCTCAGGTCTAAAATGAGTCTCTTGTAGACAGCAAATAGATGGGTCTTGTTTTTTTATCCATTCTGATACCCTATGTCTTTTGGTTGGTGCATTTAATCCGTTTACATTCAGTGTTATTATAGAAAGATACGGGTTTAGAGTCATTGTGATGTCTGTATGTTTTATGCTTGTAGTGATGTCTCTGGTACTTTGTCTCACAGGGTCCCCCTTAGGATCTCTTGTAGGGCTGGTTTAGTGGTGACAAATTCCTTCAGTTTTTGTTTGTTTGGGAAGACCTTTATCCTCCTTCTATTCTAAATGACAGACTTGCTGGATAAAGGATTCTCGGCTGCATATTTTTGCTGTCTAGCACCCTGAAAATCTCGTGCCAATTCTTTCTGGCCTGCCAAGTTTCAAAAGAGAGATCAGTCACGAGTCTTATAGGTCTCCCTTTATATGTGAGGGCACGTTTACCCCTTGCTGCTTTCAGAATTTTCTCTTTATCCTTGTATTTTGCCAGTTTCACTATGATATGTCGTGCAGAAGATCGATTCAAGTTACGTCTGAAGGGAGTTCTCTGTGCCTCTTGGATTTCAATGCCTTTTTCCTTCCCCAGTTCAGGGAAGTTCTCAGCTATTATTTCTTCAAGTACCCCTTCAGCACCTTTCCCTCTCTCTTCCTCCTCTGGAATACCAATTATGCGTATATTATTTCTTTTTACTGTATCATTTAGTTCTCTAATTTTCCCCTCATACTCCTGGATTTTTTTATCTCTCTTTTTCTCAGCTTCCTCTTTTTCCATAACTTTATCTTCTAGTTCACCTATTCTCTCCTCTGCCTCTTCCATCTGAGCTGTGGTGGTTTGCATTTTGTTTTGCATTTCCTTTAAAGCGTTTTTCAGCTCCTCGTGACTGTTCCTTAGTCCCTTGATCTCTGTAGCAAGAGATTCTCTGCTGTCCTGTATACTGTTTTCCAGCCCAGCGATTAATTTTATGACTATTATTCTAAATTCACTTTCTGTTATATTATTTAAATCCTTTTTGATCAGCTCATTAGCTGTTGTTATTTCCTGGAGATTCTTCTGAGGGGAATTCTTCCGCTTGGTCATTTTGGATAGTCCCTGGTGTGGTGAGGACCTGCAGGGCACTTCCCCTGTGCTGTGGTGTATAACTGGAGTTGGTGGGTGGGGCCGCAGTCAGACCTGATGTCTGCCCCCAGCCCACCGCTGGGGCCACAGTCAGACTGGTGTGTGCCTTCTCTTCCCCTCTCCTAGGGGTGGGATTCACTGTGGGGTGGCGTGGCCCGTCTGGGCTACTTGCACACTGCCAGGCTTGTGATGCTGGGGATCTGGCGTATTAGCTGGGGTGGGAAGGCAAGGTGCACGGCGGCAGGGGGGGCAGGCTTAGCTCGCTTCTCCTTAGGTGATCCACTTCAGGAGGGGCCCTGTGGCAGCCGGAGGGAGTCAGATCCGCTGCCGGAGGTTTGGCTCCGCAGAAGCACAGAGTTGGGTGTTTGCGCGGAGCGAGCAATTTCCCTGGCCGGAACCGGTTCCCTTTGGGATTTTGGCTGGGGGATGGGCGGGGGAGATGGCGCTGGCGAGCGCCTTTGTTCCCCGCCAAACTGAGCTCTGTCGTCCGGGGGCTCCGCAGCTCACCCTCCCTTTGTCCTCCAGCCTTCCCGCTTCCCGAGCAGAGCTGTTAACTTATGACCTCCCAGACGCTTGCTGTCGGACACAGTCCGTCAGGCCCCTCCGCTTTTGCCAGCCGGACTCGGGGGCTCTGCTTGGCTGGCGAGCCGCCCCTCCGCCCCGGCTCCCTCCCGCCAGTCCGTGGAGCGCGCACCGCCTCGCCGCCCTTCCTACCCTCTTCCGTGGGCCTCTCGTCTGCACTTGGGTCCGGTGACTCCGTTCTGCTAATCCTCTGGCGGTTTTCTGGGTTATTTAGGCAGGTGTAGGTGGAATCTAAGTGATCAGCAGGACGCGCGGTGAGCCCAGCGTCCTCCTACGCCGCCATCTTCCTGCGCCTCCTAAAATGGGTAATTTAAGTAGAGAAAGTAGTCTAACTGAGCTCAACGTGGCTATTAACCCAGTTTACTACTTTAAAAAGATGTTAAAATCCTGAAAGGTAAAACTAGACTGAATCCTACTTGATCTTCCTTTGATGATTTCTAATCTTATTCCTTAGGGTCATCTGTACAGCTGAATGGAATGGTACCTATTATGATATAAGAGCTTAAGAAATGTGTAACACTTATAGCCAGTACCTACTGGTATCATTGCCCTGTTAGTGGTGTTAGGAAGCTGCTTGCTCTGGTAGAGTGTGATGCTGGGATTGGACATGCTGTCCTGTGAGGAGCTGTTGAGTCTCACCCTTGTGCTACTCAAATGAAATGTCTTGCCCAGATGGAAAGCAGGTCCTGGTCCATCATGACGCTCCTTTCAGGGATTCAGACATCCCCCCTACTCCATCATTTTTGACATGCACTAATGCCACACCCTTCTTCAAGGCCCGATCATCACCCTGACAGGATACAGTGCTGGCAATGCTAACAATGTTAACAATCTTGATGTAATCCAGTCGGGAAACTGTACCATTGTTAACTTGAGCTATCCTTTCTCTAATTTTGTCCAATTTCTGAAAATCATTGATGTTGATTAAATTGCTTCTTGACTTTGAATATGTGATATCTTTAAAGCAGATTCAAATCCTCAGGTTTTTGTTTTGTTTTGGTTTTGGTTTTTGGGTTTTTTTTTTGTTGTTTTTTTGGGTTTGTTTTTTTTTTTTTTTTTGCGATTCTTCTGCTGTGATTCAAGCCCTCCATCTAAAAGGATCTTCTTTTTGGAGTCATAGTTTTTGTTACATCAGCTTCTAATTCTCTATGTATTTAAGTTGCTGTTAGTTATAAGGAGAAATACTCTTTCTGGCATCCAGATAACAAATCATCCCTTTGATTTAATTTCATCTATTGATTAGGTTTGGGTGGGTGGAGAGGCCCAGGAAGTGGCACCCATTCCATATTTTCCCTGTTCCTTAAGCACACGGGACGAGGACATCAGCTATGTGTACTTCAGCTAATGAATGAGCACATGGTGGCATCTACTTCGCATAAATTTCTTAACTCCTTATCATCATAACCACTACAATTTCCTGAATGTTTACTGTGTACCAAACTTCACTATATGCTTCAGTTAATCTTTAAAACAACCTTATTATGATTTAAAGTTACAAAACAAGTCCAGAAAGGCTGAGAAATATAATTGATATCACACAATTAGTTAGTAAGTAGCATTTCCAAGATTCAAACCCAGATCTGTCTATATTCCAAATGCTACTCTAAGCTACCTCCACAGGTGAAGGAAAGGTCTTCTTGTTACCAATGTCATTTGTTACACGAATGTCCTGGAATGAATGGAACTGTGATCTCACTTTACTGTTGGCCCAGGTGTTAGCTTAGGCTAACTATGGCTTGGCTATGCAGTAGTAAGAAATAAACTTCCAAGTATTACTGAGTCAACACATAAAAGGATATATTTCACTCATATAAGGCTATGGTGAATCAGGTAGCTCTGCAGGACACTTCTGTTCCAAGCAGTGACTCAAGGATCTGGGCTGTTTGCCTCTGGCTGCAATACCAACCAGAACACAGAGCTTCTAGTCTCCATATAAAAAAAAGACTAGAACTTTGTTCACTGTCTCTTAAGTGCTGCAGCCTGGGATTGGCACATGGCCCTAATTTTAAGGGTTTTGAGAAAAGTGGGGGAATACATGTATACTAAAGAAGTAGGAGGTGTCTCTACCACAACTTGCAAAGGCAAAGCCAAACTCTTACTGTACAAGGTAACTGAGATTATTCACTATGCCTGCCTCATAGGGAAGTGAGGTCTTTCAGACTGGAAACCAATCATAACCTAGGGAGAGAAATAACCAAGGATGAGCAGTAACATGAGATGAGATGGCTTATGTCAAAGATGAGACTCCTGGGGCACCTGAGTGGCTCACATCGGATGAGGATCCAACTCTGGATTTTGGCTCAGGTCATGGTCCCAGGGTTGTGGGACTGAGTCCTGCATTGGGCTCTGTGTTGAGCATGGAGTCTGCTTAAGATTCTCTCTCTCTTTCTCTCTCTCTCTCTCTCCCTCTGTGCCTACCCCCTGCTCTCATGCTCAGGCACTCTCTCTCTAAAATATACAAAATAAAATAGGAGGGGACAAGATGGTGGAACAGCATGGAAGCTTTTTTTGCATCTCTCACCCCTGAAATACAGCCAGATCAACACTAAACCATCCTGCACACCTACAAAACTGATTTGAGGATTAACACAACAATCTGCACATCCTGAACCAGAGAACTCAGCAGGTACACAGCACGGAGAGGTGAACTGAGGGAGAGAGAAGCTGTGGAGGTCAGGGAGCTGTTTTGCTTGCAGAGAGAGGACGGACACAGGGGAAGAGTAAGAAAGAAGCTGGAGAGAAAAGAAAGAGTATGCAAGGGACTGAACAAAAAAGGGAGAAAGGAGAAAGGAGAGGATTTAAATTCCTTTAAGACTCTATAAACAAGGGGAGTGCAGAGTCTGAAACTCCACAGCTCACTAGCTGGTGGAACTCTGGTGCGAAGAGTGAATCCCCAGGAGCAGACAGTGAGGTCCTCAGGGTCCTTGTGCTGCATGGGGTGAGGTAGTTCCCCTGCTGGGAGGACATTTGGTAGAGGCTGTGAGGCCACCCCACAACCAAAGATCCCAGCGGGATCTGGAGAACAACTATATTCACAGGTGTTGGAACAAGGACGTTAAGGGGGAAGCCTGGTGTCAGATGTGTGTTGTGATTTTTCATAATCCCTGAAACGCTGTTGCTACATGATTGTGTGAACTTTTTCTGGGGTGGGCTGGCACCCAGCTGTAGTTTCTGGGCATCAGCAGCAGCACGGTCCTGCAAACGTTCTTGGTTGAGGACCATTGCTCGGTGAGACCATCTCCTGAAAGGTCTGAGTGGGTCAAAGCTGCAGTCTCTCAGAAGTGTGGGATTGGGAAACACAGCTGCATCTGAGAAAAACTCGGGAGGGAGGTGCCTGATGGCTTGGTCCTGGACAGTGTAAAAGCAGGGTGTGGACAGAGGGATGTGTGATTGCTGGTTGGGGAGAGCACAGAGTTCTGATACTAGAAACTGGGTAGTTGGATAATACCATTTTCACCCCTCCTGCGCATGCACATACACACCTACATGTGCCACTACAATCCAGCCCATTAAGCTAAGCAGCACCATCTAGTGGATAACAAAGCCATTACACTAAGCCCCACCCAACTGGGCCAACCTTGTTCTTCAGGACACCACAAGTCTCTCTGCCTGCTTAGTTTACGGACTGTAAAGTGCTTCATAGTTTGACTTCTAGGGGACACCAATGTAATTTCAATCGTATTTCAGTCTGTTTGCTGGTCCATCTATTCAATTTTTTTTATTTTCTTATTCTTGAACACAGAAAGAGAAATTTCTTTTTATTTTCCATTTTTATTAAAATATTTTCTTTCATTTATTCTATTATATATTTTTTACCTTTTTGTAAATTTTTTAAATTCTATTTTACTTCCATCATTTCATTTTATTCTATTTAATTGTACTCATTTTTTCAAATTTTCAAACTTTTTTTTCTTTTCTTATCTTTCCCTTTTTCTCTCTCTCAAGCTCCTTTCAACAACCAGATCAAAACACACCTAGGATTTAGCATCCTTTATTTGATTTTTTTGTGTTGTTTTTAATTTTTCAATTTTAATTTCTTTACCTTATTAATTCCTTTTCTTCCTTCAAAATGATGAAATGGAGAAATTCACCCTAAAAGAAAGAACAGGAAGAAATGACAGGCAGGGACTTAATCAACACAGATACAAGCAAGACGTCTGGACTAAAATTTAGAATCACAATAATAAGAATAGTACCTAGGGTTGAAAACAGATTAGAATCCCTTTCTGCAGAGATAAAAGTTAGTCAGGATGAAATAAAAAATGCTATAACTGAGCTGTAATCTCGAAAGGATGCCACAGTGGCAAGGATGCATGAAGCAGAGCAGCAAATCAGTGATATAGAGGACAGCCTTCTGGAGAACAATGAAGCAGAAAAAAAAGGGAGACTAAGGCAAAAGAACACAATTTAAGAATTAGAGACATCAGTGACTCATTGAAAAGGAACAACATCAGAATCATAGGGGTCCCAGAAGATAAGAGAGAGAAAAAGTGGTAGAAGGGTTATGTGAGCAAATCATAGCAGAAAACTTTCTTAACCTGGGGAAAGACACAGACATCAAAATCCAGGAACCACAGAGGACTCCCATCAGATTCAACAAAAACCGACCATCAATAAGGCATATCATAGCCAAATTCACACAGTACTCAGGCAAGAAAAGAATCATGAAAGCAGCAAGGGAAAAAAATGTCCTTAACCTACAAGGGAAGACAGATCAGGTTTGCAGCAGACCTATCCACAGAGACTTGGCAGGTCAAGAAGGAGTGGCAGGATATATTCAATGTGCTGAATCAGAAAAATATGCAGCCAAAATTCTTTATCGAGCAAGGCTGTCATTCAAAATAGAAGGAGGGATAAAAACTTTTTCAGACAAACAAAAATTAAAAGAGCTTATGACCACTAAACCAGCCCTGCAAGAAATTTTAAGGGGGACTTTCTGAGGGGAGAAAAGATGAAAAACAAAACAAAACAAAGACCAAAAGCAAAAACACTAGAAAGGACCAGAAAACACCACTAGCAACTGCAACTCTACAGGCAACATAATGGCAATAAATTCATCTTTCAGTACTCACTTTAAATGTCAATGGACTAAATGCTCCAATCAAAAGACATAGGGTAACAGAATTGATAGAAAACAAGATCCATCTATATGCTGTTTACAAGAGACCCACTTTAGACCTAAAGACACCTTCAGATGGAAAGTAAGGGGATGGAGAACCATCTATCATGCTAATGGTTACTAAAAGAAAGCCAGAGTAGCCATACTTATATCAGACAATCTAGACTTTGAAATAAAGACTCACAAGAGATGGAGAAGGGCATTATGTCATAATTAAGGGGTCTATCCACAAAGAAGACCTAACAATTGTAAGCATTTATGCTCCAAATGTGAAACAACCCAAATATATAAATCAATTAATCACAAACATAAAGAAACTCATTGATAATAATACTGTAATAGTTGGGGACTTCAACACCACACTTACAACAATGGACAGGTTATCTAAACAGAAAATCAACAAGGAAACAATGGCTTTAAATGACACACTGGACTGGACTGGATAGACTTAACAGATATATTCAGAACATTCTATCCTACACACATTCTTGTCCAGTACACATGGAATGTTCTCCAGAATAGCTCACCTACTGGGACATAAATCAGCCCTCAACAAATACAAAAAGATTGAGGTCATACTGTGCATATTTTCAGACCACAATGCTATGAAACTCAAAATCAGCCACAAGAAAAAATATGGAAAGATAACAAATACTTGGAAACTAAAGACCATTCTACTAAAGAATGAATAGGATAACCAAGAAGTTAAAGAGGAAATTAAAAAGTACATAGAAGCCAATGAAAATGATAACACCATAGCCCAAAACCTCTGGGACACAGAAAAAACAGTCATAAGAGAGAAGTAAATAGTAATCCAGGACTTCCTAAAGAAACAAGAAAGGTCTCAGATATACAACCTAACCTTACAACTTAAAGAGCTGGAAAAATAACAGCAAATAAAGCCCCAAACCAGTAGAAAATAGGAAATAATAAAGATTAGGGCAGAAACTAATGCTATCGAAACCAAAAATAACAAACAAACAAAAAAACAGTAGAACAGATCAATGAAACCAGAAGCTGGTTCTTTTAAAGAATTAACAAAATTGATAAACCACTAGCCAGTTTTATCAAAAAGAAAGAGGAAAGGACCCAAATAAATAAAATGAAAACGGAGAAATCACAACCAACATAGCAGAAATATAAACAATAATAAGAGAATATTACGAGCAATTAAACGCCAATAAAATGGGCAATCTGGAAGAAATGGTCAAATTCCCAGAAACATATACACTACCAAAATTGAAACAGGAAGAAAAAGAAAATTTGAACAGACCCATAACCAGTAAAGAAATCAAATTAGAAATCAAAAACAAGAATCCAGAGCCAGATGGCTTTCCAAGGGAATTCTACCAAATATTTAAAGAAGAGTTAACACCTATTCTCTTGAAGGTGTTCCAAAAAATAGAAATGGAAGGAAAACTTCCAAACTTCTTTCTATGAAGCCAGCATTAACTTGATTCCAAAACCAAAGACCCCACTAAAAAGGAAAATTATAGACCAATTTCCCTGATGAACATGGATGCAAAAATCCTCAACAAGATACTAGCCAACTGGATCCAACAATGCATTTAAAAAATTATTCACCACGATCAAGTGGGATTTATACCTGAGATGCAGGGCTGGTTCAATATCCAAAAAACAGTCTATGTGATACATCACATCAATAAAATAAAGGATAAGAACCACATGATCCTCTCAATAGATGCAGAGAAAGCATTTGACAAAATACAGCATCCTTTCTTGATAAAAACCCTTAAGAAAGTAGGGATAGAAGGATCATACCTCAAGATCATAAAAGCCACATATGAAAGATCCACCACTAATATCATCCTCAATGGAGAAAAACTTAGAACTTTCCTGCTAAGGTCAGGAACAAGACAGGGATATCCACTCTTGCCAGTGTTATTCAACATAACATTGGAAACCTTAGCCTCAGCAATCAGACAATGCAAAGAAATAAAAGGCATCCAAATTGGCCAGGAGGAGGTCAAACTTTCACTCTTTGCAGATGACATGATACTGTATGGAAAACCCAAAAGATTCCACAAAAAAACTGCTAGAACTGATCCATGAATTCAGCAAAGTCACAGGATATAAAATCAGTGCACGGAAGTCAGTTGCATTCCTATACACCAATAATGAAGCAACAGAAAGAGTAATCAAGGAATAAATCCTGTTTATAATTGCACTAAAAACCATATAATACCTAGGAGTAAATCTAAGCAAAGAGGTGAAAAATCTATACACTGAAAGGTATAGAAAGCTTATGAAAGAAATTGAAGAAGACACAAAAAATGGAAAAAGATTTCATGCTCCTGGACAGGAAGAACAAATGTTGTTAAAATGTCGATACTACCCAAAACAATCTACATATACAATGCAATCCCTATCAAAACAACACCAGCATTCTTCACAGAGCTAGAATAAACAATCCTCAATTGTACTACTAGGTATTTATCCAAGGGATACAGGTATGCTGTTTCAAAGGGATGCATGCACTCCTATGATTATAGCACCACTATCAACATTAGCCAAAATATGGAAAAAGCTCAAATGTCCATCGACACATGAATGGATAAAGAAGATGTGGTATATATATACAATGGAGTATTACTCAGCAATCAAAAAGAATGAAATCTTGTCATCTGCAACTACATGGATGGAACTAGAGGGTATTATGCTAAGCGAAATCAGTCAGTCAGAGAAAGACAATTATTGCATGAGTTCACTCATATGAGGACTTTAAGGTACAAAATAGATGAACATAAGAGAAGGGAAGCAAAAATCATATAAAAAGAGGGAGGAGGATAAAACATAAGAGACTCTTAAATATAGAGAACAAACAGAGGGTTGCTGGAGAGATTGTGGGAGGGGGGATGGGTTAAATGGGTAAGGGGCATTAAGGAATCTACTCCTGAAATCATTGTTGCACCATATGCTAACTTGGATGTAAATTTAAAAAATAAATAAATTATTAAAAAATAAAATAAGATAAAATAAAATAAAATAAAATAAAATAAAATAAAATAAATGAGACTCCTGAATATTGGATTAGGAAGGGGCATCTGCCACATGGAGACAGGTCAAGAGACAGGAAGTGAGGAAACTGAGCTAAGGGCCTCTGAAATTATTTCAAACCATCAGGTCCAGAGAATAAGGACCTTGGGGGCAGTATGTGGGAGTTCTCTGTGAGTTTGGGGAAAAACTTTTGTATTTCTCATACGTTTTGTGTATTTCTATTTGATTTTCCTGTTATGTTTAGTCATTTAGTTTTTAGTCATTTGGTACTAGTTAGTAATTTTTAAGTCCCTATGGATCTCAACTATCCAAATAGGAGACAGGGAAAGGTTTTTGTTCATATGTGGCCAAAACATAAGCAAGGAAGGCAAACAATATCCAGAGCTCCTCCTTTCCTTCTCTACTGCAGTTCCTATCTCCACTCCCTATTATATTTCTTTCCATAGAATTTATCACCTTTCATTCATGCTATTATTCATCCACACTAAACATGCAAATTTCATGAGGGCAGTGGTAAATATTTGTTGAATAAAGGAAGCATGGTGAGAAGCTGGGAGAAGATAATTTTGAAGGAAATGGGAAAGGAAAACACAAAGTTAGGGTCAGGCTTAACCTCCCAGGATGTTCTTCTAGAGCAAGAACTTGGAGGGTTGGCACACCACAATTTTTTCTTAAAAGAGATTTCTTTCACACCCTGCTTGTTATGGAAATTCTCAATAACAGAATGGCATCTCCTCTAATATTTATGTCTTGCATAGAGACAAGCAATCCCCCTACCTAAGTTTCTCTTTTTCTTATTCCTACCCAAAGGCAACATCATTATCATATAAGATTTATAAAGTGAGAAATCACCCACAGTGTCTCATAGCAGCCCAACTAACAACACTGAGAGGATGAACTTTCTAGAAACCCTGTTGAAGATGCCATGTCAGTTTAGCTCTGTGGGATGCCAACTCTAGAGATGAATTTGGGGAACACAACTGGGCCACCCACAGGATCAGTTAGGAAAGCAGACATCTTCCTTGAGTGATATTGCTTGAGGATTATTGAAAGATTTCCAAAAACCTAGCTTTGACCCTGCTTCTCATACCAAAATATAGATGAAGCAAAGCTACTATTTTCTCTTCTCCCAAGATTTCATTTTCCATGTAAAAATGATACTTTTAAAATAATAAGACTGTGGCAGAGCTAGAAAAACAAGCACACTCACAGAATGGAAAAGTTGAAAAAATTTAGGAAGATGGAAAACAAGCAAGACAGACGCTGGACTTTCTGAGTGAAAATAGTGAATAATTTTAACTGCCTCACATAAGTGAAGGGGAGAAAATTAAGCAAAGAGGGAGACAGAGAATGCTGGGAGGGGGGTTATAAATAGTCAAAGAGAAAAGAGAGAGGAATTGTAATTAAAAAACCCTGTATCACGAACTTTCCCTCTCCTGATAACTATGAAAATGAGATTAAAGTTAGCAAAAATCAGCAAATATAATCATTAAAAGCAACTAAAAATGGTAATAAAACCTATTTAAGGAACTTCAAAACCTGAAACCAAACAATTAGAAAACTCTAGAGCAGCCAGGAGCAGCTGGGGGTGTAACATAGCCTAGCTTATCACCTGATTCGACCCCCAGAGGGACATATCCAGGTAAGTCGAAGACATGTGAAGGATTCTCACTAACAGTGCCAAATATTGAACTACACAAACTGAAAGGATGTTCTCATCTTTTTTTTTTTCCTTTTTCAACTGAGAAATGGAAACTGTTTTGGAAACTGTTTCCCGAAATAAAGGGAAAACTGGTGGAATGAGGAGAGGAGAGGACCACGAAGCTCTCTGAATTGGGGAAGCTGTCTGCAGTCCAAGAATACACCCTGGGAATGAGCTACAGTCCACTGTTAGGTGAAGGGAAACTTGGTGAGGCAGAACCGGCTGTTTCTTCAATTTCTTCCTTTAATAATAGAATTCCCAACATTCCTCTGCACACATGACTGTCCAGAAGAAAGACTGCATTTCCTAGCCTCCCTTGCAGCTAAGTGTGGCCATGTGACTATATCCTATCCAATCATATGGAAGAAGTAATGCTTGAAACCTCAGGTTAATGGCTTTAAAAAAGAAAGAGATATGACCCTTTCTTCCCCCCTCTCCCCTTGCACTGGCTGGACATGAGTGTGCTATAAGAGCTCATATGCACTGTAATGCATAGAAAACTTGTCAGACAACTAGATACAAAAATTTAGGATCCCTGATACTACAGAGCTTCTGCTGCCTCTGTACTGTCAACCTGGACTGCTTACATTCAAGTCATTAAGTAAGAGAAATATAAATATCTACGTTATGTAAATCACGACTGTTTTGGCCTTTGTAGCTGTATCAGTATTATATCTAACACTTGATTAGATATGTAATTTAGAATGTTTAACAAAATCTTAGAGGAGAGAACTGGGCCCCGACATTGATGAAGACTGCACCAAGATGGTCTTGCTCCCTTTCTTATTTTCTCACCCTATAGGTCAGATAGAGTGGGAAGAGAGTGAAGACTTACTCATGCTAGGGGCACATGGGTGGCTCAGTCGGTTGAGTGTACAACTCTTGATTTTTGCCTTGGTCATGATCCCAGGGTCCTGGGATATAGACGCATGTCAGGCTCCACATTGAGCGTGGAGCCTGTTTGGGCTTCTCTCTCTCTCTCTCTCTCTCTCTCTCTCTCTCTCTCTCTCTCTCTTTCCCCTGGCCCTCTCTCTCCCCAGATAATGTGGTCTCTCTCTCTAAAATTAAAAACAGAGTAACACACTCTATATCACAACAAAGAGAAGGTACAGTCCATGTGGTCTAAACATAACAAGATAAAGAAGAAGCTGGCACCAGGCAAGTAAATAACAGAAAAAACGAAAACATCATGAAAAAAAAAAAAAAACAGATATTGTAATCTAGAAGAAAACAGAAATCAAAAAACAAGAGATTTACTCACAATGACTTGGTCTTATGTAGAGAACATGATCATAATAAACAAAAATATAGAATGACAGAAATGGGGCTTTTAGGCTCAAGACAAATTGAGGATCAAAATAGCATTATTACAGGTTTAATAAACAATTTAAGAAAAAGCAAAAATACTATTGAACATAGAATTACTGACATAAAAAGGCAAGGTTTGAGGTTATTATGATAACTGCAGATGAAAAAGAAAAATCAAAGCATTTGATGAACACTACTATAAACAGAATAAAAGGCAATCCAGCATCAAGATACTTTGTATCCCTGTGAGAGATTCCACCTAAGGAAAAGAGGATGTGTTGAGAGATAATACAAGAAAATGACCTTGAAATAAAGAGGATACTGAATATGCTTATTGAAAAGAATACTGTGTTTCAGGAAAAAGTGATACAGAATGTTGACACCGAGTTACATCCTAGTTAGGCTGTTGGAGTATAAGAATACTAATTAATGTTTCAGATATCCATGCAGTAAAGGCAAACAACTAAGAAATAAGGGGAAAAGCCAGTTTGGCCCTTCCTCAGAGTAACATACCAGTATCCATTTAAAACAATGGAGTAAAGCCTACAAAATGCTGAGGGAAAGAAAATGTAACACCAAGAAAACTCTGCCAATCTGGAATGTTATTCAAATACAGAACAGACATTCTTAACAATAAACACAAAATTCATGGAGCACAGTACCCCGAGCTGCTCTTGAAAGAACTACCAGGGGTGCCCGGGTGGCTCAGTTGTTGAAACCTTGGACTCTTGATTTCCGCTCAGGTCACGATCCCATGGTCGTGGGATCAAGCCCCACAATGAGCTCCACTCTGCGTGGAGCTTGTTTAAGATTCTCTGTCTCTGTCTTTCTCTCTCTCCCTGCCCCTCTCCCCCACTCATGCACACGCACACTCTGTCTCCCCCCTCTAAAATGAAAAAAAAGACAATAAAAAAAAGAGAAAGAACTACCAAACAATTAAATTCATACAATTCAGAGATAGATTGAAAATAAGAAAACCAGGAATAGAGAAAGTGGTGAAAGGTAAAAGCTATGTGGGAATTAAAGTCATCCTACAGAATGTGAATGTTATAAATTTAAATAATGTAAAACAAATGATATGGCTAGAATACCTATATCAGGATGTAAGGATAGTGAGTTGAGAGAGAGGGGGAGATTGCTGATGCCCTCTTGTTTCAGAGCTAGGATTCAGAACACATTGCTTTAGATTACAACACCTGCTTGCTCTTTGTCACAATTCTGACTCCTTAAAAAATTTTTCCCAAACTCCTCTGCTGAACATAAAATGATCTTTTAGACACTAATATTGCTGGTAGTAAAGAATCATTTTTTGACATTCTACATTTCCCTCATTTTCCTTTAATTTTTCCTATTGAGTAAAAATGAATTCAGTAATTTTCATTAAAATTGAATCTACAATACAATCAATCACATTTATATAAAATAATTTTCTCAATCCATTTATCAATCTGCATTATATCTTTACTGTTCTAAAAGTAGGGCTATTAACGAGTGTTACTTTTTGACCTGTATTTTTCTGTACTTACAAAAATTACAATAAGAAAAGAAAGAAACAGGTATCTGATTGATGCAAACACTTGATGTGCCATGGCAATTTATTGTTTTACTATCTATTTTCTTTTTCCCCTTATTTCAAACAGGCAACCGTGTAACTCCTCATGTCCAGCATTTTTGCTAGATGACAAGCAGCTGATGTCAACTTTGCAAAAACATTAATCCATTAAAAATTAACATTAAGAATCTTACAGTGAACGAGAAGAGGGAAAAGATTTTGGGGGCAAGGAGTGATGGCATTGAGATTTGCTCAGGCTGGAAATGGAAGAAAAGTCTCTAGATTCTATGCACCCCACAATGGCTCCTAGGAAGGGAAGGGAGATCCTACTAGCCTATAATTTCTTATGACCTGAGGATGGGAACAATGAAGAAATTGTAAAACAAAATGGAAATTAATATTTATTATGTTCTAAATAATAAATAAAGTGTATTTTAAAAATAGCTTAAAAGTATCACTTTAAGTTTAAAGTCCACATGTCAGCTCTTAAGGCTATATTACTAAGATAATATATTAGTCGAAAACTTGGTAAGAATTGGTTTAATCTCATAATGTTGGTTTACCCACTATCACTGAAGGAAAGCGTGGCTCTTATTTTTTTTTCATTTTTATAATGTTTATTTATTTTTGAGAGACAGAGAGAGAGAGAGAGAGGCAGGGAGAGAGGGAGACAGAGGATCCAAAGAGGGTTCTGTGCTGATAGCAGGTGTGGGGCTCAAACTCATGAACTGTGAGATCATGACCTGAGCTAAAGCTGAATGCTCAACTGACTGAGTCACCCAGGTGCCCCAAAAGTCTCATAGAAGATGAAACATTGGGTCAAGAAAACCTTCTGGGGAGGAAGGAAACCAGGAGCACTGGGAGAGGAAACAGCTCTGGAGGGAACCTGTATACCTGGAGAAAGTATCAACAAGGGAAAGAAGATGGGAAGATGGGAAGAAAGAAGGGAAGGAAGTATGAGAACAAAAAACAAATGGCCTGTTTTCTTATTTTTCAAACAGTTCCCAGCAGGAAAATGAGGTTTTTGTTGTGTTTGTTTTTCTTCCCCAAACCAGTAGGTTGTCAATCCGCACTGGGATCATATAGTAAGTCAGAGTATTGGAACAGCCAGCCTGGCACAAAGTAGGAGCTCAGTGAGTTAAGAAGTAAGTGATAAACTTTATAAATAAGTTAATAAATGATTGAAAAATTCCATAATCCATAGAGTATAAGGTCCGATGGAGTGGGGTCTAGAAGGTTATATTTGGCTGGCCAATGACTTGACCTGTGTAAATCATAAGAAACAAACAACTGTTTATAAAGCATTTAAATGTTACAGGCCTCAAGGACATCTTTGTTTTAGAAACCACCCTGGGAGTAACTTATTCTAGAAAGGAGATGCTTGTGACAGCAGGTCAGAGTTAAATGGCCTGGCTGAGGCCTGTCTTTGGCTACCTGATGGCCCAGACCCCTGGCACCCACTCTTCACCAGCGTGCATTTGTGAACCTATGGCTGACAAACATTCTAGGCTCTCTTACAAAAGAGGGTAACACACCCCTCAATCTCACCCCATTGCCACACCTTCATCATCAAATCCCTGGCAACATTTGAGGATTTGAAGGTCATCTTGAAAGCAGTATTATTTGTTCCGTCACCTGACAATGTTACCCCACAAAGTCATTCTAGTTTATAACTCCTTGATGTAAGTTCCTGCATTTACACTCTTTTTAGCTCACACGAGAATATAGCAGGCAAAGCACTTTGCAGGTAAGCACCTTAGTAAAGGTGTTTTTCCAAAGGAAATGTTATTATTAGGTCACATTTTCCCATCATGCTCAGAATTCCTTTTGAATTCAGTGAAACCTCTCTGCGGAGTAGCCCAAGCACAGAGTTCTGCCATTGTGTAATGTGCCTGCTTGCCTTGGGAGCCTCAGTCCTGGGGGAGATGGGGCAGGGAGATGGAGTGAATGTTTATAAAATACAGATCCACAGATAGACACTTGCAAGTGGAAAGTATTCTTATTATGGAATCCCAAGGTAAAGAGCACCTTCTAATGCAGAATGGCCAGTGCGTCATGCTGTGTTGCAGTGACTTTCGACTGCTACCCTGAGCTCCGGAGAGCGTGTTCTGCAAAGCACATGTCGAACGCTACCATTAAGCTCTTCTAACCTCTTGTTAGTAAGCTGGGCAGAAACCGTAAGTGAAAAAAGTCACAAACACAATGATCTATTATTTAAAAAAACTAGACTGCTATAGATCTTAAAGAAATTCCGAATGATTCCATTTCACTTCTGAAATACATTAAAGATTGTTAGATGAAGTAAAAGCAAGCAAAATGTTTATGTTTGTATAGTGACACTTCAGTCATTTCTCACACTTGGTTGGCAATAGGTATCTTGAACGATCTGCATTATACAAATCTTATTTCTAAGTTCACATACTTTCGTTTAAGCAGTGGAGAGAAATTTCTTTGTTAAACATTGCATTCTCTTCGTAACTCATGCTAACTTGCAAACCAACACGTGCTACTTTAAATCAATACCATCACATGAAAGAAGGATGGAAACCAGAAATACATCAAGATAGAAAATGGAAACCATAAATGTATCAGGGTAATTCAATGTAGGCTTATACCTTGGATTTGTTCTGATCATTAATAGTCAAGATAGCATTTTGTATAGTGGAGAGGACAATGGCTTTGACTTCAAGAGACCTAAGTATTTATCTAATTCCTCTTTTACTTCCCTCCCTCTCTCCCTCCCTCCCTCCATTCTTCCTTTCTTGCCTCCATCCTTCCTTCCCTCCTTCCTTTTTTCCTCTTTTCCCTTCCTTCCTTTCTTCATAAATATTTACTAAACACCTATCTGCACAAGGTGTTATGTGACATAAAGAGATATGTAAGATCCAATTTATGCCCTCAAGTGATCTATAGATTTGTATGGGAAATAGGAATGACAGGATGATAAAGCTATAACATGGGTTGAAATTTACCAGTCCTAGATGAAAATGCAAATTCAACTGTGCACTGACTTCGTAACTTCATTCACATTACTTAACTTTGCTAAATCTGTTTACACATCAAAATGGAGTTTACTTATAAAAATGAAGATCGTTCTATCTGACTCAGAGACTGCCTGTAGAGAGAAAATTGTCAAGGTGTCTAAAATACACAGAAAACTGTCCAGTGAGTTATTTTCTTAAAAAAAATCCCAGACTCGAAGTCAGAAGAGGTGTGTACAAATTCTAACTCTGTGGCAGGAATGACGAGGTCCTGTAACCTCTCTACATCTCATAATCTCCCTCAGTGCAAGAAGAGAATTGAGTTCACTGATGCTCAACACCTCCTCCACTTTTAAAAGTTACTTTTATCTCAGCCAGTGGAGAGACCCTTGGGATTTTTGGCAGAAAAATTACTTAGGTTGATTAGAAAAGTTTAATTTGGTAGCAGTAGATTGAGCAGGGAGTGTGCATAGAGTTAGCAGAAAAAGACAAGGATATCTGTTAAGAAAAATCTCTTTTCTCCACACCACAAAACAGCCACCTAAATAAGCAGCACCTACCTAATAAAAGAACATAGAACCTTTTGTTGTTTTTTGATTCCCCCCTAGAATCACGCACACAAGCTATCACTTATAGCAGAGTGTTATTTAAAGTTTGGGAGTGAAGAGTGTGTGTCTTGGGGACGGGGTAATAGGAAGTGGGCATGAGAGCCACACCATAGCAATGATTTAAAACAGAACCGTACATGGCACATCCCTTAAAAGTCCTGAAGAAGCTATTCCCAACACTGGGAACTTCGCAATGGGCTTCTCTTCTAGAAAGCCCCCGGCCTCACGCACCACCCCATGCTGTTTCTTTGCTGCTAAGATACACAGGTACAGTTTCTCTTCTTGGCCTTGCTCATGCTCTGCTCCTCCCCAGTCCAACTGTAATGACAGCTGTTATTTATTTAGTGTTGATAATATTCCCGATATTTAAGAACTTACTGTGTGCCCAGAGCTATTTTAAGCATGTGTTATTTAATCCATACAATTCTGTGAGTTGAGTATCATTGTGATAATCACCATTTTCACTTACAAAGTATGAGATTTAGGCACAAGGAGGTGAAGGTGACCCCAGTGAGAACGTGGAGGCAGAACTCAGGGATAAGCAAGCTTGATTTCAAGGTATGTGGCATGCTTCCCTCACCAGCTTTGTCTCTCCTTACCACAAACCCTTAGTCCTTCTTTTTCTTATCTTCCAGGTCCCAAGCTAAAAATCCTCTCCTTTTTTGGTGCTCAGAAATTTCAGCTTTCTTGTCTTGTTTTACCCAATCCCATGGCCTTGTCTAAAGCAAGGCAGCATCTCTGGGCCTCTGACCAATATCCTTCATTGGCTG
Organism: Lynx canadensis; assembly: GCF_007474595.2. Lineage (NCBI taxonomy): Eukaryota > Metazoa > Chordata > Mammalia > Carnivora > Felidae > Lynx > Lynx canadensis. Next base: position 29,971,886 of record NC_044309.1, on the reverse strand, counting down.
TCCCCTGTTGCTCTTCCTGGTACAAACCTGTTTTCACCTGATTCTTGTTCTCCCTGGGCAGGATGGGCTCTCTCCCAGGACTCCCTGGATTCTCTCCAAAGCCAGAGTCAGCAAACAAGGCACAAGGAAAGAATGCAGGTGCCTTAGTGTCCCCTCACTTATAACTCCAATCAGACTGCCACTCATCTCAATCTGAATATAAATAACTTTATTAAAGGTGACTTACAGCCAAGTCATCCATTAATTTCCATCTGAAAATGTGCCGTCCCCTAGAGTTTATTATAAAAGGATTGTACCTGCACCACTGTCTTCAACATCAAGAAAGGAATCAATGTACTAACCTTCAAATAAGAAAAAAAATTGAAGACCCTATTACTGTCTGCGGCAGTCACCTTCCAACTCTTTTACAGACTTAGACTTTTGCGGCTTGTGTTTACTTTTCAAACTCATTTCCTAACAATCTCCTGTTGGTTGCTAAAAACCCCTTTTTGACAGAGAAAGCACAAAGGTAGTAACCACCTGACCTAGTGATTCTGGATCCATAGTGGCCAAGGTAGTAATGAAACACAGCTCCTTCTAGAGAAACTTGACCTCTGAAATCCACTACCATGGGTCGTAACCTCCTTTTGCACTAAAGCCTGTCTCAGGACTAATCATGCCTATTTCAGCACAGCTCCTGGAGGAACTGTTAGTGAGGCACAGAATGGAGTGAAGAACAATATTTCAGAGGGAACAGGAGGAAAAATTGAGGATCTTGTCATTTTAAATCATGGAGAGGTGATCATATAAATTCCTGGGATCTTAGAGATTCATATTTCATTAGCTCTTAGAGGAATAGTATCAGAATATGGCACAGTTCCAATAGGATTGAAATTTGTCAATTCTCCTGTTGAGAACACTGATTTTTCTTTAACATCTACTTATTTATATTGAGAGAGAGCATGGGAGAAGGGCAGAGAGAGAAAGAGGGAGAGAGAATCCCAAGCAGGCCCTGCACTGTCAGCTCAGAGCTCACTAACTGTGAGATCATTCCCTGAGCTGAAATCAAGAGTCTGATGCTTGACGAACTGTGCCCCAAGAACACTGATTTTTATCTATTAGGTGCCAAGGTGTCAGCATGCTGTTCTAACACGAAAGATAAGGGAAACTGGTGGAATTACTGCTATAAAGAAGACATGGGGCAACATGGTCACCCCGCACATGGGAGGGTGGGATCTCTAGATGATGCTTCAGGACATTTTCACTTTCCTGGTGCAAAGATTCTATCAAAATCGGCTAGTGGCTGTCTTGCTCCAAACGTGAGAAAAAGGTGGACAAAACACAGTGACTGTGTTATAGAGGGAACAAACTGAAACTAGTGAGCTGGCTGGAAAAGACAAACAGAAGAGAAAAGCTCTTCACCAAAAGTCTCCAAAGAAACCTTGCTTCTTTGAGATATTTCTATAAAAAGGACTCTGTGGACTGATGTTTTTGAGAAACACTACATGGAACTACATCCTCTGGAAGAATCAATCACAGCTGCTTTGATGTGCTAATATACACTTTAATCTTTGATTCAGAATTTTCCATACTTATTTACCCATGGAAGAATTGTGTGTGTGCAATACTCTGAAAATATCTCCATTCTGAGAAATGGTTAGATAATAATAGACTAAAAATTAGATTTAGTTGCAGGAACGAAAGACAGGAACATCATGGCATGTTACTGCTGGAAACGTTGCCTCAAAATGAAATGGTCCTTAAGATCCTTTGTTCTGGTTGAGCAGATAAAAAGACCAAAAAAACCTAAGACAATTATTGATGAGGGGGCACAGATGTTTAGGAATCTTAGGCAAGAACTCTTGACCAGAATTTACAACTTGTTCCCTCTTCCGTTCTTTCAACAGATTCTTTATGCTAATGAGCCTGGCATTATCGCTCATCATCATCTCCTTGCTTAATCACCCTTGATTGCCTCTGTTGTGCATTCATAACCTCAGGTTAAACAATGCAGACAACGCTTTCCTCTTCCCTGACTGTGACAATGTATCATAATTGAGCCATTTCTGCCTCTCTGGTCACCCTCCTATTCTCCCAAGTGCATCCTCTGTACATTAATCTGCTAGTTAAATATTGATAGCAAGCGGCTCCCTTAATATTTACTTTCTTGCTCCATTATTGCTACATACAGGGTGATTATTTGTTTCTGTCTTCCCAGCCTGTTTAATCAGAACTGAGTCAACTTTCCTATGTTTAACCTTCTTGTCCAATCAGAGTTGGAGAGTGTTTGGAGTGTGTTCTGACATCAGCTCTGAAATAATTCTCTAGGTTTGGTGCATGTGCCATCGTAGCCAGCAGGGGTCAGAAGGGCATTTCTCTCTGGGGTCAAGAGCGTTGGTAGTGACAAAGTAAAACCCTAGAGGCACCATCTGGAGTTGAACAAGTCTCTTTGAGCATTGTCTTCTAAGTGTAGCCTAAGAGAATTGGAGTGACCTGCCAGCTTTTGTATTTTTTATGGAATGTTGGTGCTGGAACTCCTACAGTGGGTAAACTGGTTGCAAGACTGGGCATCCCAACAAAGACTATGGAATTGGGGAAAGTGTCCCTACCAAAAATAAAGAAACCTGGATGCAACCCCTGATCTGGATGAGATTCCACTGGAGGCTTTTGGGCAGGTAACTGAACTCTCTCCATTTGCCCCACAGGGTCATGTGGGAGCATCAAGTGCTAAGTTGACAGAAAGCATCTTTAAAAACATACCATTCTCTGCTGCTAAGGCATAGAAATGTAAATATACTGCTCAAAGGCAAGCAAACAAATCATTTTGCTTTAATCAGAATGGTGTGGGTGGTAGTCTTCAACTCTTGTTTTTCAAACTGGAAGCTTCAATACATGCCCCCAACAGAAAGATCACAGTTGCCTTGCATAGGTGTGTATTTAGGGGGACAGCACGATGATTAAATTTGGGACACACTGGTGTTACTATCAAAAGAAAAAGATGAAACAGGTGTGCTCTGGGCTGTTTCTAAATCCTGGGTCTGGTTGGTTTATCAGTTAACTAGGAACTGTCTCCCTGCCTCTCCACCCTACAGAGGAATACAGGCAAGCAAGAAGTGAATCCTCCAGAAGGTCACTATCTGATTTTCAACAAGAGTGCCTGGCAGTTGAGAGATTTTAAGTAACATAAGAATCACATGCAAGCACGTGGTTTAAAGTTTCCCCAGTGGTTGCTGATAAGGCGAATATTCCTCTGCATTGATAGAGTGAGTGGAAGGACACAGTGCTAACTTTTCCAGGTGATTCAACCCGTCCTCCGAGTCCTGGGAAATGCAAGGTATCTGTGGCACTAGTGACATCCACAGCCATGGAAACTGGAAACTAAAGAGCTATCTTCCAAGTAGTCCCCTTGTTTTGTGCCTGGCCTATTCTTCAATGGTTTTGATTATTTGACATTCCTCTAAACTCCATATCTTATCACACTGCCATACATTTTGCAAATGATTAGAATCTCTCTCCTCTCCTGCTTCCTCTTCCTCAATTGATTGTCTTGGAACTTCCTACACATTCTCAGAGATGCAATTCAAATTTCTCATTTGGTATAAGCCTTCCTAGTCCCCACGGTGAGAGAGAGTTACCTTCTAGGCCTCTGTAGCACCTTGCACAAACTCTGTTTATGGGAACATCACATTAACTTTATAACTATGTGTTTACTTCCTTTACTGGTAATCCTACAGACAATAAAACAAAGCTCATTCCAGGTGGTTCAATAGGAGGAATTCAATCAATACACTAGTTACAAAGGTGTTGAAAGAGTTGATAAACCACAGAGGGAACAATGAGACAAGGCAGATTCTGGTGACACTGGAAGGTGCCAATGACTGCCTGGCCTGGAGGAACAGAGGCAAAAAGAGCTGTTGTCAGAGCCCAGAAGCCAGGGCTGGATCTGATCCATGAGAGCTGGGCCCACTGGGACACCACCCAAAAGCAGAGAGATATGGGGACAGATGTGCCTGCATCTCCCTAACACCCATCCTCCAGTCTCCTGCTGATAATCCCACTACCTTAACTGTGGCCCCAAGAGAGTTGCTAAGGGAATCTGGAGAATGCAGCTTTCAGGAAAAAGTCTGAGGTTAGATCTGAGAGCAAAGAAGCAAATGACTGGCTCAGTTTCCTCCCTCAGAAGACCATGAGCTTCATTTTTGTATCCTAGGCACTAGAAAGACACTACATGAATCTGTTGAGTAAGGTACTGAAAAAGTGAGATGTATTTTTTTTGTATTCTTGTCAAAGGGGCTTAAACCTTTTTAGAAAAATAGTATCCACTTTTTTGGCCTACCTTAAACCACTTTCTTTTTTTTCATCAAATTGAAAAGTACTCTTTTTTTTTCCTTTAATGATGGGATTTCCATCTTTGTCTGTTGGCTTTTCACAGTTTCTACATGCCCAGAGTTCCAAGAGGATGATGATAAGAGGCAGCTGGTAATCTTGTTTGAAATTTGCATTGAGTTCAGTCATCGGTTCCCTAGGGCCCTACTCTGTAGGCCAGTCAGGCTAAGAAAGGAGCTTCTTTGCTATCAGATACTTTTTAAGTCTTTTCATTACCAATTCACCAGGACAACACGTAATGAGGTCTTGCAGTAGCAGATAGGGAATTCATTTCTCAGCCAAGCAGCTGAACTTGTAGCTGCCACACTGTGGACCATTATCTATAATTACTTCATGGGTATTCCACAAAAATAATTTTCCTTGTGGGATATAAAAGGCAGGTCTCACTGAAGGTTTTGTAGATTAAGCCCAGGCCAAAGCAAGATGAGCTGGTGTTGATATCTAAGTGGGGGTATTTCTTTTTTCCAGGAACCATTTGGCTTCTGCCTTAACCATGAAGCCACCTTCGGTGAAACAAGTGACAGTGACAACTGGATGGATGCATCATTACTAGTCTCTAAAACTTGGGGTTCCTGGCTCTTTACCAATCTTTATATGCAAATGCTCTATGCACAAGTTTCTATTTCAGTGATGCCATTCTTCAGAACTTGCTTATAAATCAGCTGGGTGCCAGATGCCTCACACAAAATCAGGAAAAGAAAAGACCATAGGAGGTGTCTGGGTAGCTTGGTCTGTTAGGCATCTGACTTCGACTCATGTCACGATCTCACGGTTTGTGAGTTTGAGCCCCACCTCAGGGCTCGTGCTGTCAGCGTGGAGCCTCTTGAGATCCTCTGTCTCCCACTCTTTCTGCCCCTCCCCGACTCACCCTCCCTCAAAACTAAACATAAAAAAGAAAGAAAGAAAGAAAGAAAGAAAGAAAGAAAGAAAGAAAGAAAGAAAGAAAGGGAAAAGAGCATAGGCTCCCCTATGGAGAAACAAATTCTGGAAAACTCAATGAAGGGAAAAATAAGTTCTTGTCTGAGGAAGGTGGGTGAGGAAACAGCAGGGGTGTGGCAGCACTGTATCATCTGCCTGAAAGCTGACCGTGCATGTCTCCTCCCAACTCCATGTTCGGTGACGTCACAGTGGTACCTGGAATTGGATAAGAGTGGGAATATTTATACTATGCACACTGGCAAACTCTACAAAGTAGGGCTTCTTCATTTTCCTTCCTCTTCAGGGATCTAGTTGTAACACATTTACCAGTGCAGCACCAGGGGCTGAAGAATCCTTTCATTTATTTGTTTGTTTGTTTGTTTGTTTGTTTATTATTTTTTAGAGAGAAAGAGAGAGAGAGAGAGATAGTGTGAGTGGGGGAAGGGCAGAGAGAGCAGGAGACACAGAATCTGAAGCAGGATCCAGGCTCCCAGCTTTCAGCACAGAGCCCCGTTCAGGGCTTGAACTCACAGACAGTGAGATCATGACTTGAGCCGAAGTCAGACCCTTAATCCACTGAGCCACCCAGGCACCCCTGAAGAATACCATTTTTGCCAATGCCTGCCTTTGATAGAGGCCATCAAATAAAGACCAGCAGGAACTCACCAGCAGCCAAACAAATCCAGGTTGATTAACTTGCTGTACCCAGGGTGATGGGACACCACAGAGACTGTGGAATGTCTCATGATGGTTAAAAGGGACTGGGAGGCACCTGGGTGGCTCAGTCAGTTAAGCGTCAGACTTCAGCTCAGGTCATAATCTCCGGGTTCATGAGTTTGAGCCCTGCATCAGGTTCTGCACTGACAGCCTGGAGCCTGCTTGGGATCCTCTCTGTGTGTGTCTCTCTCTCTGCCCCTGTGCTTCACTCTCTCTTCTCTCTCTCTCTCTCAAAATAAATAAATAAACTTAAAAGAAAAGATGGACTGGGGAAGGGGGAACAACACTACACTGGAGGCTGCCATGAAGCAGCAGGCTAGAAATTGGCTTTGCGGGTGTCCTCCATTATTCAGGAGGCAGGAGAATGAAGCAGGGCTGAGGAAGCCCCTGGGAAAGGAGCTGTCCTCAGGTAAGAGAATAGTGACCCTTCAAAAGGAGAGAAGTTAGCCATCATTTAGCAGCAGTGGTATTGCCGTGGAGACAACTGTCTGTTCAGCCTTGACCATGTTCCATCAGAAACTTTTTTTTTAAAAGGTTCTATTAGGAACATCACAGTCTGATTAGCAGCAGTGCTAAGAAGTGAAGTTGAGGTCCTGTTTTCTTGGAAACTGCCAAGTTTAGATAACTGTAGAATGCTGTGTCCAAGCCCCTTGTTGCCTGCTTTGAATCCAAGGCTGTCTTCCCTGTGTCAAAGTGACCCACAGGCTCAGAGCCTCCAGGCAACAGTGGGGTGTTCGTTCCCAACAAAGTGAATCAAAAGCAACACTTCTAAAAGTGTAGGATGTGAAAAAACACAGTTTCTCAGCATAATTTCACTCCTTTCAATGAACAAAAGCTGTTTTCCCAGGTTCATACCTTCTACCAACCTTCTTCCTGCTCACCATCACATGGTTCAGACTCACCGGTCTGGCCACTGGATTCATGGGGAACATGGTGGCATTTTTACTCAAAGGAGGTAGAGACACAGTGAAAGCTTTTAAGACCTCTATGTCTTAAACACCTTTTGTCTCCAGTGCCTGGCACCAAGTAAACACCTAATAAAGCCTGATGGAATGAAATCCTCTATGATGGGGGTCCTGGGGACAGAAATAGTCTTTGGACACTTCTCAGACCACCTGTTTGGGCAGTCTTATGCTCTGTGCATTTACAGGTTGTTTGTTACCATCCCTGCCAAGTTCCTTTTTCTGTAGAGAGGGCCACTTGGGTACCACACAGATAGGAAGGAAAGTGTGGTATTTGCAGCTGTGCCCTCTAGGTGTGGCCCTTGATGCAAGAAAACATATAGCGTGATTGTTTTCTATACTTCAAATCCGTAAGGCCACAGATTATCAGAACCTTTCATCAGGGTTTCTCTTATGCGACCCACCAACCACCTGCACCAGGATCACCTGAGATGCTTGTTTATAAAGTGCACATTCCCATCTCTAGCCACGTCGACTGAATTGGAACATGTAGCATTGGAAACCGGGGTCTGCGGTTTTCACAACCTCCCCTGCATGTTGTTTGTGTGCACTATGGTTTGAGAACAGCGCATTCAGACAGTATGATTTTTTCTTTTCTTTAAGGTCTGCTCATCTAATAAAAAAATGAGAATCTGTTGATTCACTTGTCCATTCGACCAACATTTACTGAGTGCCAGGAGCAGAGGTATCTGTAGTGAAAAAGATACTCAGGGAGCTTACAGTCTTCCAGTCAACTCATCTGTCAAGACTGTTTGCCATGATATGAGGGAGATTTTGTTTTCCTTTTTTTAAAATTAACTTATTTATTTTTGAGAGAGAGAGAGAGCAAGAGAAGGCAGAGAGAGAGGGAGACAGAGAATCCCAAGCAAGCTACCTGCTCTCAGCACAGAGCACAATGCAAGACTCCAACTCATGAGCCATGAGATCATAACCTGAGCTATGATCAAGAGTCGGACACAACCAACTGAGCCATGCAGGTGCCCCTTTTGTTTTCCTTTTTTAGACCATTTTAGAAAAAAAATGGCATCATGCTTCCTGACCAATGATCAGAATTGCTAATGTTTACAAACTAAGCTGTTTACAGTGGTTACTTCTCAGAGGATGGGATGCTTGGGAGTAGGAACAGAAATACACTTCAAAGGACTGCCCCAGGTTTTATTGTGTCCTCCACCCAGTCCACCCTCCACATTCTGACCTTAGTGACAGGTCAGTGCACAGTGTGACATCCAGGCTCATCCGCTTCTGCTGCCAGCTGCCTCAGTCTCTCCCAGGCTCTGATAGTGGTCATGGTGCTGGTCATGGCAGTTGCTGAGGCAGGGGCCTGAGCTCCCATGCCTTGGCTCCACCTGCCCAGACTCCCTGGAAAGTCTGCTTCTGCCATCACCTCCAGGCTCTGAGGATGTTCTCTGTAGTGTGGGATCTCACTTGCTCCAAGGGCTAGTAGGTGTCCCACATAGGGCAAACTTTGACTAAAAGGGACAAGACAAGAAAGAGCCATCAGAGAAGTATCTTGCCATCCCACCTCCAACTTGCACACCCATGGACTGTTCCAGGCAAGGTGGTTCCTAAGTCTGCTGAGAGATGCCTGTCCCTTTCCTTTTTTCATTACTATTGCCTTAGGAGAGCATCCCTAGGGACTAGCATATAAACTTCACCTCAGGCTTTGTTTTTCAAGGAAACCAGGCAAAGATGTTGTCTCTGTTTAAAAATTAATTTCTTCCAATTCATCTATTAAAATATTTAAATTGTCTAACTTTGGCATTATGGCCAAGTATCTACCTCTGTCCTGAAGTTGGGGATGTTGGCTAGCTCATATTTGTTTTTCTGGCCAAAGAATCATGCCCTCAAAATAGTAGAAAGTCAGTAAGCATTGCATTTGATTAAAAAATGCAAAATCTTTGCCTTTGAGAAGCTGGTGATTAGAATTTTCAGGCACCTGGTGCCATCCTGGAAATGGGTTTGGTTTCCTCAACCAGTCAGGCACCTGGATAGTGAGCTAGAGCCACCCTATGTGGTCATGCAACAACAAGAGTAAAAAATGGGTGGGAGCCTGGCAAGAAAATAACAGAAGTTAGATTATACCTTTCAAATTCCCAAAAGGAATGCTAAGGGGACTGTGATTTTCCTGGGCTATGGAAATCACCGGTATACCAGAGGATGCTTTGAATCACTTCCATACCAAGATCAGTCAAGTGAAGCCACTGAGAAGCTCATCCCACATACAAATGAATCTCTAGATTTTAATGTGCAGATTACCCATCATCTTATCTTTCAAAGAACTTTTTATTTCATAAATTTTCATGCATTGGCAATACTATTTTTAGTTTTTTTATATTTTTGTCAAACACAGATTTTACATCCTACATGGTTCTTGAAAATTGAAATTGAAATTGTTCTTAAAGGCAGTCTCCTGCCCCTCCAGTCCCAGTTGTCTAGGCATGGTCCCCAAAATTAACTATTAAGCAGCTCTATTGACTGTTCCCTAAAGTGTTTAGAGTATTTTTCCTCTAAATACTCTATGTTCTCTCAAGTATTTCATGTTTCTAAACAATATATTTCTGATTCTGATTCTTGATTGTCCACTTTAGACATCAACTCTTAACATCCCACCGTGGTATATTAGATATATAGCCTATTTCCCCATATCCCTGCTGCCTTCTCCCACCCTTCCAACTAGACTTTTCACAAGATTTAGCTGTATCAATAGTCAGTTGCATATACTTATGTAATTATCATTCGCCACTGAGCCCATTAACACATAGACCAATACTCCTTTGCTACAAATTATTTTCCTGGGGTTAATAATTACTCCATTTAATTCATTTGCCTGATTTTCTTTGTAGGTGTCCTGTTTTTTTTCCACATACTCCAATAATTCTGTCAGATGTCTATAAATTTTCCTCTGCCATACTCTTATTAATATTTCCCCATCCACAGTTCTCCATCCTGTTTGAACAATGACCTGGGGTCCTTCTGAGCTTGCCTAAATGTGTAGCTGTCACTCTGAGCCTCCTCCACTTTGGAGTCTTCTGTTTTTTAGATTGTGTCCTGTCCAATAAATGTAAGTGTGGAATAAAGACCCGTGCTTATATGTAGGGACTGAGATTATCCATTTCTCTAGGAAACTATTAGAGGATATGATCCTGCCAATGAGAGAGTAAACCAAAAACAGGAAGTCACAGACCCTAGTCACAGAGGTTCAAAAACAGGAGAATGCTGAAGGAAGCTGAGTCGTTTCTCTGCCAGAACAAGACCTCTTTAATGCTGTCCTAAGGAGATGACCACAATGTATCCATATATCAAATCACCATCATGTACACTTGAAATATCTTATAATTTTGTGTGTCAGTTATAATTCAATTAAACCAGAGGAAGAAGAAGAAGAAGAAGAAGAAGAAGAAGAAGAAGAAGAAGAAGAAGAAGGGACTGAAAACACTTAAAAAAAAGTGTTTGATAGCAGATTCTTCCTTAGTCTGGCTTAGAGCAGGATCATAGGGGAAAAATAATCTTACAAGAATTCAGTGTAGACTTCAACATGATTACCAGCATATTCCTGCTGATTGGTAAGCAGAGATTCAGAGGTCGGAAATTATTCTCCCTGGGCACTCTGAAGGCCTTGATCTAAGTCTTCTGGCTTACAGTGTGACAATTGAGAAGTCTGGTGCTGCTCCCAGTACCAAACCTTTGTATGTGACCTGTTTGTGGAATCTTTTAGGGTGATTTTATTACCCCAAGTTCCATGATGCTTTGCCTCTAGGTGGGTCTTTCTTTACCCCTCAGTGTATCATTATGAGTACATTATGGGCCCTTGCAATCTAGACACTTATGTCCTTTGGTTCTGGGAAGTTGCCTTGGATTAATCGTTTTATAATTCTGTGCACTTCATTTGCTTTATTTCCTGCTTCTGGGACTCTTTTCAGTCAGATGTTCAATTTCCTGACTTAGTCTGTAAATTCCTAGTTCTTCATTTCTTTATCTCCATCTGTCCTTTTATCCTGTTTTTTTTTTCTAGAATATTTCCTTCTCTTCTCTCCTAATCTTCCTAATAAAATGGTGGAAGGAGTATCCTAGTTTTAATTTCAATGATCTCTTTCCTGTTCTCTAATTATTCCTTTTTTTAAAGTTTATGTATTTATTTTGAGGAGGGGGGAAGAGGGAGGAGCAGAAAGAAAGAAGTACACAGAGAATCCCAAGCATATTCAGGGGCTGTCAGCATAGAACCCGATGCTGGGTTCAGTCTCACAAACCATGAGATCATGACCCAAGTTGAGATCAAAAGTCAGACACCCAACTGACTGAGCCACCCAGGAGCCCCTTATAATTCCCATTTTTATCTTTTTAAAAAATTATGGTAGAATACATCTAGCATAAACATTTTCCCTTTTAACCACTTTTAAAGTGCAATTCAGTTGCACTAAGTATATTCACAATGTTGCACAAACACCACTATTTATTTCCAGAACTTCCTCACGATCCTGTACTAAAACTCGGTACTCGTTAAACAACTCCCCCTTCAGCCCCCTGCCCTTTTTTAGCAGCCCCTGAAAACCACCATCTGTTCTACTTTCTGTCTCTATAAACTTGTCTACTCTAGGTATCTCATTTAAGTGAAATCACACAACATTTATCCTCTTGTATTGGGATATATCACCTAGCATGTTTTCAAGGTTCATCCACATTGTAGCATGCATCAGAATTTCATTCCTTTTTAAGGCTGAATAGTATCCCCATTGCATGCATACACATTTTGTTTACCCATTCATCCAACAAGGAACACTCAGGCTACTTCCACCTTTGGCAATGGTGAATAATGCTTCCATGAACATTGGTGTACAAATATCTTTGTATACATTAGTGAACAAACATGTTCAAGTTCCTGTTTTCAATCGTGGGGAGTCTATAACCCCAAAGTGGGATTGCTTGATCATATGTATAGCAATTCTGTTTTATTTGGGGCGGGGGGTGAGGGGAACCATAATGTTTCCCACAGTGGCTCTACCATTTTATATTTCTATATGTGCAAGACTTCCAAGTTCTCCACATCCTCATCAACACTTGTTACTTTCTTATTTTTTTTAATAACAGGTACCCTAACAGGTGTGAAAAGTTACCTCGTTGCAGTCTTGATTCCCATTTCCCTGATTAGGGAATGCTCCCTGGTTAGGTAACTTCTCATGTGCTCATTGGCCACTGTATATTTTCTTTGCAGAAATACCTAGTGAAGTACTTTGCCCATTTTTATACTAGGTTATTTTTGTTGTTGAGTTTTAAGAGTTATTTTTTTAATTTTTTAATGTTTTTATTAATTTTGAGAGAGAGATACTGAATGCACGTGGGGGGAGGGGCACAGAGAGAGCTTCAGCTCAGGATGCTTAACTGATTGAGCCACCCAGGTGCCCCTAAGAGTTTTTTGTTTTTTGTTTTTTTTGTATTATGGTTATTAATCTTTTTCAGGTATATGATTTGCAAATAGATTTCCCATTCTATGGATTGACTTTTCACTCCCTTATAGTGTCCTTTGATGCACAAAAATTATGAGGTCCCACTTAATCTATTTTTTCTCCTTTTGTGCCTCTGCTTTTGGTGTATGTCTTATTTCCTTTTTAATAGTAATGCTATCTAGTTTCATGGATGTGATAACATCTCTTGACTTGCAAGTATATGAATTTGTAAGTTTGCTTGTTTGATTTTCACATTTTCTTCTGTTCCCTGCATTATCTCTGTTTTCTTATTTGTCACTATTCCTGGTATTTATTTCTTTGGTTTTGGTCTTGTCTTTCATACTGGAGGTTTTCCTTAAACGCTTGTTAAGCCTTAGCAGTTATTCAGATTTAAAGGTGAGATATTAAAGCCTGATGGGGACTAACTGCATGAGTGACTATGAACAAAATAAAATAGTGGACTTTATCTAAGATGATAAAATGGCAATTCAGCCTTTTTAAGGTAAGTGTCACTAAATGTCAATATATACATTTCTCTGGGGCCTTTAGTAGAAGAAGCTTCTATCATCTGACCTCCTGATTTGGAGGCATTTGGTTGGCTACCAGTACTATGGAAGCAGATGGGGGAAAAGGATAGTTGAGCCCATCATTCACTGCAAATACATTTACATAATATCCTTGTTTTCATGTGTGTCCTTCTCTATTCCCCACCCTCTATATCTTTGTCTGACATGTTGGAATTCAGAGCCTCTTAGGTTCCATTGCCCCCAAAAAGAATGAACTTCTAGTTCTTGATTAAAGAGCACATGAGAAAAGGAAACGTACCTGGAGACCTAGCCTTTCTTCATGTAGCATTTCTACTGGCTTCCATATTATAGTACCTGTCTTAGTTAGCTTAGACTAAAACAGAATATGATAGACAAGATGGCTAATAAACAACAGAAATTTGCTTCTCATAATTTAGGAGGCTGGAAATCCAAGATCAGGGTGCCCAGATGGCTGGGTTCTGGTGAGGATCTCTTCCAGGTTGCACACTGTTGTCTTCTCATAGCCTTACATGGTGGAGAACAGAGATGGGAAGCAAGCTCTCTGGTGATTCTTATAAGGACACTAATTCCATTCACAAAGGCTCCACACTCATGACCTCATCTAATCCTTATAATTACCTCCCCAAATCCCTGCCTCATAATACCACTGCTCGGGGGTTCAGGCTTCAACATAGGAATCTTGCAGGGGACACATTCACTTCACAATAGCATCTCATCTAACCAACTGTGTTTTAAAGCAATTATCTTGTGCCTCCAAATTCTTAGCCTCCTTCAGTGCTGAGGGCAAATCAGCTCACCTCTCTACAGTATCTCCTCCTGAAATCTAGGTTTAGATCCTCCACTTTCCTAAGTCATTGGCATCACCATGAGCTTCACATTTCCTAGGAATTTTCCCACTGTTGTCTTCTACTACCTTTGAAAGTTTACATCCCTTTTTTTTTTTTTTATTCCTTTGCTGGCACATTTGGAGAGAAAAAAGAGATGTATGGGGTCAATTTACCTTGTCTTACCAGACGTTTCTACTGTCTCCCTGAGTTTCTGCATGTCCTTTTCTTTGTGATTACTGTAGTTCACCATGTCCCAAAGGACATTTAGAGAAATAATGGTTACACAGGCTGTTAATAAAGATGTACAAAGAAAGAATCTCATGGCCAAATAAGTGTGGGAGACATTGGACAATAGAGACTTTCCAGGAATGCTTGTATTTTTCAAACAAGTTGAGTACTACTTTTCAAGAAATGCCACCAGGGGCACCTGGGTGCCCCAGTTGGTCAAGTGTCTGACTCTTGATTTCGGCTTAGGTTATGACCTCACAGTTTATGAGATTGAGCCCTGTGTCAGCACAGAGACTGCTTGGGATTCATTCTCTCTCCTCTTTCTCTCCTCTCTCTCTGCCTCTCCTCCCACTTTCTCTCTCTCTTTTTCTCTCAAAATAAATAAATAAACATTTAAAATAAAAAAGAAATGTCACCAGAGCCAGCTTAAAATTCACATTAGAAAACCATTCTCATTGCATTACGACACTCCTCTTTTGTGATCAGACACACACACACACACACACACACACACACACACAACTTATATTAGACTTGTCTTACACATCTATCTTAGTTCCCAGATTTGGTTCTATATTATTTCAGATCTAAAATATTCAAAAGAATGTGCTTTGGTCTCTGAAGAATTCCAAATATGTTTTAAGTGATGACATAGTCAGCTTAAGTCTAGAGCCACAGAAGATAAGTACTTTGGAAGGAACAGCATGTAATGGAATGCACAGCAATGCCTATGAATATTTTGTAAGTCTTTTGATTTTATGGCTACATGTCATATACTCAAATGAGGCAATCTTGTACAGTAGCTTCTTATTTCCTAAAAAAAAAACAAAACAAAACAAAACTTAATCTCCTTCAATGACCAATGAAGTCTTCTCTTCTGACAGGCATCAAAATCAGGAAGGGTTTTGGCTCTGTTTTCTTTATTCTTCCTGTTAAGCTCTTCCTATGAAGTTGTCCCACATTTGATGTGTTCTTTGTTAAATACCACTCATTCTCTGCCAATTTAGAAAAACATGCTTTAGTTCTACTGCTACAGCTGAAAAGGAGGATAAAAGAGGGGGTGGGATTTTTTTTTCCAGAGTGGGTGGGGCGAAGCATTTCCAAAGGCACCCAGTGATTTTCTCTATTCCCAATTTTGACATTTCTTTCATGGTTCGTCTCGTTTCTGAGGAAAAGACGTTTCTTGTATGCTGCCACTTGTTACAAATGCAGTTAGCGTCCCTGGAACACTCGTAGGGTAACTTCATGATCTGCTGAAGTGTCTGGCTGACACACGGTGCGGCTCAGCTGCCAGGACCCTAAATGAACGCCGATTACAATTAAATGCAAATTAGTTGCAGCAGTTCATACATAATTTCTTCAGCTGCCTCTATTTTCCAAGGCACAAATGCCATTCCAGACTGTTGTAATTAATTACCCCCAGATAAGTGTGCAGTAAGGATATCCCTATCATTTCATTTTTCATCATTGATTTACACATCTGACATGGGAGCACGTCGTTTGCCAGTTAGGCAGTTTAATTAGGTTAATTGACGCAGCCACTAGTATCCTACGGAAGTCACTAGACTCATGCTACCCAGCCACCTTGTCTTTATGCAGTGCAGTGCACTCAGGTTAGACTGCAGCTGGAACCAGGCACAAATCTTGTAGTGGGTAATCCTGCCCTCTGTCAGTCTGTGCACAGTGATAATAAGCATAGTAGGTGCTTATTGCATTTGTTAAGTAAATGGATGGATGAATGTTCTAAAGCCTTATTTTCATCACTGTGATGCTTGGCTTCCATGGGAAATTGGAGCAGCTCTATGAATGAAGGGGCCAGAGGGCATACAGAGAGAATAGCTGGTGAAGACAGAGCCTGCGGCCAAGTGTCCAATCTTGCCATATTTCTGCAGCTACCAAGCTGAGCCTCTGGTCTGTCTAGCCTGGGGGTTCTACTGGAATGTGCTGAAGGTGGAGAGTGTCAGAATGCCATCTGGGCACCACATGGCTGCACTCTCCCCTTAAGCAGAACCTCAAGTGCTTGCAGCAGGATGCTGCTTTCTCTGCCAACACCCTACAAAGTGTCTTTGCAGATGTCTCCATTTGACCGGTGAGCATTACAATGGGTCCATTCATGAAATGAAAAAGTGCCTTATTGCACATGACAGAGGTTCCTCACTATACCCAAAATGTGGGCTTTCCAGCCATCATTGCCCCTTTCAAGTGGTTGCACAAGGGCTATATTTTCTAAGCTCATCTTGCATCTAGATGGCTTCATTTGATTACATCTCACCAATATAATTGTGGCAGATTGTATGATCTAAAGTCATCCATACCACGGGGTCCCATTCAGACATAGTTTTATAATGTGATGTTGTACTCCTGAATCAATCAGTGAGCTCTATGTTCTCTCCCTTTCATCTGGGTGAGCTTGTGAGGTTTATCAGGCCAAATCATAAAAGGTAACACAGCTTCTGCCCAGACCTCTTGGGACACTCATGCTGGGAACCCAGTCACTCTGGCAGCCCAGCAGCCACATGGAAAGTCCAAGTGTGGATGTTGTGGCTACAGCCACAGCTAATGTACCATCAGACACCAGCCTACAAGAGAAGGAGGTGAGTTAGCCAACAGCTGTAGCCCTCAGCCTTTGAGCCACCCCAGGAGACACCAAATGGAGCAGAAATAAGCTGTCCCTGCCAAGCCCTGTCCAAATCACAAATTCATGAGCAAAGCAAATATCATTGTTGTAAACCCCTAAGTTTGGGTGATTTGTTACACAATCATAAAGAACCAGAACAGGAATGTGAGTAAAAATTATATATGTTACTTCCAAGATGAGGCATTGAAGAACTAGCAGTGTCTTCTCCATATCCTCTCTCTTTCCCCAACGTCTTGAGGCAACTGGACTACAAGAGGGAGTGACCCAAGTATCTTGGTTACCATGCTGTGGCAAGCTTTCCATCACTCAAGAATGCCTGCATCAGACTGTTCTGGGGATAGAAATAAATTTTTGTTGTGTTAAGACATTAAAATTAAAGGGTTTATATTTTTATAGCATCTAGGGTTATCCTAACAAACTCAATACATTTTTTCTAATCTCCCCTAAATCTTCTACTCCTACCAGTATCTTCCTGTCCTTTATTTTCCCAGTTATCTGTGTCATACTGACTGTTGTCACTTGGGTTTCTGTTCAGTTATCCTCACACCTATAGATGAACCCTGTGTGTCATCAGAAGGATAATACTTAAAAACTTCACATCTCCTGGAGGATGTAGAGCCAGAAGACAAAGGAAGGGAGGGAACTCGTAACTCTTATCCCTCCTCAACACCTCAATGACAAAGGCAGCACTAGCACAAGGCACAGAGGGAAGGAACCACTATGGTCCATAGAATAAACCAACACAGGTCAGTGGAATAGATCGCCAAGTTCCCTTCCAGAGGCTGTCTTGTCTAATGGAGCCAAAATTGTCACACACAGACCATTAGGAGTAGACCATGCTCATATCCTTTCCCCATTACATAACCAGAGGGAGCAGGTAGATCTTGGGTTCCCATGGGGCTCTGGTGCCAGATAGAGGGCTAAGAAAATTAGAGGTCCAGGGCAGCATCTGCACCCCCACGTCTAGTGGCTCTTCCATAGGTCTCAGGGATCTGGGTCTAGTGCTTATTTCTGCAGCTTTCCATTGACAATAATCTCCCTGCTTCCCTGATTCTCAAGGATCATAGGCCACCCAATCCTCCCATGTAATAACAATGCAATGTCCTGTAGCATCATGTATGACACTTGGGAACACAAAAACAGAGAATGCCTGCTCAGTTTTAAATATTCACATGAGTCAGTGCTACAGGAGGCTTCAGTGGGTCTCTTTTTGCATTTCTTTCTTTTTCTATTATTTTTTAAAATATAATTTATTGTCAAATTGGCTAACATACAGTGTGTAAAGTGTGCTCTTGGTTTTTGGGATAGATTCCCGTGGTTCATTACGGGACCCATACAACACCCAGTACTCATCCCAAATGCCCTCCTCAATGCCCATCACCTATTTTCCCCTCTCCCCAACACCCCATCAACCCTCAGTTTGTCCTTCTGCATTTCTGAATGCTGAGAGATCCTCAAAGATCTTGCCTTCTGCCTAGTAGTAAAGTTTACTCCTTAACCTGAAATGCGCTTGGAAAAAACTGGAGAAATTCTATTGGGGAGCTCAGATTGTGTCCCCGACACTGTGGAGGGGAATCTTGGTGTGAATCATACTGTTCCAGGAAGTGGCTTTTCGAATGTTCAGCATAAAATATATTCAGCATAAAATATCAGTACCTGACCTGACCTGATACCTGCCCCGTGTATCTTCCTACAACAAAGGGACCTGCCCTCATCCACCCGCAGCTTCCTTCCTGATGATACCTCTCACCCCTATTACTTACAGCTGCCTAAAGCCTTCTCTGCTGAATTTTTCTTTTTCTTTTCAACACTGAATGGCAGCAGCCCACAGAGCACTTGGGATCCAATCCAAAATGAGAAAGCTTTACCACTAAATGGAAAAGTACAATAAAAATACCCTTGGTTCATGTTTACTTTTTGAATTACTTCATCTGTGAGTTCCAAATCCTCTAAACTCACAACTGCCTGGCATTTTGGGGGGTACAATCACAAACCAGGGTCTGTGGAGTTCACTCTGGATGTTGCTAGCCCCAGAACAGTATGAGACCAGATCATGTGCCATTTCCCCAAATGGCCTGTGGGAGAATTTTTTGTTTTTTATGCTTCAGTGGAAACCCCAGAGTGGAATTCGGCTTTTCACAGTTCATTCCTAAGTTGAACAAACCCCTTTTCTATGGGGACCTCAAGAATGTCAGAGATTCCCTCATCTTTCCATGGTTCCAAGCGTGGTCTAATCCCTTATCTCTTCATGAGCTGTTTGGCTCATGCTGTTTTGATTTCACCGGAACGGCTGAGCCTCTGAGATCCCTAGCTCTGGCCTCCTCTCTTCAATGTGTCCCTCTGGGCCTCTGGGCTTAATGTCTTCAATGGAGATCTTGTGGGATAATGTTTCCAAATTTGTTTTCCAGAGCCTCAGCCCCTGGGAGCAGACTTGCCTGGGTTTTGTCAGTCCCTGCCCGGCCCCTCCCCATCAATCTCTCCTCGCCCCCCTTCCCCTCCATCAGCAGCTCTGTCCCTGTTGGCTCCATCACTCACTGCTGACCTTGGAGAAGCGATAAAGACTTTGGTGGCTGTGCTCAGCCAGGGAGACACAGAGGTGCCAAAAGCCAATTTCTAGTTTTCAGTCACTTCTATCTTTCACTAGCTTCTAAAAGATTTGAGGGTTTTAAAGGCTTTGTCAATCCAGGAAACCTCTTTCCACCCATCTCTGTCCTTGAAGCTCCTCATTAAAGGACCAGCCCCCTGTTGACAAGACTCTGTCTTCTTAGTAATGGAGCCAGGGATGATCTATTTTTGTGCGGCCCAGCACTGCTGAGTGAATGGTGGCCTCACCGAACCCCCAGGACTAGGTCTAGCTGTTACCCCATTTCTGATATTCTAGTCATCCTGAAAACTACCTGGGGATTGGGGGTCTTTCTAGGTGGCCCCCCAGCAGTGCTGTCCCCTCCCCTCCTACAGACGTGGGTCCTGTTTCCAGTTCCAAGTTTGCTGGGCCAATACGAGCATCTGTCTGAAGCAAATGAGCCGAGAGCCTTGACAGATCCAGGTTCCCTAGCAAATCAGATGAAGAGGAATGTAAATCAGGGATGAAACTCATTATCTTTAGACCCAGCATCACTCAGGCCACAGGCTCACAGCTGTGTGACTATTTTTTGCCTTCAAGTTACAATCAAGTTTCAAAACTGACCCTCCACACCCTTCCTAGCGCATTTCACAAGGAGAGGCTGTTAAAAGCTTAGAGGCACAAAGGAAATGAAGGACAGACTGTTCTAACAGTGTATTGCCCAGACACAGACCCTCACACCAGAGAGGATGGCTTGATCAAAGCCACCTTACAGTCATTGGAGCTCTCAGTTTAGGAGCACTTATAAAACAGGGGCTTTAGCCAGGGGACAGATACCATCCCCAGCCTGAAGGAAGCCCCAGACTATTCAGGAAGATGAGTTGGGAAAACCTGAGCTTCTCCCACACCCAGCTCCCAGCCACATCACCCAGAATCTCTGGATCTGGACCTCAGGATATGCATTTTTTAGACACCACAGATTATCCTGATGTTCACTTGGGGTGGGAAGTCCTTAAATACACACCAAAGAATGTGATGGCAGAATGAAAGAGGAGCAGCTTACATATCCAGAGGGAAGGAGAGAAGAGTGCAGAGGACCAGGGGGGGTGCCTGGGTGGCTCAGTTGGTTAAGCATCCGACTTCGGCTCAGGTTATGATCTCATGGTTTGTGGGTTCGAGCCCCACGTTGGGCTCTGTGCTGACAGCTCAGAGCCTGGAGCCTGCTATGGATTCTGTCTCCCTCCCACTCTGCCCCTACCCCCCCCCCAAATAAATAAACATTAAAATTTTTGTTAAGAATTTAAGAATCCATTTATTGACAGTTGATTATATGTCAGCCAGTCTTCTGAGTGCTGGGACTATGCCAGTACACAAAACGGATTTTTAAAAATCCTTGTTCTGGGGTACCTGGGTGGCTCAGTCAGTTAAGTGTCCAACTCTTAATTTCAGCTCATGTCATGATCTCACAGTTTTATGGGATTGAGCCATGTGTTGAACTCCTCATTGACAGTAGAGCCTGCTTGGGATTCTCTCTCCCTCTCTCTCTGCCCCTCCCCTGCTTGTACACTCTCTCTCTCTCAAAATAAATAAATAAAATTTAAAAAAATCCTTCTTCTCATGGAGATTATGGACATTGGTCTCCTTGAATAGGGCCCAGCTTGGGGAGAGGTGAGGAAGGGAAAGCAGATTCTACTTTCAGTGTGAAATTGAGGAACCCAAGGCTTTGGCACTTACAAATGGCAGATGGTAGGTGGAAATGCAGGCCTCCCAAACCCACTACGTGCTGCTACATAAAGGTATCAATTAAGATGAAGTCAGAGAGCCCTGGTAAAACACACACAGATGCTGACATTTAATGTGGTTGGGAATTTGGTTCTTCAGTTATTTTTCCCTTCCTAGCAGAACCTTCTGGGGTTATCAATGCATCCATCTTTTTGCTCAGCACTTTTAGTATTACCTCCTAGGCCTATCGAATAGACATATTCATCTATACAAATAACACAATTCCCTTAAAGAATTCAAGACATTTTAGAAATGGCAATCAAATTTGCAAAATAAGGCAAAGCAAGGTATAACAAAAAGACAACAAAAAAATTAGTAACCATTTTTTGTTATGCGAAGCTATAATTAAGAACAAAATTAATGGGCAAAAGACGTGAATAGACACTTCTCCAAAGAAGACATCCAGATGGCCAACTGACACATGAAAAAATGCTCAACATCACTCATCATCAGGGAAATACAAATCAAAACTACCATGAGATACCACCTTACACCTGTCAGAATGGCTAAAATTAACAACTCAGGCAACAACAGATGTTGGCGACGATGCGGAGAAAGAGGATCTCTTTTGCATTACTGGTGGGAATGCAAGCTGGTGCAGCCACTCTGGAAAACAGTATGGAGGTTCCTCAAAAAAGCTAAAAATAGAACTACCTTATGACCCAGCAATTGCACTACTAGGCATTTATGCACAGGATATAGGAGCTATTTCAAAGGGACACATGCACCCCCATGTTTATAGCAGCACTACCAACAATAGCCAAAGTATGGAAAGAGCCCAAATGTCCATCGATGGATGAATGAATAAAGAAGATGTGGTATATATATACAATGGAGTATTACTCGGCAATCAAAAAGAATGAAATCTTGCCATTTGCAACTACGTGGATGGAACTAGAGGGTATTACGCTAAGTGAAATTAGTCAGAGAAAGACAAAAATCATATGACTTCACTCATATGAGGACTTTAAGAGACAAAACATATGAACATAAGGGAAGGGAAACAAAAATAATATAACAACAGGGAGGGGGACAAAACAGAAGAGACTCATAAATATGGAGAACAAACTGAGAGTTACTGGAGGGCTTGTGGGAGGGGGAATGGGCTAAATGGGTAAGGGGCACTAAGGAATGTACTCCTGAAATCATTGTTGCACTATATGCTAACTAATTTGGATGTAAATTTTAAAAATTAAAAATAAAATTTTAAAAAAAGAACAAAATTAGACAAATATACAACAAAAGAGCACAGAGTTTATCAGTGTATTATTTTCAGGAAAAACTATAAAAGCAAATGTGTATTCAGAGGATTTCATATGTGTGATATCCCAGACAAATTGAAAAATTCCTGTTTAACAAAAAAATTATCATCCTCCACTAGAGAAGTAAAGCATGGAATACATTGGTACTTTCCAGCAATTTCTTTCTTTCAAATCTATACTGGTTACAGGAAAGAATACACTTTTTTTATGACAATGCAACCCCAGCTTGGTTTTAAGAGGGAAACTGAGATACACATATATCTACCCATGGTTATTTCCGTTCAAAGAGAAAGAAAACAAACCCCAAATCCTTGAAGTGATAACAACAGTTAGTTTTATTTCACAGCTGATAACAGTTTGTCCTTTAATAGGTAGAAGATACAAAAACAAGACTGTGTGTGACTTCTGTTTCAGTGAATGGGCAGGTCCATGGACTTCACTCCTCTGACAGTGGCTCCTACCTCTCTGCCTGGCCATCACTCAGCTCCTACCTATTTACTCCACCTCAATGCCACTTCCCACAGGCACAACTTAAACCTTGTCATCATCTGCAACATGTTCTGTGTCCCCACCTTGACCTCCCTGTCCCCTCGGTTCTTCCTCTTTTGCCCCCCTTTTCCTCCCATTTACCCTTCAAGTCATCCCTATTCAGTAGAGCTGCTCTTCATCTGTCACTTACACCTCTCCCATCTTGCTCTGCTGCTCTCTGTCTTTAGAATCTCCTCTCCTTCTGTCACCTCTCCACCAAGCTGTTCCTTATTCAAGGAGATCAAGGCTCACCATCTCCATGAGAACAGGGATTTTTTAAAAATATCTGTTTTGTTCACTGCCATAGTCCCAGCACCCAAAAGAGTGGCTGGCATATAATCAGCTCTCAATAAAAAACTACTGAATGAATGAATGAACAACTTCACTACTTAACTCCTCTGGTCCTCCACACTACTCTGTCTTTCCCTTTGGATGACAGACCTGCCCCTCCTTTGTTTTCCTATCACATTCTGTGTTCACCTCCAGGACTTCTCAACCCTGAGTGAAGCCTGGTGCATAGCAAACGTTTGCCATGGGTAGCTGTGTGAATATCATGATCCTAAGGTCTGTGGGTCTTCTCCTCATCCCCAATGGCCCAGATGTCTGGCAATCAATCCCAAAGCCCCCTTCACAGCTTTGCCCAGACAGTGGAACCTCAACTTGTGGGGTAACTAACATTCTGGTTGAAAATCCTAGAGCCCCTGAGGAAATATGGTAGCACACACATGGAGTCCTAAATAATCCTAGAAAAGAAAAGTCTTGTTTTTTTTTTTTTTTTTTAATCTGCATGATTTTCCAAAAGAAGCTAGTATATTTTAGAGGGAAGAGCATTGGGTTTGGAGACCTGGGACTGGACTTTGTGACACAGGGAGGATCCCTTAGTGATTAGTAAGTAATCTATGTATTTCTTCCCTTTCCTGTCACCTTCCCTCCTGTCATCCACACACCCAAGCCCTTGGTCACTTCACTGCATCTTCCAACAGAAAGGATGTATAAGAAAGATGTATTCTTACTTTTAAATCCTAATACATTATTTAATGAAAGACAGAAGAGGTTATGTCTGTTTGGGCTGAAATGAGTTTTATGAGTGAGTTGCAGATTGCTCAGTTAGCCATGCCTGCCCCACAGTTTCCATGGAGAGAGGCCGCACTCTGCACCCGGAGCATACACCTGTCTCCTGTCATGTCGTATCCGAGTCAGCTCTTCATCTTACATGAGCAGGCTTTCTCTTCAGAACACTCCCATTTTGCTACTACACGACCCCCTCTTGTGCAGGGGAGTTTGCCACACACCACTCCTCAACACGGGTCTGTGCTCATAACTGCATCATCTCCTTGGCTTGGCACATCTACACAAATAGCTTTGATTAGTTTCAGTCTCTTTTAACCGTAACAGTTGTGTCTGCCAAGGGAGGCTAAACTTGGGCTTAGACTAAACCAATTAGCAGCAAGACCCCCACTCTCCCTGCCTTTCTGTGCTGCTCCTGCATCAATGCCTGCACTGGCAACATGAGCAATCTCCACAGTGGCTGTGCCAAGTTCTAATCCAGGACCTTCCAAAGCCCTTGCCTGGCTGCTGTCCCCACTGGACACAACCTTTGAGAGCACCGGTCAGTCTGGGCTGAGCCTAGCATCTCTGCCAAGAACGACCTTTTCTGTAAGGTGCTCTTCTGATGGTTTCTGTTGTTTATACCACAGTTGAATGCTGGCCTCTACTTTTAGCTTCACCCAGTAGAGCAAAGTGGTGACACGGTTGTTTTAAATGTTATTCCAGTTATATAATATGCTTTACACCGTGAAACACGGTGAATATGTAAAAGCTCCCAATTTTAGATCAGTGCCAAGGGGCTGCACTGGTGGGTGATAGATGAGCTACAGGGTGTGTGTAAGCTGGCAGATAAGCTGGAAGTGAAAGTGGCTGCTTTGCTGCCTCCAGTCCCTTTGGGCTGGCTGAGCCTCAGGGGTGAGCTCCAAACACAATCTAGAGATGACTGGTTATCTCCTGTTTGTTGATGATCGTTGACTGGAAAGTATTACTGAGTGTTGAACTGGCACAATCTTACCTTGAAATGACTAGGCTTGCATGACTAGGATGAGTCACAGGCACTGCCAACTTTCAGGCACAGGCCCCAGGGTTGGGCTTTTGTTACCCGATTGAGGGTTCAGGCATCATCCAGTTAGGACTCAAAGGTGGCCTATCCCATCTTCAATACAAAGGAGGTGACAAAGTTGAGCGCAGCGTGTGGTGGATGACAATTTGTATCCCCTGGGAAAAGTGAGGGTTTTTTTTTTTTTTTTTTTTTTTTTTTTTTTGCCGCTGCTCATCATTTCTGATAAAGATTTGGCAAGATTTGCCTTTGCTTCTCACTCACATACAGAACTGATTCCTGTCTGATAGTTGGAGAATTTGTTCCTTTCCCTACTTGGTCACTAGATCCTGACTCTGAAACCTCAGGAGAGTTACCTTCAATGACTAATATGTCATCTTTCTCTTCCCTTTGTATTTTATTTCCAAGGGGGCAGGATGATAGTGGTACGGTACAGTTTTATTTAATTAGCTAAAAGGCTCTGTGTCTACCTCCACTGCCCATAAATTAATGTCCACTGTGACATGCTGTGTATAGAAACATTCAAGGTTACGATCAGCATGTCAAGAGCTAGAGTTTGATCTTTACTAGTCGTCCCTGTCCTGCCCAAAGGAAACAAGCGACTGAATAGACCAAGGACAAGGATCTGTGAATCATGTAACATCACATAAGCAAAGAAAAGAAGGAAACACATCATCACCAGCTAAGATGAGCAGCTGCTGGACTGAAGTTTCCAACTGCTAGTGGTAAGTTCAGGGTGCTGTGGGAACCAGGGAGGGACATCCAACCCTGCCTGGGTGAACATAAAATGGAGGTTACCCCTGCGTGGAGTCCCAAGGTTCAACAGGGATCAGCCATTTGCAGAGTGTGAAGTTATCATGCAAAGGGAGCAGCAAACATGAAAGGTCAAGAGGAGTGAGGAAGTTCAGCATAGCCACAGAGGTGGAGAGTGGTTAATGAGGGCTCTAAAGAGGAAGGCAGGACTGGATCAAGAAGGGCCTGCGTGGCTTGCAGGAAGGATTTTAAGCAGAGAAGAAACATGATCAGAAATGCAGTTTATAGAGCTCACTCTGGTGGAAGAGTTAAGGAGGCAAGAGTTGAAGTAGAGCCGTCAGTAGGGAAGCCAGGAAAGAAACGTGGATGACTTGGAATCTAGCAGTGCTGGTAACGGGGAAAGAAGACAGAACAGAGGAATGGTGAGATGCTCAATGATATATGGGGGTTGGTGAGGGACAAAGGGGGTACCTGGTTTCCCAGGCTTGGAGCTTGAGCATCTGGAGGAACATCAGCGCCATTTGCTAAGACTAGGCACACAGCAAGTGGAGTGGGTCAGTAAAAGCGGGGCACAGAGGGAGGATGCAGTGATGACAAGTTCCATTTGAGAATGTTAACATGTTAAACTGGAAGCTCTTGGGCTCCTCAATTTCTGGTCAAATCAGCATGCACACGTGTGGTCTAGTGGCATAGGCTTAGGTAGTTGTAACACCCTCTGTGTCCTATGTGACCCTCACCTCCCTCACTCCGGGTGGGAACACAGAAAGACAAACTGCAGGCTAGTGTAGTGCAGGACTGGGAATACTGGTGAGCGACAGGTATTCTGTGAATCACACAAACACAAATGGAGCTGCATTAGTGCACACCATCGAAATGCTATGCGGCTCATGAGATTAAAAAGGCAACAGTCTTTTTAATCCTGATATAAAGGACTATAATCATTTTTGTCACACGAAGCAAAAACTATAGCTCCACTACAAATTTGGAAAGAGCTGACTGGTAGGATTCAATTTTGCTACACTAGTAAAAGTCTCAAGATTCAGGTAGCCAATCAGTAAATAATTAATAGGGTTCATTATGTGAAAAGGCATCTAGGAGATGCAAAGATGTGGTGATGGTCCACATCCTCAAAGAATTTGTAATTTTAAAGGCATTTAGGAATACAAATGGCTGTAAATAAAGGTAATATTTCATATGTATCAATAGCAACTATCAGCAAAACCCCAGGGTCAGAGAGATTAATTGTGATTGGGGCAGGGGGAAGTCATGAGGGGCTTCTCAGGCCTGGGGTGGCATGGGCTGACCATGCTTTATGGACCAGCCCGCACCTTTGAGCAGCAGTAGGATTTCCTTCTACATGCCACAGGGGTCTTTCCGCCACCACAAAATGAAAGATCACAATCAAGTGCCCACACTAAGTCAAATCACATGAAACTGCCATTTTGTACAGGTAAAAATGGTCAAATATCAACAGTCTCATGAAGTTTAATATAATAATCCTATCTGATCTGAAGCCTCGGGTCAAAGAACCCCTAACATATGCTAGAACTCCCACAGCCTGCTGAAGAGACGTGGCTGGTGCTCACTCCCAGCATCTTCACATGGGCTTCCAAGGGAGAAACAACATTCCAAGGAGCTGGCTCTTTCCGCTGGAACAAATTCACAAGGTTGGAAGCCTATGGGCAGTTTGGAAAATTCACTGGTGACATCTACGTCATTCCCCAGATTTGATTCCCAGTCTTGTGGCCAGTGAAGGAAAATCAACTTGATTAGGCCACATTCCTGATGGCAAATGCTCCTGACAGTCTCTCGCATCTGAAATTCTCACTAAAACAAACTCTTCTAAGCCTCAGCAGCTTCTGTGAAATCCATGTTAACTTCCTGCTTAATCTTTTGTGGAGAAGATTAATCACAAGCGCACCCCCACCGTCTCAACCCTGCTTTGCTAAAACTTGCCCAGTGTGGAAAAAAACCCAGTTTGAACCCAGACTTGCATCCCACAGGAAAGTCCTGTAAAGGCCTGGGCTGAGTCAGGCTTTTTGAAGCACACATGCTTTTTTGGAGCTGACTGATTACTGATGCTGTCACCTGATGAGGATGTAAAGATTCCCTGAAGCTGAGGTCATGAACCTAGAGCTTATTTTTAAAACTGTAATATTAGAGAACCATTTCAATATCCATGTGGGGATGAGAAGAAACACTTTTTTTTAAATAAATAATTTAAATGGTTACATTTTGGCCCTGCCCAGGATTGTGGATTCAACCACAGCTTGTCTATGGGATTACTGTGCACAGCATATTTAAATTCACCCCACAAATGGCCTTGTTTCTTTTTTAAAGGGACAGTCTCATTCTAGAATTAGAAAAATGTTTTGCACACCCAAAGATCTCTGAAACGTTTGCAGACGTTACTTCATTGGCCCCTGCAGCACCTTTTATGGCTCCTATTTGGCTCGACTCAGATGCTGAGGCAAAACGGGGAGCTGAGCCAAGGTCAGCCCCCCCGCACCGGCAGGGGTATGCCGCGCACAGGATGGCACACGCGCTGCGACAGCCAGAGAAAACGCTGCCTCAGCAGCTTGGTGGGATTAGTAACGGCTTTCTTTCTGCCCCCGTGGCACCAAATGTGGGCAGGAAAGAAAAAGAAAAATACTGTGAGAGCTTACTTCAACGGTCGAATGATTTGGTGATTTGGAGTCTGCCAGTTCCTCGGAGGCCCTCTGAAGCTGCCCGGCTGGGCTGGCCGGGGCAGTTTGGAGAAGGCTCGAGACCCTCGGTCATCACTTTAGCAAGCTCAGCTCTGTATTCATGCTCCTAAACTGTAGTCCAATCTCCTGCTCCTGTGCATGAGGAAAGTGAGGCCCAGAGGGGTAAGGGTCCATTCTAAGGTCACAAGGGGATGGGTGCAAGCCAGATCTCTTGGTTTCAAACAACTGGGCGAGGAAGAAAACTGGGCAAGCGGAAAGGAGACAAAGGGAGAAAAGGGGGGAAGATGGAAGAAAAAGGACAGAGGAGAGAATAAAGTATTGGAAGTGTCAGATGCTTTTGTGTCCCTGACAGCGGTCTGCGGCCTGCTGACCACCCTGGGTGGGCGTGCGTGTGGCCCGAGTATGGCCTGACTGGCAGTCCTGTGAGAACCTGCCACGGGTAAAGTGGCTCCGGGCAGAACCCCAGCCACTGTCCCTGTAGGAATGGAGACTCAGGAACTGAGCATCACCCCCGGGCCCAGGCGTTACGCATACAATTGATGCCCTGCTCCTTGTCAGCCGAGGCAGGGCCCTGCCTCCTGGGAGCATCCCTCCTGCATCTGCCCTCCCACCAACAGGCTAGTACGGTATACATGCCCGCTGTGTGCGTGCTGCGTGCCCACTGCGTGCCCGTTGCGTATGTGCTGCAGTCCTGACACTGGGGTGCTGGGAGGGCAGGTGGAAGGCAGCGAGGGAAAAAACAAAGGACCCGTTATTTTTTCCCTTTGCTTCTGTGATCCCAAACAAGAATCTGCCATGTAGTTTAAAAAAGAAAAAGGCCCCCGAGAGGGACCTAACATTGTCCCCAACACTCCAACTCTAAATGTCTATTCTGGGACGCAGTGTGTGTGTTTGAGGGAAGAGGACAGTTTGTTCTGTTTTTCGAGTGGTGAATGGTGATGGTTTTCTGGACACCCTGAACTCCAAGGGAAGAGCAGACCCTGGTTAAGAGAGACCCTGAAAGGGAATGTTCTATCATGGTTTGCTTGCTAATTGTTTTTCTTCCATGACTCCCAAACTCAGTTACACTCTCCCTGAGGTCAAGACTCTTCTGATCAACGGTGCTCCTTTCTGGAGCTGCAGAAGGCAGCCCCAGATAGCCCAACTGTCCCCTGGGTGAGCATGAACATACCAGAGATCTGGGCATTGGCTACAACTTTGAGGGTAAGAGGCAAAGTAGAATATCTGCATGTCCTTGGCAGGTAGGAAGTATGAGCTGGTCTTCTTCATATGGCCTAGGGCAAGACTAGCGCACCAGATGTAACCAACACAGACTGTGGATAGTGTGTGTGATGAAGGGTGAGCAGCATGGAAGTGTTTCAGCAAAGTCTGTCTTATGCCCAGGGAAAGCCCTGGAATGGTGGGCCCCACCCTACTCTCTTCCTTTTCTGAAAGGCCTGGCTCATCTACCTCTTGGCCTGACTATAAATTCTGAACTGACCTCCTAAGAACATGTCAGATCTCAAGAGAAAGAGGGTGCTGCCTGAGGAAGCACCACCACATGCCACAGAAATGAGCAGGAAGTGGAGGCAAGGACACAGCTTGTGGAAATAGGTCAAGCAAAGGGAATGCCTTGGAAAATCACCTTCCATTTGCCTTTGGAAGCTATTAAACATGAAAGGAAATTCCCAGAGGAAGAGGTGAGGTATCTGTCCCAGTCCATCTCCACAAATAGCCCAGATACTCAGCATTCTGGAATGATTGGAGACGTGATGGCGCTGGCTGAAGGTGAGGAAAGGATGAGGCCACTCCTCAGTTCTCCACCCACAGGAGTGCACACTAAAGCTCTGGGTTTGTTGCTCCAGCCAAACTCACAAGACCCATGCTCTATCTGAGTATTTTTATTCACATTATGTTAAGTACAGCTGGCTTTTGAACAACAGGGGTTTAAACTGTGTGGGTCTACTTATACACAGATCTTTTTTAATAAATACAGCACAGAACTGTAAGTGTATTTTCTTTTCTTTTTTCTCTATCTTACTTTACTTTAAGGATAAAGTGTATAATACATATAATTTACAAAATACGTGTTAATGGACCGTTTATGTTATCAGTAAGCCTTCTGGTCAGCAGTAGCCTATTAGTAGTTTAGTTTTGGGGGACTCAAAAGTTACACGTGGATTTTTGGCTCTGCAGGGGGTTGGCATCCCAACCCCTGTGTTGTTCAAGGGTCAGCTGTAACTTAGTAAGCATCACCTAAACCTTCTGGGTTCTTTGAAAAGAATGCCCCAACTGTCCACACTGTCCAGGAATGTATGAAGGACAACGATCTGCAGATCAGCCTACCTCATGGCCTTCAGTGTTCATGCCTAAACACCCCTCTCCAGTCCTGGATGTTCCAGCTCCACTTCTGTGCTTCAAATCTTGGCTATTCATTCTGCTTTGTTCTCCAAGGTCTGATGACTGGGCAGTGCGCCTATTAATCTTGAATGGAATGAAGTCGCTGCCACTTCCATTTGAAAAAGAAATAGCTTTGCCTTTTCCATTTGATTCAACAGTATAAAATATTTATGATTCCTCTGGCACCTCAAAGCCCCCTCTCTCCCATCGATTCTCTCAGTCAGCACTAAGTGCTCACTTGGAGGAAAGTACTTCCCGTCCATCAGGGACAAGCCCAGGGTGACAACATGCAGTGAGCCCAGCTGCCCTGAGCCCACTGGGTCACCAGCAAAGCTCCTGCTCCTCACATTGGGGGCTTTCAAGGGTTTCCAAGCCACTCTGTGGAAGATTGCAGTCCCCTGGGGCTCCGGGGTCCTGCTTTTCCTTATACCATAGTTCTTCAAGCTGACAAAAGGTTTTCCTCTTGCCTCTCAGGGGTGACTCCTGCTCTCCCCTTGCTGGTCATTGCACGATACTTCTTTTTTTTTTTTAATTTTTTTTTTTAACGTTTATTTATTTTTGAGACAGAGAGAGACAAAGCATGAATGGGGGAGGGTCAGAGAGAGGGAGACACAGAATCTGAAACAGGCTCCAGGCTCTGAGCTGTCAGCACAGAGCCTGACGCGGGGCTCGAACTCACGGACCGCGAGATCATGACCTGAGCCGAAGTCGGCCACTTAACCGACTGAGCCACCCAGGCGCCCCATGATACTTCTGCCTCCACTGTACTGGTAATTCCTCCAAACTCACTCACTGCCTTATGGGCAGGAAGTGGTGTGAGATCTCACCTGACCCAAAGAAAGATACAAAGCTCTATAAGTCCCTAAATCCTTCTGTGCCTTAATTCCTGGGGGTAATAATGGTAGTCACCAGCCTGAGTGATTAGGATTTATTATAATAAATGTAAAGAGCTTAAAACTGTCCAACATTTAGTAAGTACTCAGTAAATAGGAGCTTCTATTGTGATTGTTCTCAGTTTTACTTGACAAGGCCTTATCAGTCCCAACCATCAATGACAAGTTGATGTCTTGTCTTTGGCAGATGGCAGGGAAACACACTGGGCTAAAAAGCCAGGAGACAAGGAGAACTTAATTTGGAGAAACTGCTGCCTCAGACTGGGAGCCCCTCTATACTTCCTGTCATTGGCCTAGAGCCAGCAAGGTAGAGGCAGATGAAGTATGTTGGGCCGTGGGTTAATTAGGCTAACCCCACACCTCAGTGCCTGCTATAATTCTCTACACATAGTATATGTTAAATAAATCCCGAATGTGTGCACATGTGTTCTGCACCCCCTGCCCCAACACCTATCCTATTTTTGCATCTTCGTAGTGTCCTAAGTGTTCTCCCTAAGGAAGAATACCATACTCTTTCTCTGCCCTGGCCATCACCATCAAAACATTACCGTCAGGTATTCTGAACTTCCAAATGCCCAGAGTCTTGCAGTTTGCCAAGTGGGTAACTGTGCAACTGTACAGTTGCATGGTAACTACAAACTGTAAACAAGAGTTTTAGGGTAAGACAGACTTGGGTTCAAATCCTGGCTCTGATAACTCATCCACAGTGCCCAGGGCAAGCTATTTAACCTCCAGAAGACTCTGTTTCCTTATCTATGAAATGAATAATAATAGTGATTGCCTCACAAAGTTGTCACTCATAAAGTAAGGATTTTTTGAGGTATTGCAAGAAGAGAAATCAGCAGAGCGTCTGGCACATACTAAGTGCTCAATAAATGTTGATTGTTATGGCCACTGTTGCTCATGAGTTAATGCACTTAACTGGAGGACATTTGAATTTACTGAACTTTCTAGAAGTGACTATGCCACAAGACTATCAGAATGGCAGTTAGTTGTGGACATTTTGTTCAGGCCAGAGGGAGAGAGATTTTTCAATACGTGATTTTCTGCGCAGACATCCCTTCACCGCCAGCAAGAGAGTGCTACCTCCTCTGGCCCTGACCGAGGAAAACAGAGGAAAGAAAACCCTGCTACTGGACTGGAAGGTGAACCCAGCTCATTCAGTCTTTTCACTGTGCCAAGGAGGAAGGATGGGGAGAGACAGAACAAGTAGAAAACATTTTGAGTCAAGTGTGGTCAACCTGGCAATGGGGTCAATTTCAGTCACGAAATTATTTTAAGTGGTGGCAGTAGGAGGCTTGAGGTTGCTTAATTGTATTGCAAAATATCCAAAACCTGGAGGACACAAAAGAAATGATTAAAAGTCACTGTGGCTAACATAGTATATTCCCCTGAAAGCTCATAAACAGGCTGCTGCTCAAATGTCTCCTGTACTGAAATGGTACTGCCCAGCCTCTCCCAGGTGGACCCTGAGACAGTATTGGCTGTGTGCCTCCCTGATGTGAAACTTTTGAGCCCTCCTGGAAAGGGCTGAGCAAACACAGTTGTTTAATGCAGCTCCATTTGCCCAACCAGTGTCAGCATGTTACTGCATTAGAATGTATTATGCTCGGCCATGCTGGCACTTTCTCCATCTGTTTACATTTAGAATGGGACTCATTGCCAAAGATTAGGAATCCCAGTGCCCACAATCCAGAAAGCACAAGCCAAAGGGTAGAAATAAAACAAATTGAAAAACTACTTGTAGTTCAGTTGAATTCAGAAGGACTAGGAATTATTTTCCCTAGAGCATTCAGTCCCAGGAGAATTGGCCTTAGTGGCAGAAAACCCAAATGGGCTTCTCAGTGTCCCTCTCCAAGCTTGTCACCTTGACTCTAGGCCTACCTTTTCAAACATCGTGATCAAACCATGAACTCCTCAAGGCAGGCAGGGACATGCTGAATCTGTTTTAGTTTTCCCAACCTAGAGCTGGGAACCTGTGCTTAACAAATGCTGGTTGGTTGAATAAAGAAATGAACTATAGTCAGTTCTTGTGTTGGTTTTCAAACATGGCTGCAAATTCTTTGACACTCTCCATTAAGAAGTAATGTCTGCTGGGGTGCCTGGGTGGCTCAGTCAGTTAAGCATCCGACTTTGGCTCAGGTCAAGATCTCGCAGTTTGTGAGTTCCAGCCCCAAGTGGAGATCTGTGCTGACAGCTCAGGGCCTGGAGTCTGCTTCAGATTCTGTATATCCTTCTCTCTGCCCCTCCCCCACTTTCTCTCTGTCTCTCTCTTTCTCAAAAAATAAACATTAAAAAAAAAAAAAGTAATGTCTGCATTTCCTCCTTTTGAATCTGGACTGGATTCTGACTACTCTCACCATCCCAGTTGAGCAGAACTGACATTTATATGATTCCACAGCTAAGTGATATAAGACTATGCAGCTTTTGCATTTGCTGTTGGAGCCTAGAGCCACATATAAGACGTTCAACCACTCTGAGGCTGCAATAATGACATGACGTCTTGATACTACATAAACAGAGATGCCCAACGTGACCCCAGACATATGATATGTGAGTAAAGAAACTTACACACGATGTCAGCCCTACATTGCAAGTTACTCCCAGCTTTTTCAATCTTTCCAACTGAGTCCCCAGCCATTGAGGAGCAGACACGAGCCCTTCTTGCTGTGCCTGTCTGAATCCCTGATCCACTGATTCCACAAGGACTATGAAATGATGCTTGTTTGTTTTACACCATGAAGTTTCAGGACAATTCATACATGTCAGTAGACAAATGTAACATTCTTCGAGACTCAGGGCAGAAGAGCTTGTGCTATTCTAGCTCCTTCTAGTTGGTAAAAATCCCCACAGTCAGGAAGTTGTTCTTAAAAAAACTTAAATTCTCTGTTCAGTTGAAGCCCGTAACTTCTGTATTTGACCTCTGCAGAGATGGGCAGCAGCTGGCTTTTTGCTCTCACTTTATCATAGGCCTGTACATACTTGAGAATACTGAGTAAGTCAATTTTCAGGGTTCTTTTTCTTTGGGTTGAATACTCTGAAATCTTTGCAGATCCTTTTATCTTTACCTTGTCTTTGCCATCCTCTAAAAACAGATGTCAACAGCTTTTGGAGAGATGGAAAACATCATCATGAAATGAGAGCCTTTGATCAAAATAACAATCCTTTTGGCATTTCAGGCCCCTTATGATATGTAAATTATTTTCACCTATATTATCCTCAGATTTCCATAACTACCCAGTGACATGAATGAGGTGGACAGTTATTCCCACTTATCAAAGTTAAGCTCCTTTCTCAGAATTATATTTGTTAATAGCTGAGCCGAGACTAGAAAACACACCTCCTTGAATTGCAAGTATATCTGTGCAGAACAGAACGGAAATGAGAAAGAATGAAGTCAGCTGATGTATTTGAATAGTGAATTATTTTCACTTCAATTTTCCTTGATTACAATTTTGTCCTTTCAATAAACAAAATCAGGACATTTTTGAAAAAAGAAATACAGGTTTTTATAAAGTGTTTGGACAGTATTGAAATATTTTGAAGTATGTAATTTTAAACATAAATAACTCAAATTGTAGGCACAACAGAAACTACACAGTGAATTAGGTTCTCATTGCTGTCATTGACTTTAATTTTCCAGTTCTGGAGAAAACGGTAGAAAATTTGTTGTGGTCAGAATTAGATGTATACACTGAGCATCGCTGTGTTGGTGTAAAAATATATCTGTATTTAAATGCCAATTACAAATGTGTTCTATTATGTGAACAATGTAAGTATTAGACCATAAAGAAGCACCAGGATTTTATGGATACCATGTAACATCTTCACCAACAAAGCCCTTGAATCAAAGTCCCAGCTTTGTCTTGTACTATCCTAGCAATAGAGCATAGCAAGTTGAGACATAATGGCCTATGCCCTGTAATAGGCCATTACTGTAGGCATAGGTTCACACTTATTCTCAATTTTAGACCTTCCACAGGCATGATAAGGCAAACAGCTAGATAGGATGTGTATTTCTGTGTCCTGAATAGAGCCAAGGGAGGAGAGAAGTGATGATCCAGAAGACAGAGGGATGGAGATGGATTGTAAGAAGAACAAGGCTGACCAAGATTCCTACTTAGCAAAGGGAAGCTACACTCTCATGATCATATTTGTCAATGACTGAGCTAAGACTAGAAAACAGTGAAGAGACAGCTGCCTAATCCTGTTCCATCACAACATCAAGACTCCCATTTGTCTCCACAAAGTGTTCCATGAAGAATGGCCCATGGAAACCTGAATCCCAGCTCTGCTATAGTATTGGGAGAGAGTCTGGAGTCTGCACTTTTAACAAATATTCCAGGAAATTCTGAGGCACACTAAAGCATGTGTGTTTATCCATGTCATCTTCTCAACAAGTCAAAAGGTAACAAAGAGTGATGCAAGACTCAGAGACGTTCTGTTGAGTGGTCACTGGAGGAGTCAAACTTGAACCCTTCTGACTTTGGAAGCAGATTCTATTCTCTACTATGCATTTTCACAAAATGGTGGCAAGTTACTACCCTTCTCTGCAGTTCAGTGTTTTTGGACACAAAGTGAGAAGTTGAACTACATTAGCTTTAAGAATTCTCTTGTGGATGATATTTGATGATGATTTGAAATGAAACAGTGGCTGAATCCAAGGCACCTGGACACAAGGTGCCATTTTTGGTTGGAGAAACTTGTACAAACGTTGGGCCAAATGTTTTTCTAGTGGTCTCTGAATCCCTCGGACTGATTTAAAATCTACCCAAGAAGAAAAAGCATATGGCGCATTTATATCAAGATCCAGCTCTAATTGGCACTGTATCCGCCAGATCTTGCAGAGAAGATTGCCAGCAGCAACCCAGCTACAGCGGAAAGGATGTGGGCACAAACCCTTCAAGACTTGGGTGTGTCACTTTAGACCAGGCCAGGGCCATCAAAGCACTGTGCTTTCCTCCACCCTTTCCGACTGCCCCAAGACTGGCACAGGGCTTACTAAGAGTGAAAGTAACACTTGCCTATCTGGGGGCCAACAGTCTTTTGTAGGTGGTTGAATGAGGTGCCAGACAGAGAGCTTCCACCAGAGATGAATTTTTCACAGCCTCGAACCAGATACTTCTGCTGCCTGATGTGCCAACTCACCCAGGCCTGACCCTTCTGCTCTACCAGACCACACTGCAGCAAGCAACAAGTGCACGTTTACTGTCAGGATTTGACTGCAAATTCTTGTCACTTTTAACTTGTCATTCCAAAATGTATAATAGCACCTACTTAGGCCCTACAGCCTTCTTTTGCCTAACGGTGTTTTAGAGATAAATTGGCAATGAGAGGATACTGCATCATCATGGGGCTGTTTGTCAGTTGATTCCATTTATCAATTTATCAGTGCCATTTTGCAAGAAATAGTCTGCACTTTCAAGATGACACTTCATACATAACAGGGGAGGGTTTGAATGTTACTCAATCGCCAGCACATTACATAATAGAACGTGTCACCAGGCTTCAAATGAAGCAGTAAGGCTGTGTGTGTAGATGACACCAAAGCCAATATGTGATTAGCCAAAAAATGATTCAATGCCTTCAGAATGTGGGATGCAAAGTGAGATTCTGTAGGAGTCAGAGATCAATGGTGTGGAGTGCAAGAGAAAGATCTGACAGCTCCCAAGTTCTGGGCAATCTGTTCTCAGTTATCCTATAGTAGGGAGGAAACAGCGAAGGATGAGGCACTAATACTCCTAAACACTTGAATCAGTTTCACTATTTGGCCTGATTTTATGTGTCTGTTTCCTATCCCTCCCTGATTCCTTCTTTGGGCTGCAGAATAGACCTAATTAGCTGGTTTGGTCATCAGCTATCAACTTTAAGGGAAATAAATGGCAGTTAGGGGATGGTGAGGAAAGGAACCCATCTGTGAAGTCCCAGTGAACTGCCAAGCCAGACAACCATCCCTAATTAATCAAGAGAAAATGAAGGCTGTTGATGGTTTTCATTCAAAGACAGCACAGCACCATTTTGAGAACTCCCCGGGATATAATGCATATAACGCAAAAACCCTGAGTTTTCTTTCTAGCTCTCTCTGGTTCTGGACTGAATGCCCCAAACCATCCAGTTAGCCTCTCTGGATCTGTCTTCTGAAAAGGGAGGCTAACGTGAATGTGGCCTTCTGCAGAAAAGGACTGGGGACGAATGATCAAAAATTATTTTGAAGC
The DNA here is from genome assembly GCF_007474595.2 of Lynx canadensis. Classification (NCBI taxonomy): domain Eukaryota; kingdom Metazoa; phylum Chordata; class Mammalia; order Carnivora; family Felidae; genus Lynx; species Lynx canadensis. The sequence continues at coordinate 29,934,052 of NC_044309.1, read as the reverse complement.
CCTTTGCAATATAACAGTTGTCATGAAGCAGTAACCTTTGACTAGAAGTTCTATTTTTCATGAGGCAGTTGCTTTAATTGCTCCTGTTTGTTATTAAACTGGTGCAAGGGTGTGGAGGAAGGCATAAGGAAAGTGCTTTGGTGGTCTCAAGTTGTAGAGTATGGCTTTTGCAGATATGCAACACTGCCCTCTGTCGGCATGCAACATATTAATATGCTGCCGAAGCTGAACAGTCCATTTTCCTCAGCCATGTGTCTTTGTCGTACCTCGCAGCAGAGGCCCAGAGAGCTAGTGTGCAAGGGCCTGTGACCAGACCACGCTGTGGAGGGCTGTTGCTTCACAGAGTGTGGTGTGTGTCCATTAGAAAGCTGCTGAGTGGAAATCTTATTCCCTGGGATTTTAAACAGCCACATTTTCTGGTATTTGACATCAATGGGACATTTAGCAAATGGAGTGCCAGATGGAGCTCCTGGCTCTATTTTCTGTAAGACACTTGAGAGTCGGAAACCTCCGGATGTTTGCGTCTGATAGGCTTGCTCACCATAGAGCTGGCCATGGCTCAGTAGACACGGGGCATTCTGTGGGCTGTGAGTTGAAGGGAGAGCTGGGACACACAGGACAGCAAGTGGCAGCTCTGCTCTACAGTGCTACACATAAAAGCATCCTTGGCAACTCACTTTAACACTCAGGCACTCAATTCTCTACTACCCTCTGATTTTCTTAAACCACAGGCAAGAATGCAGATAATAATTGACTACTGCTTTCACAAGCCTCCAAAGGAAGGTAGGGCAGACACTGGGAACCCCATTCTACAGATCAGAAAACTGGGCCCAGAATGGTGAGGGTTGCCCACAGTTCTACATTTGACACAAGACCATGTAAATACAGGAAAACGAACTCTCAGGTCTTCTCTTATAGCGAAGCAGCACCCCCCCCCCACCGACACACACACTTTTTATGTAACCACATGTACATATATAGACCATTTTGTTATTTCGTGTTACTAGTTAACATTCATGTGAATCAAAGCCCAAATTATAGTCCCTTCAAATTGCTTTATTAATCACTGTCTTTATGAAGGCTTGGAGAAAATCCGTGGTGATATTCTAAGAGTCTTCAATATGTTCAAAATTGTCCTGTAGTTATGCTGAAGATGACTGACAATGATCAAGTCAGTGAAATAATGATTGTCTGAGAAAGAACATTTGGATCTTTTCTTCCCATCCAGTTGCTAGTGCCTTTGGTGTTCAGGCAAATAGATGTTACATGGCTTTGTTAAATTGGCATGATATAGAATGGCTGTTGTTCTTTGTCTTACACAGAGATCATCTAAAACTCTAGATCTATGATTTATCCCTGAGGATTTTTTACTCATCGCACAATAACCAGAAAGTGTTTAGGACTCAGACTGTTAAATGGGCACAGCCCCGTCTTTCTGTAGTTTGCATGTTGTTATTTTTACAGAGATTCTCCTCAGTTCCCACCTTAATTCAGGCCGGGGGAGTTACTGGGAAATGAAACTGTGTTTCCTCTGTTTCCCTCCTCCTTGCACGGTTGACTTGAATTGTAAGCCCACAGATATGCTCTACCGGTCCACATTTGAGTTGTTTATCACCTCAACCTGGAGATGCAATAATTACCTGTTTTTGCTGGCTTGAGATAAGGGTTGCTTCATCAACGTATGAGGAGATGGTCCATAAGTCGAGCACTTCTTACCTTTGATTTGAATTATCCAGTGGTGCCTACTTCCTTAAGGAAAGGCTACACCAGTCTCGTGATGCTCCTACAGAAGAAGCTACAATATGTGTCACAATTTAAGATGACTTCCCACACACCAAACAAACTGAACTGCTCTGTTCTAATTCCAAAACAAAAACTGTCATCCCTTAAGACTCTGTCAACAACAACAAAACTAATAAAGAACACTTTTAGTTTTCAAATAAAACTACTACTTATAATAATAACAACAAAACCTTCTATTTACATGTATGACACTTCCCTTGGCTCACCTACATTGAACTAAGTGTTTGAGTTGTTTCAGCAAATCTGAAATTTCAAAAGGAATTTTAGTGTCTCTTCCAATCTTCCAGTTAACACAGAAACGTGCTCCCTTTATAAATACATCCCCTGAAAAAGAGTCTTCTCTTTAGAAGGTTGTGCACTCCATTTCCAAAGAGCTCCAATAAACGATAATCAAAAGGAAAGGCCTTCCTCTCCCTGGACTTTGCAAGTGTTCCTTTCGGATATATTCAAGAGTAAAAGGAGAGTGAGCTACACGACTCAAGAATAGGCCATTTCTGTGAAATAACAGCACAACAGACAAAAGTTGATAAATTTGATCAATTTTACCAATTGTGAAAAAAAGAAGTCTTATAGAAGCAGCCTGGGCAAACCCCCAAACTGACCCTTTTACATGATTAGTGATCATCTGGATAGAGTTGTGGAATGTGGCATTTTGGTCTAACATAAGCACAGAATATAACATGTAGCCTACACCCAAATTAAGTGAACCGCTAGTGAATAGGTCCTGAAAGTCTACAAAAACCAACCACAGGACTGTAATGAAAGAAAGTGATGACAGACAAGTTATAACATATAGCCAGCCAATTTCTGAACACAGTATTTTGGCTGACTAGTCTTAGACATGGAAAGAATTATGTTGCTCAATTTACAACTTATTAAAGAGGGAGAGAAGCCGTCGATATAGATGGCTGGTTCTATATCAAAGAAGACTAGGAGAGGTGATATTACAGAGCTTCTATTGAGCAAACTGTCAAGCAGTCCTTAACTCACTTTTTTCCATACCTAATCATTAGAAAAGAATGAATTTTCAAAAGGTTAAAAAAAAATCTGCAGTATTCTTAGTAAGCCCTGGCTTTGCTCTCTTGTTATCTGCAAAAGCCTAGGCATGCTGATAGAATCAGGTTCAGTCCTTAGGCAAGGCAGTAATTACTTTTTCACATGGTGCATGTTCCTTGCAAGCAGTTGCCAACAACATGCAGAATGGAATGCTTTTGGAGGGGGGGAGTGAATTGGAAGTTTATGACAGTGTTTTATGCTAGTAGATGAAATCTTCCCCTGACTATAACATAAAAACTACTTTTGATTTACCAGAAGAAACACATGGTACCTTATGTACAGTCTATGAACACTTTTAACAGTAAGCCCCAAAATAGGCACCAGAAGTATAGGATATATGAAGAAAAGAGCCATCCTAGCCTAAATGGATTTTGAATCTGTTTTACTACTCCATAAATGAAATTGTGTTCACTGTTGATTTCGGTTGGTGTAATGCGAAGAGCCAGAAGACCCATGTTGTAAGCATGAGTTAAGCATGCGTGCCTGATTTTGGATAATCTCACAGAGGCCTTATATATAAAAAGGAGAGAACTGGATTAAACCATATCCAAAATTCGTTCAGTCTTTATATTCTGTGATTTTATCTTCTCGGATGAATAAGTTCACCACCTAGCAGTGGGAAATAAAAGACATCAGAAAACTCTCACACAGCCTTCGTCCATTGGAGGGCTTCTGGATAATATACTTCACAAGAGGAATGGGATGTTAGTCCCTTCATTTCTGTGTAGGTGTGAATTAATCATCCCACCACTGAGTCATGTGTGACCTTAGAGAGACCCTTAAACTCCCTTCATTTTAATCCATTTATAAGTGGTGATACACTGTCTACCCAATCTGATCTCATTTATAAAAATTAATTAGATAACATCTTACATTTTTTATTCCATGAAAATAAATGTTCTAAAAATGTAACTAATGTTTATTTTTTTAAAACAGCATGTAAGCAATCTGTTGTGCTGCCCTCTATAAGTTGAACTTTCCAAAAGAATATTTTGAGTCCACTCTTGACTCATGAATCAATTATCACTTTTATTTACAACCATTATCTCTCTGATTTTTTTTCCCCTGAATTTATAAGCTGTGTATCAGAATAAGTCACCAGCTTGGGCTATATTTCCTTTTCTCTGCAAAAGGATTTCACATGGTGAGTTGGAATTTCCTTAGTTTAAGATGCTTAGAAAATCTGGAATGGTCTCACTGGTTCATTTCTAGAGTAGGAGTATCCAACCAAGAGACAAAACTTGACATTATGCCTAAAAGGTCTCTATGGCTTGGCAGTAATTTATATTTTGTACATGAGCGGTTAATGCCAAGCAGTTGTTCAGCACATGCCGAACCAAATTTCATAGAATATGAACTCCCGAGTCAGAAATAGCCTGATATATTTCAGAACTGGGTAAAGGGCCCAGCATATCTCCAGAATAGCTATGTAAACAGTGGGTAACCATTGGGCTTTAACTGCCATTAACAAAAAATCCAAACAGTTGCATGGGACTTTGGAAAACTTGTTAACAATTATTTGATTTCTCTCCTCCTGTTTGATTTGCATCAATCTATGTGGAGACCCATATATGTTGAATTTTAATATTTCAGGATAATAAATTATGTCTCTAATTCTAATATCACCAGAACAAGATAAGAAGCAATTGATGAGTTTTTTATTTGAAGTTAACTCTACCTTAACTATTCTTTGCCTTAAAAAACCCAGCCACAATTTAGACCAGCAAATCAGTTCAGGTCTTCTGTTTGTCTCACATTCTGTGGGGGAATTTGCAGTTAATTTCCCACAGGTACACAAAACTTAGAAATACTTTTAGGTAGTATTATTTTTAGGAGCTAGTCAAAAAATCTTATTGAGTTAATTGAGCTATTTCTGAACTTGAAATCGAAATTTGAGAATTACAGTATGGGGGAGCCCAAAGGGATCTTCCCACTAGGGCACACTCCCTTCAGGAGAGGGAGATGGCTAGTGAGGCAAAGGGCCAACCCAAAAACACCATTGAGAAACTAGGACCCAAAAGGAAAAGTTAAAGAAATTGTCTGGTTTTGGTCTGGCAAAGGGAAGGGCGAGGAGCGATTGACTGAGTCTTCCAAGTTTGTGAAGAACCTTGATACACAGGCAGTAAGCGGGTGTAGTCCACCTCCCTGAGGACTCGTCAGGAGAAGGCAGACACAGCAGCACCCGGGGAAGCGTTTCCTGAAAGTGAGGTCTGTTAAACACCGGAATGAGGTACCAGAGGAGGCTGAGCAAGCTCCATTCTTGGCAGGCTTAGAAATTAGATCGATTCTTATCTGCTGGAATCAAAGCCATGGGGAGAGAACTGAACTACCTCTAGAGAACCCTTTCAAGCATCAGAATCTTCACACCGTTGTGGTTGGAGTAACGTGTAAAAATGAAGAGAGCTCTCAACTGACTCTTGTTTAAACCTTTCTTTTCTCTGTCAAAATGAGATTTTTTTTTTTCTTTGCTGAGAGGATGTGTATCCTAAGGAAATTATTATTTTCTATTTGCTCTTGATAAAAATAGTGCTAACCACTTCTGGGTTTTTAGCAGAAGCCTTGGCAGAAGCTTTGTCAGTGGCGACAACAGCTCAATTATGAGGCCTCCAAGAAGTTTTTCATTAAGGGATGCGCGAGAAGGGCCACTCCGTGTCAGTTTGCAAGACCCCTTAGACTGTGTATCTGTGTGGTTCTTGAAAAGGAAAGGGAAATTTGAGTTTTCTCATGGCAGGTACCAGAGGGATTGGGTCACTGCCAATCCACAGCATTCTGAAGACTGAGCAAATGAAAAAGAAGCCTTTTCAGGCTATACTTGCTTTCTCTCAGGGTGCTTCTAAGAAAGTTGCACGTGTTTCTTATAAACTTCCAGATAAGAATTGTGTAGAGTTGTATTGCATCAGAACATGTGGTTTTCACACATACTTTTGCAGACATCACAAGATTTGGGCACTTACAAGAACATCTTGGGAGAAACACCAAGAAAGAAATTTGAACCCCTCTACAGACTTTTTTTCCCATTAAGATTAGTCTTAGCCCACATGTGATCTGCTCCACTCTCTCTGTTCCCATGCCTTATACCAGTAGTGCTATACTTTGTTAAATAAAAATGAAGACCCACCTGAAAAACACAGTACAGCCATTCCAATAAGTAAGGACAGGAATCCATTTTGTGTCTTTTAAATTGTAGAGTTAATAGTAACTTCAAGATTGTTTCTACAGCCCTTTGTGAGGGAGGCTGAAGCAAGTGCCCTTAGGGAGTGATTATCTAGTCTCTCTTGGTTGTTGTTTAGGGTACAATATCTAGTTTTCCCCTGGCAGCTGGGAAATTATGTTGTGGCAGGAAGGACATCATTCTGCCTGTCTTGAAAGGCTTTTCCCAAGGGATCTCAAGCTGAGGCTGTGTTGATGAAATGCACATAGAGAAGAGACCTTTCTTTCTTCTTTTCTTTCTTCTTTCTTTCTTTCTTTCTTTATAACTTTTGGTTATACATCTTGGGAAGAAAACTAAAGATAGAAATAAAATGGAGAAGAAAATTGAACACCTAATTTGACTTAGGCAGCCTCTGCCTATGTAGGGAATGGACTAAATTATGGAAACATTTATAGAACTGTTTCAGCTCCAGTGGAAATTGTAGATTGGGGCACCTGTCTGCAAATAAACCAGTTGAACTTCTTCAAAAGTGTATATGCACAAACATCTGAACCCTGAACACAACAGATTTATGAAACCCCCGGGAAAAAGTTGTCCTGTCTTCATAGGCCTTCCTGACTCTCAAAAGCTGTGTTTCAGAAACTCTCTCATTCCTCCCACTAGTGAACTTCACTGTTACACTTACTGTGTTTACTGACAACCACAAACCACTTCAAGGTCCCATCCCTATAATCACTTACAATGCAGGTGGTTTTGAAGAGTTGCTCTAATTACTCTCCATGCAGGAGGACAGCACCCACTTAACTATGACTGGAACCCTCTGTGAACAGATCAGACTTTAGAAATGAGTACAACAAAACAAATTCTTACCAACTTTTGGACAAATGAGTTCCTCTGGCATAAACTGTCCCCTTTCTGTTCTCCAAGACCTTGGAATAAGTAAAGCAAAGTGTATAGGCGTTGTATTCCGGAGAGACCTGTATTTGAATTTCAACCTACATGGTTGTCTGAGCTGTATGACTTTAAACAAATTGTTTACCTTCTTTGAACCTGAGATTCCTTATCTGTAAAATGAGTTTCAGTCTCTTCTTTACAAGGTCACTGTGAAGATCAATGGAGATGATAAATATGAGGCATGTGGTGCAGAGTATGCACATAGTCCAGTTGTTATTGTCCTTTGGTCCATTGGTAGGATGTGTCCTAACCCCAGACTTGTATGAAGACTCTTAGAATATTATTGTAAAGAAGGCTTAAAATAATATAAAGGAAAGATAGGTCCTAATATTAACACACTAGACTGCACAGAAACCCAGATAGTCCATCTTTACACCTATCTTTCTAACCTCTTTCTCTTTCTCTTACCTCCCAGATCTTCTGCATAGGTTTCCAGATGCATAAACTGGTTTAAAGTCTGAAACTTGCAACCCTCATTAAAGTGATTCAACTGTTCTGTTCTCTCTTTCCAGAAGAGTTCAGAGTGGCAGTGACCACAGGCTCTTCTAACCAGTTCCAACATTATTGCCTTTCCCATTCTCTTAAAAAAAAAATGACCTTCTGGCCTGATCCAACTGGAAGGCTATTGTAACTTTCCAGGCCAAGGTCGCCTGGGGTCAGGTACATTTATAGCCATTCCCTCCTCTGAACTTTCCTGGGAATTTTAGAAACCTCTCTGATCCATGGTAATGAGCTTTAAGAGCCCTACTTCCCATTTCCAAAGGACTGTGGCATTTGATTTTACCAGATATCCAGCAAGACTGCATTACCCTCCCTGTATTTTTCCTTCCAACTCCATCAATTTATCATATACCATTTGACAATCTGAGAATTTATGAACTCCCTCATTTCTACAAAATATTTTTCCCATTGACTAAATTTGTTCATTAAAACCAAGTCCTTTTTCAGGAAGGGCTCTACTAAGAATTTATTGATAGGTCTTCAAAGTATTTAATATATTTATTGAACACATACTTCATAGCAGAGGTGGTTCTAAGAGCAGTATCTCAATCACTCTTCCTAACATTCCTATGAAACAAGTATTTTTGATTCAGACAAGGGAAACTGAAAACTGGAAGTCAGGGAAGCACCTAAAGGTAGGATACACAACAAACTCTGCCACCTGATGTCAGAACCTGAACCCCCTCTGTGATCTCCCCCTGCATTTACTACCCCAAGCTGTTCACTCTCTTGCTTGAGTGAGCTCTACATTGATGAGCTGTACATTTAGTTTCAGAGAAACTAAAGTCAACCATGAAAAATACTGACAGGGGCGCCTGGGTGGCGCAGTCGGTTAAGCGTCCGACTTCAGCCAGGTCACGATCTCGCGGTCCGGGAGTTCGAGCCCCGCGTCAGGCTCTGGGCTGATGGCTCAGAGCCTGGAGCCTGTTTCTGATTCTGTGTCTCCCTCTCTCTCTGCCCCTCCCCCGTTCATGCTCTGTCTCTCTCTGTCCCAAAAATAAATAAACATTGAAAAAAAAAATTTTAAAAAAGAAAAATACTGACACAAAACTCAAGAAAATCCCAGAATTGTCAGAGAAAAAAGCAATCTTTCTGTTTGAGCCAAATCACCATAATATCTGTTTCCAAAACCCAATAATTCTGCAAAGTTGAATGAGTCCAATAAGAATTTAAAACCATTATCAGGAGAAAACCACCAAAAGTTCTTTCCCTTTGCCACAGCAGCTATTTAATTACGGTGCACAGATTTCATCTCACTCTGCAACAAACAAGTTCCAGTGTCTTTCTACTTTGAGAAAAATAGCATGGGGATTATATAGGAAATGTTGTTTCTATCAAGTGCAGGAATCAGTTTCAAAACCAACTCTTAAACACTTAGTCTTCACACACCTCCTCTGGTTCTTGCCACCTAACTATCTGTGGTCTGAGTGCCCTCTTCTTGAACCACATAAACTTTCTAGCAAGGTGCCAGCATAGGTGGCTAGAATCTTGTGAGAATAATCAGCACAACCAAAGCACCAAGGACGTTTCTGACGTGTTAAATGCCACCTATACAAGAAGACATTCTTTGATCCTAATAAACAGTGAATGTTTATTTTAAATAAACTGCTAATTTGCAATGTTGAACTTGAGTTTAAAACAGTGCTAGCCACCAGTTTGCCTCCAGCTGATTAGAAATCCACTCCCAAATGTCCTTCAAGTACAACGCTAATAGGACCAAGTTTGAAGTCTGCCCTGTTTGTGCAGTTTAAGAGTATGTTCTTTTTGGGGTGCTTGGGTATTTCAGTTGGCTGAGCATCTGAGTCTTGATTTGGGCTCAGGTCATGATCCCAGGGTCATGGGATAGAGCCCTGTGTGAGGCTCCATGCTAAGTGTGGAGTCTACTTAAGATTCCCTCTCTTTCAGGGCTTCTGGGTGGCTCAGTTGGTTAAGCATCCAACTTTGGCTCAGGTCATGATCTCATGGTTCATGAGTTAGAGCCCCATGTCAGGCTCTGTGCTGATGGCTGGGAGCCTGGAGCCTGCTTCTGATTCTGTGTCTCCCTCTCTCTCTCTGCCTCTCCCCTGCTCAAACACTGTCTCTCTTTTTCAAAAATAAATAAACATTAAAAAAAAAGATTTCCTCTCTCTCCTGCCCCTCTCCCCAACTCACTCTCCCTCTCTCTCTAAAATTAAAAAAGAAAAAGAGTATGTTGTTTTCCCTTCTGATTCTACAATTAATGCACATTCAGTGCAGGAAATTTGTAAAACAACAAAATATACTAGCCATAAATTTCATAATCCATGTTGTATACATGTGTTGGTGAATATAATTCCAGTATTTTTCATATATATCGTGGACTACATAGTACAAGTTGTTTAGTAACAACCTGCTATTGACAAATAAGAGCATTTGTGAATATTTTCCCATGTTATTAGTTTTCTACTTTGTTGTTTTAGTGACTGACCTATATCCTATCACAAGGGCATACCATAACTTTATCCCACAAACTCTATTAATGGATGTATTAGTTACCTATTGCTGTATTATAAATTATCTAAAATTTAGTGGCTTAAAGCAGCAAGTATTTATTGTCATAGTTTTTGTGGGTCAGAAATCCAGACACAGTTTAGCTAGGTTCTCTGACTTAGGGCCCTCACAAGGCTATAGTCTGGGTCTTGGCTGGGGCTACAGTCATCTCAAGGCTCAAACAGGGGATGATATGCTTTCAGGCATATTCACATGACTATTAACAGGTTTCAAGTCCTCACTAACTTTTGGCTGGCAATATCAATTCCTTGCCATGTGGGCCTCCCCATAAGAGTTGTCATAATGTAGTAACTGGCTTCCAGAGCAAGGGTTCCAAGAGAGTGGACACCCAAAATGGATGGCAAAGTTGTTTTGTACTCTAATTGAGGAAATGCCATACCATCACTTTTACCATACTCTAAATGCTAGAAGTCAGTTACTACATCTAGCCCACATTCAAGTGGGGAGAATCACACAAAGGCATGAATTCACAAGACATATTATTTAGGACCATCTTAGAAAGACTAACACAGTGGACATTTAGTAACACACACATATGCACAGTTTAAATATTAATAATAGAGAAATATGTTTAAAATATCTTAGAGGAAATGACCAGTTGAAATTTTCAAGACTCAATGTTTCAAACGTTGAGTAAAAACAAGAAAAGATTGTCTTGGCAAACTTTTCAAGTCAGTTCAGAATGCAAGCCAGAAAAATCACCTGTGAAGTAGATAATTTGTTGTTTTTTAAATTTTTTTAACGCTTACTTATTTTTTTGAGAGAGAGAGGAAGACCAAGTGTGAGCGGGGGAGGGGCAGAGAAAGAGGGAGTCACAGAATTCGAAGCAGGCTCCAGGCTCTGAACTGTCAGCACAGAACCTGAAGTAGGGTTCAAACTCAGAAACTGCAAGAACATGACCTGAGCCAAAGTTGGATGCTTAACCTATTGAGACACCCAGGCACCCCGGAAGTAGTTAATTTGTAAACATTTTACCAGTGTGGTGCTGGATTTAAAGAAGCAAGCTCTACATCAATGTACTTTCATCTTCTTCCTAAACAAAGCATTCATCACCCCAGTCCCCAGCTCATCTTCATCAGGCAGCCATAGTGATGGAAGAAGAGCCAAACTCCTCAGCCTAGCATTTAGCTCATCTGCAGCACAAGCACTGGCTGTTTTCCAGTCTCTTCACTACATGGTCTCTCTGGTCCACCCTCAACCTTAAAAAAGCGCTTTTGTATTCTCTTCTTTCCCACCTGTCTAAATCCTATCCACCCTTCCAAGTTCAGCCCAAATTAAGTCAAACCTCCTTCCTTCCTTTCTGTGACAGTCCCTACCATTGTCCCAGCGATCACTCCTGTCTGAGCTTTGGGCTCCAGGATTGAAAAGAATGAGAGAGTAAGAGTTAAGATAGGAAATGGAGTACCATAAAGAGAAAGCATAACATCTGCACCAACAATTGCCACAGAAGCAGTAATGGTAGCATGCCTGGTGCACCTTTGAAGATGCATTGAGCTAAAGAAGAGCTTAAGGGGTCCCCATACCAAATCAGGGAATACTTAGACTCAAAAATTAGGAAAGCAAAAATCCAAGAACAAAATATTCAGAGCTAAGACCAAGATGTAAACCTGGAGTGAAATGGTGATCAATGAGAGAGAGAGTTAGCCCCAGTTATCATGAAGAACTGCTAATTACAAAAGAAGACATATCTGAACATTACAAATGTAATCATCCGCATGTTTCTGTGTTGTCCAGCCACATATATGTTTGACTGTTCCCATACACATATTTTTTTTTAATTGCTGAGTGAAAAATCCCCCCTGAATCCAAAGCAGTAAGGTCCAGAAGTCTAGGTGCAGTGACAGAAGTTGCATAAGTGGCCCCAGATCATCCCATCTTCCAACCCTAGGCAATGTGACTCCATCAATAGTGAGACACAACTGACCATACTACACAATTAGAAGGAAGTAAACTTCTCAGTCCTTCTATCACTTGGAAAGACAGCAACAAGTCAAGTGCTGATTATGTGTGGACTGTTCTTCAGTCCCTGGACATGTAAGAACATTGGGATTAGTGTGAGGACTGAAGAATTACTAGAGATGGCCTCCACATCTGGATGGCCTTCTTCCTGAAGACCTTTTAGAAACTGCAAGCTATGGGACAGTTTTCCAGCCTGCATGTATTTCTTGGCTTCTTTCTATGTTTATAACAATTGATAGGGGCCCATGAGAAGAGCATAGATGAATAGACTATAGTCCTTGTCCTCACAGTGCTTACAATCTGGCTGGTGAAATGAAACACATTCACCTTAAAAATGAAGTGACATGTGCTGCAGTGTATGATTAAGTACCAAATGAGTAGGTGATCAATCAATGGCATGTCAGGTTGTTAATCTGCACGCTGGTCTGCCAGCTACAGCTCAGTGCACAATGACATGAGTCAGGATGCAGGGGGACAGCGGGTAAAAATGACTCAAGGCACTTAGATGTGTATAATCAACCCAGAAAAGCAGCTACATCGGGGAGGGGAAGGGGGGCGATGCAGGAGAGGGAGCTTCCGCCGCCCCCCTTCCTTTCTGCCTCCCATCTCCACTCCCCCTCCCTGCCACCTTTCTAAAGAAGACCCTTGCATCTTTCCATCCCCCACCTCATTATAGGGAAGAGGTGTATTTAGGTTGTTTTTCATTTTTTCTCAGCACATTTCAGTTCTGCTTTTGGGCTTGCTCTATCTCAAGCTCATTAAACATGATTTAAAATATTTTACCTTACTTCTTTATTCATTTAGTTCTTTAAAGTTTCCCTTCCCCACTTGTGTTTTATTATCAGCTCTGCATTCTAATCATGTTCCCAGCTGCAAATATCCTCACACAGCCTTGTTTGAGCAATAGGTTTCTCTTTCCTTTCATCTTCTAATTGGAATTTACCTTCAAAAACTTTCCAAGACTCCTTCCTGCAGACTCCCCATTTTATTACCAGCCTTGCCTGTGATTCACACCCTCTCATGTCAAAGCTCCCTCCCTTCAGGAAGTCAAACACTAGCATTTTCTCTAAGTTTCTCTCTATTCAGTTACTCATTTCTTAGAAAGACTTGTATTAGAACCTAAAATTCAACATAAAATTCCCAGCTTAAGTTGTAATGGAAACCAGCTCATTTCTGTAGGATGAACCAAGAGTTCACTTTGGTTCTACCATGTAATAGGCATCTACGAAGGAGGGTTAAAGGCAGAAAGAACAGAGAAAAAGAAACTACACTTGATTGTAATGGTGCACTATGTGGGTTTTTTTTTCCTTAAATAAGAAACTAAAAATAGAAAATTTGTCTGTTCCATAATTTGCTAGTGAGCAGGGTCCAGATGGCAAGGAACAATAGACTATTTAACTCTGTACAAAAAGAAAACCAAGTGTATGTCAGTCCATGACTCGAGGAAAGGCCACAGATGACTGTCCCCAGCTAGAGGCCTTCTGAGAAACAAGGAGGAACTTGTCCCTGCCAGGACCAGCCAAGGGCCTTCCAGGAGTAGTGACTGCCAAGACAGGCTATAGAGACAACAAAGAGGAGGTTGATCCTTCTCAGTTTTTCTTTTCAAATTTTGCCACCCCTGAGAAAATGGGCCAAGGATATATCCTGACTAGGCAACCGCTGCATTTAGAATTAATATCCTAGAATTAACATTCAGAATGGTGGGGGTGGGAGAGACAAGCCTATGAAGTAAATTCTGAGAAATTCCTGAATGTGGGGAATGGGTGGGCCTAAGTACTAACTAAATCTGCAGTTACGCTCACCCAGGGCTGAGATACATTCCCAGCATTGAGATTCCATAGTCTATAATCAGGATGCCTAAAACTTTGACACAAAATAATCAGCAGGATGATATTCTTTAACCATTATAAACAATTTCCCCTTAATGATTGTGTTGAACTCAGAAGGAAAATAGAGCATTGAAAGGTGTATAAGTCATAGAATAAATTCATATGTATTCTTAGTAGAGGAGCAGCAAGCCCTAAATTAGTGGTAAACAGTTTGTGTTGAATGGTGATGTCATCCATTTTGGAAAGTTTTGGAAAGTGTCCTGAACTAAACTGTAGAGCCTCCATATGTAATAGCAGCACTTACATTTTTTATAACCACCCTCACCCAGCCTGTGTCAATGTCATGGAATTAGCAGACAGTGTCAGTCTTCCAGAAATCTGTAGTCACCTGTTTAGAATCTTTCTTGACCATTAGAGTCATAAAGAAGGCCCTTATACACAGTGGCTGATCAATAAGTATGAACGACTAGATTCTTCATCAGTATTATAAACTAGTCAATATTTGGTTTTGTCCTTAAGAAGCTACATTTTATTTGAATGTGCTGAGGGTTCTAATGAACCCTCAATTGCTCTACTAAAGTCTATGATTCTGTGAGCTAAAAACACATCTTACACTTGGACAATAAGGAGACAAAACACAGAATCAGAAGAATGACCACCACAAAGACTGAAAGTCCAGTCTAGAAGCAAGGCTGATGTACTAAAAGGCAATGAACAATGAAAACGTCTAGACAAGCAGTTGGCAATGAGATCCAAGACAAAGAAGGGGTGTCCTGAGATTGAAAAAACTCAGGGTGACAATTCCTATGCCTGACCATCATGAAAATATAGATCATGCCATAGACTGGGAAGAAATCATCATGTATGATTTGCACATATGGGATGTGCAAAACACATCCCATAAAAGACTTATATCTGGAAAAGAAAAAAAAGCTCCTTTATTCAATAATAAGTCAATTTGAACAAACAAAACAAAGATATATGGATGGCATTTAGGTGCATGAAAATACTCATGAGTCATCAGGGAAATGCAAATTTAAACCACAAGAAGATACCACTGCTACCCGCTTGAATGGCTAAAATTACAAAGACCGATCTACAAAGGGTTGGCAAAAATGTGGAGAAACTGAGACTGTCATAGACTTCTGGTAGGAATGTAAAATGGTTAAACCCCTTTGTAAAACAGTTCAGCAGTTTCTTACATAATTAAACATGTACCTACCCAACCATATAACCTAGCCATTTGACTCCCGGGTTGAGAACTGTAATCATATAAACACACAAAGACTTGTAGACCATGTTCATAGTAGCTTTCTTTGTGATAGCCCAAACCAGAAACATGTCAAATGTCCATCAATAGCTCAATGAATAAACAACTGTAGTATATTCATACAGTGGTAAACCATACCACAATAAGGAGGAACAGATTATTGACACATGTCCCAATTATAAGGTAAATATTGTATGATTCACTTATATAAAATTCTAGAAACTACTATCTGTAGTGATATAAATCAGATCGGTGGTTGCTTGAAGGTGGGGAAGGGGTGAGAGGATGCAAAAGGAAAAGGTTGTGAGAGGCACTAGGAAACTTTTGGAACAAATTGTTCCTTATCTTGGCTGTGCTGATCAATTCGTGAGTTATACATGTGTTAAAATTATCACATTTACACTTTTTATAATATGCAGTTTATTGTGCTTCAATTGTCATTACACTAGCATTTTTTTTAAAAAAAGAAATGCTTATGTCTTCAGACTCTCCATTATTAAACTACAAGGATTGAAGTTCTATTTTAATTCAAAACTTCCAATGTATACCCACAAGAAATGCAAAATCATAATTGAGACACACACAAAAAATGACAACATTAACCTACTACAGTACAGGAAATAGGAACATATCTGAGTCCATGTATATTTAAAGGATGAATTGGACAAAAGCAGTATTCTAATGGAACAGGAGACAAAATAATAATTGGTTGACAATAGTCGAGAAAAATGTCTTAAAATACAAATACCAGAGTTAAAACTCCAGTCCCACCAGTTTCTAGCTTGTGGAACCTCAATCAATTTCAACACTTGTGAGCTTAAAGAATGTTTATAAAAAGAATGTTATAAAAGAGTAATACTAAAAATGTCAACAACATAGGTGGTAGTGAGGATCAGATGAGAAAAAATTTGTGAAGTTTCTACAAAACTATAAATCATATAAGAAATAACAGCCATATTCTGATTATAATAAGTAGTGCATTCCAGGCAGCATCCTGAGAGCTTTTGACCTGTGCACTCTTGCCAACAGCCCTGGGAGGTGAGTACTGTGACTCTCCCCACCTGCAGATGAGTGTACAGTGGTTTAGAGGGCTGGGACAATTTGCTCGTGAGCACATATCTAGCACATGGTGGCAGGGCTCTGATTTTCCCCAGGTCTCTCAGATTCCATAGCCCTCAATCGTGAGTGTTGCATAATTATGACTTCTCCTATGATTTATGCAAGAAGGGAAGCCAAATGCGTAAGTGGATGCGTGTATACCCTGGGAGGCCATATCCCCTACTAGGGATAGCTAGGCTTCCCATAACTCTGTGGAATGTCACATGTGCTTCATTGTAAAGTATATATGGTATAAAATGGAACTTCGAATCCCCCCACATACACACACATACACACATACAGGTGGGTAGAAACCATCTCTACCAATAGAATAGAGAACGATGCCATTCTTATAAAAAAGCAATACTGTGTGCATGTTTGTGCAACCATTTTAACTATCAAAAGGAATAGTCTCAGATGAAAAAGTGGCTTCCCTTGAGGTGCCACTTTTTCATCTGAGACTATTCCTTTTGATAGTTAAAATGGTTGCACAAACATGCACACAGTATCGCTTTTTTATGAGAATGGCCTGGGTGGCTCAGTCAGTTAAGCATCCAACTTCGGCTCAGGTCATGATCTCGCAATTCATGAGTTTGAGTCCTGCATCAGGCTCTGTGCTGGCAGCTCAGAGCCTGAAGCCTGCTTCAGATTCTGTGTCTCCCTCTCTCTCTGCCCCTCTCCCACTCATGCTCTGTCTCTGTCTCTCAAAAATGAATAAACATTGAAAAAAAATTTGAAAGAGTGGCTTCCCATAGCACACACCTGGATTGATTAGGAAAGATAGGAAGCAAGGTTTATGTCTCCAACACATACTTATCACATACTTTAATTTATTAGGCTTTTCGGTTTCATTCACCCATTCATTTTCCTGCTCATTTCCCTATATTTCTGCTTTTTTAAAAAAATCTTTTCAATTCTCCTCTTCTACTTCCTACTTACTGTTCTTACACTGACCACTCATTGATGGTTTAATTAAATGTGTCTAATATCTTGAACGAGCCAATGAAATTGTCTTATAAAAATAAAATGGAGAAATGAGAATAAATAGTAGCTGAAAATGATATCCAGCCAACTTTCTTTTTTTTTTTTTTTTTTTTTTTTTTTTTTTAACGTTTATTTATTTTTGGGACAGAGAGAGACAGAGCATGAACGGGGGAGGGGCAGAGAGAGAGGGAGACACAGAATCGGAAACAGGCTCCAGGCTCTGAGCCATCAGCCCAGAGCCCGACATGGGGCTCGAACTCACGGACCGCAAGATCGTGACCTGGCTGAAGTCGGACGCTTAACCGACTGCGCCACCCAGGCGCCCCTCCAGCCAACTTTCAATTTCCCCATTACACTGGCAGAAACAGAGAACACAATTACAAAAAAAAAAAAAAAAGACTCCAATTAAACCATTAAAAATACTACTTTAATCTTCTCTCTAATCACCTGTTTAAGTAATAATACTTAGACTATCACTTAATGAGCTTCAAAATGGGCAAGCAAATAATAAAATGTAAAGCGGGAAATTGAGCAAAAGGAGAAATAAGACAAACTATATGTTCTACTGTGCTATGTATATTATATAAATCATACATTATGTATAATATATAACTAATTATGTTATTTATTAAGATGATTGTTTTATATATTATGTATTAACGTGTAACATATATATTGTGCCATAGAATGAACTGAACCATGTATCAAATGTATGTGTAATATTTATTTATATAATTTAGTCTGAAGAGCAAAACCTCATGATAAAGATCCTTGTTGAACTTCATCGATTTGTTAAAATCATATATCCAGGTATAGATGCTCCAAAGTGTCTCTCTTTTGTAACAGAAACAAATTATTTTCTATAAAAAAAATCTTTTAAGTTTATTTATTTTGAGAGAGAGAGAGAGTGAGTTGGGGAGGGGCAGAGAGAGAGGGCGAGAGAGAGAGAGAGTCCTAAGCAGGCTCCATGCTGTCAGCACAGAGCTGGATGTGGGGATCAATCCCACAAACTATGAGATCATGACCTAAGCTGAAATCAAGACTCCGAGGTTTAACCAACGGTCACCCAGTTGCCCCCCAAATTCTTATTATCCTAAAGGAATTGTTCTGTATATACATTTGAATCCAGATCTCTGCTGTACCCTATCTAACATTATTTGTTATTTTGCATAATTTTCTAGAGGAAATATTTCAAATGCAAGAATATAGGACAGCCCGTTTACTCTTTCACAGTTATGTATCCTATTTCACACGTGCCCTGTATATAATGGAACTGCCTCCCTTGGGGAAAAAACCAGCATGCCCCCAAAGTGCACAAGATAGAGATATTCAGGTTTATCTCCATATGGTAAAAGAAATTCAAATCGGGGTGAATTATTAAAACAAGCCAAGTTTTGGTTGCACTTGCTTGAGAATTTTACCTTCATGGGTATTGAATTTTTTGCCTGAGCTAGGTTTAGGCTTCTGTGTATTTTTATATAACTAGCGTTAAGAAGACCCCTTGTGCTTCCGGGGAATTCCCCAGTTAGGTGTTGGTGCAAAGCAGGACCAGCTCCCACCACTGAAACTAGCAAGGGCAAATCCCCTTCCTCCACCTGCTAGCCACAAGGTATGAGCATGTGGCCTGGGCTCAGCCAATTGAATTTTAAAACTGAAGTCAGTGATCATAGTGGAGCAGAGAAGCACCAACCTGGGTAGGTGCAGGGCCCACAGGCACGGTTCTGTTGGGGTTCCAGGAGCCAGTGTGCGGGATGGCCATGGGAGGGCAGCAATACGTCCAGAAAGAGCCTACCTGGCTTGTGCCTTGGCTGTGGTTCCAGCTACACAGCTTCCCTCGGTCCCATCATTTAGTTCTTGAGTCTTTCCATTGATTGTAAGAGGTCCCAACATCATGGAACCAATTCTACTCTGGCTTAAGTCAAGCAGAACTTTTTCTCTAATGTAAAGCCAGAAACGCTGAAAGTATACTGTAGATACTTCTCTTAAATGTGTGTTTTGTCCCAATGCAGCATGTTTCCATAATGTTTATTCTACGTAAAGCAAATCGTAACTCAGAGATGGGGGCAACATCCAAACTAATAAAAATACCAAATTATGTGCTTTTTCCCCCTAAATGCATAGTATTCATTTTAAATTCATGAAATGATTAGGATGAGCTTATTCTAGTTCCCAGAGGAAAGTGAAGCAAATACATTAAAAATGAACTCTGCTTGGGGCACCTGGGTGGCTCAGCCTGTTAAGCGCCGACTCGGGTCATGATCTCATGGTCTCATGGTTCTTGAGTTTGAGCCCAGGGTGGGGCTCTGTGCTGACAGCTCAGAGCCTGGAGCCTGCTTTGGATTCTGTGCCCCCCTCTCTCACTGCCCCTCCCTGGCTTGCGCTCTGTCTCTCAAAAATGAATAAAAATTTTTAAAAATTTTAAAAAATGAGCTCTGCTTAACAAATTACCTATTAACAAAGAGCCACTTTTAAGGTCTTTAGAATATATTGCAAGTTTGCAATCTTGGGGAAGGCTAGGATTTGTCTTTAAGAGAGAGGAATCAACAGTCTCCCCTTTTAAATTATTTTTTAGGCTTTAATTCCTTTGCAAGGGAGAGGGGAAGTAGAGGAGCTTATTTAAAATGCAAAGATTTCTGGATAATCAATATACTACTGAAATGGTAGGGAATTTGATTGTTGTTTATTATGAAAGAAAGAGGAAGTAGGACAGAAGAGAGTCATGTTTGAGAGAAGAGTACTAGGAATCTCTAAGACCCAGTCCAGTCAGAGGGCCCTAAAGGGACAGAGGAAAGACTGGGCCCCCATGAGGGGATAGGGGAACCCAGGAGGGAAAGCAATATCTTCACATGGAGGCACAGGCAAAGAGCCAACTGGACCACCTTCACTGCATTGTCCAGAGCCAGCACAGGGCAGGCCAGATGTCAGTTCAGTTGATGGCAGAATTGTTACCCATTTTAAAGTAGGGGAACTCCAATTAAAATTAATTTGTGGAGGGGCGTCTGGGTGTCTCAGTCAGTTGAGCATCTAGCTCTTGATTTCGGCCCAGGTAATAATCCCAGGGTCATGGGATTGAGCCCCGTGTTGGGCTCCATGCTGAGCCTGTTTAGGATTCTGTCTGTCTCTCTCTCTCTCCTTCTGACCCTCTTTCCCCCCCCCCCTCAAATAAATAAATAAATAAATAATAGCTTGTGGAGTGAAAAGCTTCATGTGAGTGGGTATAACCCATTTTGCATTTTAAGACCAGTTCATTAAGAGATCCATCTAACCCCTCAAGTTTTTCAGATGACCTTCTTTAAATGTTCAATCTAAATACCATTGTATAATTATTTGTTTTACAGCTTAGGCCTCTAAACTATAGTTCAAATATGTTGGCATTTAGCCTCAGAGAGAACCATATGAATTCCCTGGACTGGTCAAGTAATATGTAGTTGAGAATTGCCTTGTTTCTGTTTATTGTTAGTACTGTTGTTACGTTTCCCTCATGAATCTGTCCTTCAGATCATTCATCACTTCTGGGACTCTTCCTGAGCTTTGCCACAATCTGTTCATATTTCCCCAGCCCTTAACAAAACTCCCTCATTTGTTGTTTTTGTTCCCCTTTGACTCACCTGTAAGTTTTGTAAGAAATGAAGGAAACATGAGTATTAGTGTCTGTCAAGCACAGAAATGCAGCAAGTATCCAGATGCTGTGCACATAATAAGCCAGTGAGCCAGATTCTCCCCAACGCAGACTTGCTCCCTGAGGTCAGACCCACAAGACATCCCTGAGAGTGCTGTGAACTCTCTAGCAGATCATCACAGGATGATGGCCATGGTCAACATGGAGTCACAATGAGGAAGGGTCAGGGCAGGGCTCCAGACTAGGACTCAGAAGCTGGCCTGGCCACTGCCTAGGATGAGACTTCTAACCTTTTGGTGTTCTTAGCCACTTCAAAGATGGCTGCAAAGGCGCAGAAGATAATTTTATGGAGCACCTGGGTGGCTCAGTCAGTTGAGCGTCCGACTTTAGCTCAAGTCATGATCTCACAGTTCGTGGATTAGAGCCCTATGTCGGGCTCTGTGCTGACAGCTCAGAGCTGGGAGCCTGCTTCCGGTTCTGTGTCCCCTCTCCCTCTGCACCTCCCCCACTCGCACTCTGTCTCTCTCTCTCTCTCTCTCTAAAAAATAAACAAACATTAAAAAAAAGAAGATACTTTTTTTAGTGTTTATTTATTTTTGAGACAGAGAGAGACAGAGCATGAATGGGGGAGGGGCAGAGAGAGAGAGGGAAACACAGAATCGGAAGCAGGCTCCAGGCTCTGAGCCATCAGCCCAGAGCCTGACGCGGGGCTCGAACTCACCGACCGCGAGATCGTGACCTGAGCTGAAGTCGGACGCTCAACCGACTGAGCCACCCAGGCGCCCCAAAAGAAGATAATTTTAATACCTCCCTAAGAAAATATAGTAAGGGCTATAGCATCAGCAGACCTCAGTTTAAATTTCAGATATCTCCCAACTATATGACCTTAGTTAAGACCTGAGCCTCTACGCATCTGTCTGTAAAATGGGGATATCAGCATCATGGAGGTTCGTAAAGATTAAAAAATATAAGATGCCTGCAACATTTGGGGCATAAAATAAATGTTAGCTTTTTAACCCTTTCCTTTTCTTCCAACGTGAAGTGAATTCATTTTAAGAATGAATATTGTACTTATTAAATGGTGTATAAATTAAAATATGGAAACTCCTGGGTAGCTCAGTTGGTTAGGCATTGATTCATGATTTTGGCTCCGGTCATGATCTCACAGTTTATGAGTTCATGGCCTGCGTCAGCCTCTGTGCTGACAGTGTGGAGCCTGCTTGGGATCCCCTCTCTCCCTCTCTCTCTGCCCCTCCCCTGCCCACTCTGTCTCTTTCTCTCTCTCTCTTTCTGTCAAAAATAAATAAATAGACTTAAAATAAAATATTAAAATAATGTATATGAAAATGTCCTATATGCTCTAAAGAGTAACATTAAATATAAAACATTTTGAAAGGTAAAGCACTCCATAAAGCAGGGAATTTTCATTATTAATTATTATATAAATTCACTGAATTAATTTTGTCCTAATTTGCTCATCTTAATAGAGCACAGCGTTCCCAAAGAAGCTATTACTTATCATTTATATTTGTTGAAAGGAGTCATACACTACATATTCAAAGAGAGCAGATAATTTAAAAGTTAATTTTAGAAACTCACCTGCCCTTTGAAATGCATTTTATGTCACTCGAGGACAAGATCCTCGGAGGTAGAAAACACCAATAACTCCTTTGTGTATCCCCAAATCCTCGCTCATAGGAGATGTCCTATAAACAGTTTTTGAGCTGGGGTGCATGGATGGCTCAGTCAGTTAAGCGAATGACTCTTGATTTTGGCTCAGGTCATGGTCTCACAGTTTGTGAGATGGAGCTCCACCTTGGGCTCTCTACTGGCAATGAGGAGCCTGCTTGATATTCTCTCTCTCTTTCCCTCCCCAACTCATGCATTCTCTCTCTCTCTCTCTCTCTCTCAAAATAATTAAATAAACATTTTTAAATACATTTTTGAGCTGAATTTACTAAGTAAAAAGTCCAAAGTATTTATCAAGTGTCTATGTGACATGGGAGAGTCAGAGGACAAACATGAGATTAGGAATTCATCTCATACATTTGCAAATAAGCCCCACCTCACAAGACCTGGATTCAGTGGAGAAAGATCCCCAAAAGGCCTCAGCACTGGGTCTGAAATAGCCGTGTGTGTGTCACATGTAGCCCCATCCATTAGCCACCTACCTCTGGCCCTGCTTCTCAGCACATAATTTTGTCTCCTGTTTGCTAAAGTATTAAAACAGCATCAGTCTCCACACACCAAATGTACCAACTCACGTGATCAGCATCCACTTTCTTCTTCTTGCTTCCTATTACAAAGAAAGACATGCTTCCTCCTCATAAGTGAATCTTCAACTTGCCCACACATCCCCAGCTGCAGCTGCCTTCTCTGGGGTCAAGACCCTCTGGATTGATTATTCCCTGTCCTGCATCTGTACCTCACACTTGCTGACTCTCTTCAGTCAGCATTGGAAACCCTGCAGGCATTCCCATCTTAAGGAGCAAACAACAAACAAAATCTCTTTTTACCATTCATTCTAGTTCTATCCCCACTTCCACAGAAAACCTGAGGAATCATCAATACTTGTGTGTGTCTGCTTCCTTACCTCCAGCATACTCCCTTGGCCACTCCCGTTACTCCCTGAAAACTCTTCTTACTGGGGTTTCCATCAGTGATCTCCTTCTTGCTAAATGCAACAGATATGTGTCTTTATCTTAACCCTTTTGCAGTGTTTATCAATGTTGACCATCCCTCCTTTTCAAAGCATAATATTCCCTTTAAACAAACAGTATTCTCTTGTATTTCTACCTCCTCTACTTCTTGAATTTTCTCTTACATACCATTTCAGTCATATCTGAAGGTTCATCTTCCCTTGCCCATCCTTTCCACGTTGGCATTTCTCAGGTTACTCTGCCCTAGGATCCTTCCTACCCACTAGATTGCACCAAGAAAAAAATGATGTCTACCTCAGACACTCTTGCATCCCCAGGACCTTGAACTGCTTGTTTAGGGAAAGCTCTGAGAGAGGTGAAGAGGACTATGAGTCCACATGGGCAAAAGGACAGATGTTCAATTCATTCAGTTGTCCATTAGGTGCCTGACATGTGCACCTAAGACAGCTGGCACTCTGGAAGCTGGTTACTCAATGATCCCAACAGGAAAAATTATAACATGAAGAGCTGAAGTATGATACGGGATCATGGATCTGGAAGGTCCAGGGCAAACTGTTTAGGGATCTGTGCCACCAGGACGTCACTACAAAATAAAGCAACATCACTAGTCATCCTGCAGAGGATAAGCTCTTGACAGCAACTCTTTTCTGGCAGTGGGAATCAAAGGCGACCTGTCAAAAACTCCAGAGATTTTTTTCTATTCAGGCTCAGGGGAAAACAGCTCAAGAGGACCGTGTATCACAGGAGTACTGATGCATAGAGGCACTTGTACCCCTATGTTTATAGCAGCACTCTCAACAATAGCCAAATTATGGAAACAGCCTAAATGTCCATCAACTGATGAATGGATAAAGAAATTGTGGTTTATATACACAATGGAATACTACGTGGCAATGAGAAAGAATGAAATCTGGCCCTTTGTAGCAATGTGGATGGAACTGGAGAGTGTGATGCTAAGTGAAATAAGCCATACAGAGAAAAACAGATACCATATGTTTTCACTCTTATGTGGATCATGAGAAACTTAACAGAAACCCATGGGGGAGGGGAAGGAAAAAAAAGAAACAAAAGAGGTTAGAGTGGGAGAAAGAGCCAAAGCATAAGAGACTCTTAAAAACTGAGAACAAACTGAGGGCTGATGGGGGGTGGGAGGGAGGGGAGGGTGGGTGATGGGTATTGAAGAGGGCATCTTTTGGGATGAGCACTGGATGTTGTATGGAAACCAATTTGACAATAAATTTCATATATTTAAAAAAAAAAGAGGACCGTGTATCAACCGTGCATCCTACTGATACAGTATGCAGAGGTTGAAGTAATTCGTTGAAAAACACAAAGGAGAAGAGACCATATGCATACTTTAGGTGGGTGCACAGTGCATAGTAGGCACCCAGGCTAGGATGCTTATGTTACATTTATTTCTTAATGGTATTTTCTCTGTACCCAGAAGACTCAGCAAGAGAAGGAACAGACAGAATATGTGTTCTCAGTGACAGTCTTAAAAATAAGTAGCAATTTTATCTCTTGCTTATATTTCTCATGAAAATACTATGGCAAGTATGTGCTTCCCAAGAGCCCTGGAGGCAGCCAACACTTTGACATGCTCAGTAAATAATGAGCAAACTCCTTACAGAATGTCTTGTCATATGATGGCTTGCGACATGATATTTGCTACAACTGGGTGGAAATAACTTGCAAAAAGACCAGAGGCATTCAATCCTGCTTCTGTGGAGCTCCTCACATGTATTTTACTCCTGAGCCTTGCTCAGACTGGAGTTGAAAGTGAAGGTGGTCTGGTTCCTTCAAGAACATGCTGGAACATGGATGCATCCAAGAGTTAGGTATTCATACAGTGACATATCCCTCAGGGATAAAATTCCCTCTTTTCTTTGTCACAGAGGAGACACATTTGCTCCAAAAAGCCTTCCATTTTTACCTAAAAATCAACTCCTAGGGTCTGTCACCATCCTCAGAATCTCAACAAAGTTGGAAATTCTTGCCTTTCCCTTCCACATCCTTCCTCCTTTTTTCAAATTGTCCCTTTTCAACTAATTCTGACCTCTGGCTGTGAAGGAGCTCCAGCCCCTTACCATCAAAGCCTGTGTCCAGACTCACCCTGACACTCAGGTCTCCACCACCACCCTAGCTATACTAAATGCCATCCACTTCGGTCAGTTTTCTCCAGAAAGTAATATCTTACTGTGCTGATTTGTTAATGTGTGTTAACTTAAAGTACTTTTATTTTTTAAAACAACTTTCATAGACAAGTTTATTCTAAAGCTTTGAGATATGGATCAGTGACCTGAAAATGGGAGCTACAAAGGTAGAGAAAAAGAGGTCTATTTGGAAGCTGGAGAAACCCTAGTACTCTTCAAGATGAATTCTAGTACTACAAAGATGGCTGCCTCTTGCTTCCATTGGTAAACTCCCAAGATAATCAAAATTATATTAGCTCATAAATCGAGATAATAAGGCCTCATTAGAATTTGTTGAACAATAATCTCAGACAGCCATCTGCCTCCTGGATTATCCACAGACAGTTCCAACTCAATATGCCCCTATCTTAATTTATTGTCTACATATATGACCTATCCCTCCACACACAAATACACATGCATAGAAAAATAAAAGTAAACACCTACTCCCAGCCACTCCCACACCCTCTCACTGTACCCAGGTGCTCTCTGAGAAAAGATGGGAGGTTGAGAGAAATCACTTAAGATGGGAAAAATACTCCTCAGAGTAAATCTGTACTTTGAAATAAAAAATATTTACCAGAGAAATGTTATTTTTAACTAAAAGAGGCTGTTATTTTTAATTGAGTTGCTTATATTTTCACCATCAGCAAGAATGAGATCAATTATAAGAAATATGAATATTTTGCCCTTCTATTACATATTTATGCTCCACCTTTTTCCAGAAAATATTTAAAGAAAAAAATATAAAATACAGGGTAACAGAAATTAAAAGGGAAGAATAGAAGAAAGAAAACAAAAAGAGTAATATAGGTGGAACCAGGGGAGGTGACAGTGTACATTCCAGGATGAATTCCTCACTTACAATTGTTGGGCTGCAAGGGAGTTCTTTATGTTCTCCAAGAGTTAATGACAAAAAGGTGATTCACAGTGTCCATGACATTAAAAACAAAGCACTGCTTAGAGGAAGTACAACTTTCTCCTCAGGAAGTGGGAGGGGCCCTTCTAAGTAGGACACCATTCTTACAGCAAAGTCATAGTAAGTTACACAAGGCTACATTTTATAATAACCTACTTCTAGTGGGTATGGCATTACACCAAAATGTTCTTTGGAAGAAGCAATTCTTTAGGGGGACATTAGAGTGTAATATAAGCCTTCAGTTTCCAACTATACTACTTGATCCAGGGAGTAAAAATTTTTTTAATTTCTGAGGGAAGTAATGGGCTTAGCATACTTTGATCCACTGAGTTTCTCATAAATATTGGGCAATATAACCACTCTCTAGCAAATATGTAGTTTTCTGTACATCCATCTTCCATTACAGGTAAGTCGGGAGATTCATTGACAGCTTTTTGTAAATGCACAAAAAATGGGAGAGCATGGTTCCAAGGTACTAATAAAATTGTATAAACACACACAATTTACAAAATGGGTAAACCACATGATCACCTCAGGCAAACTAGTCACATCAAAAGAATGTTTCATTCTGAATAGGGCTGCTCTTTTGCCTGACTTCCAAAATAAATTACTTGGAAATATGACCCAAGGAGCAAATTGAAATTACTTTTTGTGGGGGAGTTATTATGGACCAGATAAAAAATAGGTAACACCCATCAAATATAATAGCTTTAAATTTTGAGTTGTTCTTATATTATCTAACTAGTTGAGTTGCCATGGTAAACACAACCATTCTATTTCTCCTCCTTCCACACAAATTGGAGGATTGTGCTTTCCTGCCCCCTTGAAAGTTAGGCATGGCCATGCGACTTGAGATGTGAGCAAGAACATTGGCACTTTGGCACTCTCAAGTGGAGAATTTAAGAGCCAGTATTCAATTTCCCACTATCCCTTTCCCCCCTTGGCAATCACTGGAATGTAGAGATGGAGCTTTCTTCAACCAGAATCTCTGCATGAGGTCCACACCAACTTAGTCAATCTATCACACCAACATCAAGTGCATATTCACACGAGTACACCTTTTCTGACTTGGCAGCCTTGTGGATGCTAAGCTCTCAGCCTGGAAGGGCTTTTCATATCCTATTCTTTCAATATCCCCACAGATAACTCCTTCTCTTAGGACCTAAGTCAGATCATCTCTTTCAAGCATTCCCTGGTGGAAGGCATTCCCAAACCACCATCCCATTCTGGCACAGCATTAGAAACACATCTTTTATGCTTCTAGAACATCTTGCACTTTGTTTTAATGTTGCATATCAATTGAAGTGATAGGTCCCTCCCTCACTTGGTTTTGAACCCCCTGACATAGAGACTAACCTATTCAGAACCTTTGTATTCTCAGGTGTCAACTCAGTACCTAACCTATGGAATGTGCCAGTAAATGTTGGATGAACATGACTGACTTAATGAATGAGTGAATGAAAATTACTATGTGTTGAGGCAGAGAGAAGTCCTCTCCCCAAAAGCCATGCTAAAATCTTTAAAGATCCTATTGCTACTAGTTACCAGATAGTATATGATGACCACTGAATAAGTATTTATGGAATGAATATCAGATTAAGGCCTTCCCCCCATCTTCTTATGTTCACATTTACCACCCATTTCAGAGAAGAAACTTCACTGTGGGAAATCTGTTATTTAGGCTCTCCAAGTTCTGTATACAATACTAATGAATTCTAGTGACAGAATTCTGGAGCTTGTTCAGTGTGGTGACATTGGGCAAACCAATTAACCTCTCCCTTTCTTCAACTATTAGATAAGAAAACAGGCCCTCATACCTCTCAGTCTTTAAGTGCTGAGAAACAACTCCACACAAAATTTTCAATTACAGGCATAGAATAGTTGGTCAAGGATTCTTTTGAAATTGAGCCAGAAAACAAAATCCTGGAATGAATATCTGAAGTACAGATTATGTGTATATTGTGCCTCCAGCCTACTGATAAAAATTAGGTTGGTCATTCTCATAAAACAACTAGCATGCTGGCATTCTTCCCTGTGCTTGTGAAGGTCAAGGTTCAGGGTGTGAATGGTGTCTCTCCCATTATATTAACATGTTCAGACACTGCACTGGCATTTCAGGCTGGTTTATGAAGGAACAGAAAAAGGTCAGGATTTCAGTTCTTTATCTTCATTATTACACCGTTTATACAACAAACAACCATAGGCTCTCTTCTGTATTCATGTTGCTTAGTGACAAGAGCATCACCTTCTCTCCTTCCAATAAAATATATTAAAAAGGGAAGAAAAAAAAAACAGGGTCAAACTTTCCCAAAATCTCAGGAAATGAGAAACCACAAACAAATCAAAAACAATTTAAGATCCTTCTAAGGGTAATACGAAGTTTACTTTTTCTGACAGATCTCTTGTGAGAGACAGTGGGGGCTGGGGGTGTTGCACATTTTATGCTCTTCTTTGGATAAACACATTTTACTATTCTTCTTCACAGTAGTTGTGCAAATGGGCTCTAGTCACTGAAGTCTGCTTGCCTGCCCACCCAACCCCCCCACCACTGGCAGTCACCCCCTGGGAGGGTGAGTAAAGGACAATAAGTGTTGAACTTTCTCGCAAGATGAAATTCTGCATTTTAAATTAGCCAAGCAGAGAAATCCAGCCAGAATGAGTATCACAGGGTCACAGATATTCAGGACCATGAATCACGACCAGGAAACAAATGTTAAGATAGGCCCTCCTTGGAAGAATGAGCTCATTGTCACACTGGGGTGCCCTCTGTGAGAGCAAGATTGAAACTTCCCTGACACCATCCTTCCCCAGCTAGACGTTAAGAAAAATAATAATGCTACCTGGCATGGAGGGAGAACATGATGCTTATTCACAATGACAAAGGATTCAGCTGGCAGTTCACGATCTTTCTAAATCACTGTTTTATAGATGAGCTACCAGTTACCCTAAGCGATCCCAGAGTCTGACACAGCAGGACTGGTGTCTTACCTGTGGGCTTGGCCTCCTGGCCATGCATATGGTTAGGAGGCTAATCAGATCTTACAGCCTGGAAAATCCAGGAGCAAACTGGTTGAGACTTCACCTACCCCTTCTCACAGTGGTTTGGCAATGTGAGAAAGTCAATTACCAGATGTCTCTCTAGAAAGAAAGTTCCATGTCAGGAGACTGAGATTCAAAAAAAAGTGCTAATAGTAAAGAAAAGAGCAATATAATAAGTGAGGACAGGTTTAATTTTTGTTTATTTGTGTTTTAACTCCACAGAGCAAGGTACAGTGTATACAGCCAGAGGGAGGTGGATGGTGCCCTATGATTCCCCAGCTATTTCCCAGGAAAAAAGATTGCATGGAGTTGGTCGATACAGGTGAATCATAGTGAAGATAACGGCTTTCACTCCGGCCCAGGAGTGAATGAGGAAGGGTAACTGCCTATTTAGTTCAAAACCAAACCTCTCTCAGCATCATAGCCCCACTGTAGCATTTATTTGAAAACCAGTCAGAATCTGCCTCATCACTGCCTTTTGTTCCCTTTGCTAGAATTCCCCGAAGTTGCCTACAGCAAATAACCTCTACTCACCGGTTATCCTATGTGGACAGCAAACAGCATTCAATATGAACCTACAAATGCAGCATCGTAGAAACACACACTATGTGTACATCCATAACTGATAGATTGTGAATGATGGCCCATTATACAGAATTCCCACCTAGGTTTCCATGTTAATGTCTTGGATATGTTAGTGGTGATGCCAAAGCAATTTGCAAGCAAATATTTCTCTATTCTGAATCTTTCAGGCATCTCAGATTTTCCCTGATTTTGCAAGAAAAGGATTTGTTAAACACTTCAATTCAGCTGATCATTAGATAAATCCTCTCCTTTCTTTCTTACTTCAAAGTGGCTCCAATCCCCACTTTCAGCCTAATCTGTTTTTAAGGCATAGACTATTAACCTAAGAGAGTCACATTTGAAATGCATCTGTAATGTATGAAGGAAGCGTTCAGAAGTATAAATTTTCTAAATAAAAGTGTCAAGCTCCTAGTAAAATAAGAT
Source organism: Lynx canadensis (assembly GCF_007474595.2). Taxonomy (NCBI): domain Eukaryota; kingdom Metazoa; phylum Chordata; class Mammalia; order Carnivora; family Felidae; genus Lynx; species Lynx canadensis. Next base: position 29,903,481 of record NC_044309.1, on the reverse strand, counting down.
GGATTTATTTTTCTTTTGTATCTCTGCAGCATAATTTGTTTCCACCATTATAAGCCCTGTGCAGAATACCAAGATTCAAGGTTTTCTCTTAGCAGGAGACATTAGCCTAATTCCTCCACTTAAAATGATTTAACTTCCCGGCAGATGTCCTAAGCAGGCTTGGGGTATGTTTAGAGGCTCTCAGCAAATTAGCTATAGTCATGTCCTGGGATGAGGAGACCCTTTGAATGCCTAAAGCAGATTATTTAAGAGATGAAGGGAAGCAGACCAGCACTAGAATAATAATTGTGAAAACCCTCTCCAAGCATCTGTAATGCAACAAAATCTTGATGTAAAGAACGGCTTATTATTTCACAGATACAAATATGCTAAAGGTCACACCATGTCTCTAAAAACAACTACATGCTGTGAAGCCTGGGTAAAATGCACTTTGACCATGAGGTGTATGTTAACGCTGTCTCCCAGACTTTGTTCAAAAGAGATTCCACTGTTTATTCCAATTTAATAGTGGGGCCTGGTGCTCTGCTTCTCCATTCACACGCTAAAAGGAATATGTGTCCTCCTGTGTTAGATTCTAAGTTATCAATGGATGACTATACTCTAATCAACAAACTATTGAAGAAAGCAAGTATACCTATAAATTAAGTTTACTGCTATAATCAAATAAAACTTACAATGGTACTCTGGGGTACATACTTCATTATTATTGCATGTCACAGTAATTAAGAATAAAATTGGTGGGTTTATGCAAATGAATTTAATTAGTATTACTTTTATACAGTTGTATCAGTAGGAATTAGGTTTGGCTACTGGTAACAGAGTATCCAAAGTAACAGAGGTGTAAAAGTCTAGAACTGATACATGAATTTAGCAAAGTTGCAGGATACAAAATCAATGTACAGAAATCAGTTGCATTCTTATACACTAATAATGAAGCAACAGAAAGACAAATAAAGAAACTGATCCCATTCACAATTGCACCAAGAAGCATAAAATACCTAGGGACAAATCTAACCAAAGATGTAAAAGATCTGTATGCTGAAAACTATAGAAAGCTTATGAAGGAAATTGAAAAAGATACAAGGAAAACATTCTGTGCTCATGGGTTGGAAGAATAAATATTGTCAAAATGTCAATACTACCCAAAGCTACCTACACATTCAATGCAATCCCAATCAAAATTGCACCAGCATTCTTCTCGAAACTAGAACAAGCAATCCTAAAATTTGTATGGAACCACAAAAGGCCCCAAATAGCCAAAGTAATTTTGAAGAAGACCAAAGCAGGAGGGGAGGCATCATAATCCCAGACTTTAGCCTCTACTACAAAGCTGTAATCATCAAGACAGCATGGTATTGGCACAAAAACAGACACATAGACCAATGGAATAGAATAGAAACCCCAGAACTAGACCCACAAACGTATGGCCAACTAATCTTTGACAAAGCAGGAAAGAACATCCAATGGGAAAAAGACAGTCTCTTTAACAAATGGTGCTGGGAGAACTGGACAGCAACATGCAGAAGATTGAAACTAGACCACTTTCTCACACCATTCACAAAAATAAACTCAAAATGGATAAAGGACCTGAATGTGAGACAGGAAACCATCAAAACCCTAGAGGAGAAAGCAGGAAAAGACCTCTCTGACCTCAGCCGTAGCAATCTCTTCCTCGACACATCCCCAAAGGCAAGGGAATTAAAAGCAAAAATGAACTACTGGGACCTTATGAAGATAAAAAGCTTCTGTACAGCAAAGGAAACAACCAACAAAACTAAAAGGCAATCAAAGGAATGGGAAAAGATATTTGCAAATGACATATCAGACAAAGGGCTAGTATCCAAAATCTATAAAGAGCTCACCAAACTCCACACCCAAAAAACAAATAACCCAGTGAAGAAATGGGCAGAAAACATGAATAGACCCTTCTCTAAAGAAGACATCCGGGTGGCCAACAGGCACATGAAAAGATACTCAACATCGCTCCTTATCAGGGAAATACAAATCAAAACCACACTGAAATATCACCTCATGCCAGTCAAAGTGGCCAAAATGAACAAATCAGGAGACTATAGATGCTGCCAAGGATGTGGAGAAACGGGAACCCTCTTGCACTGTTGGTGGGAATGCAAATTGGTACAGCCACTCTGGAAAACAGTGTGGAGGTTCCTCAGAAAATTAAAAATAGACCTACCCTATGACCCAGCAATAGCACTGCTAGGAATTTACCCAAGGGATACAGGAGTACTGATGCATAGGGGCACTTGTACCCCAATGTTTATAGCAGCACTCTCAACAATAGCCAAATTATGGAAAGAGCCTAAATGTCCATCCACTGATGAATGGATAAAGAAATTGTGGTTTATATACACAATGGAGTACTATGTGGCAATGAGAAAGAATGAAATATGGCCCTTTGTAGCAACATGGATGGAACTGGAGAGTGTGATGCTAAGTGAAGTAAGCCATACAGAGAAAGACAGATACCATATGTTTTCACTCTTATGTGGATCCTGAGAAACTTAACAGAAACCCATGGGGGAGGGGAAGGAAAAAAAAAGAGGTTAGAGTGGGAGAGAGAGCCAAAGCATAAGAGACTCTTAAAAACTGAGAACAAACTGAGGGTTGATGGGGAGTGGGAGGGAGGGGAGGGTATTGAGGAGGGCACCTTTTGGGATGAGCACTGGGTGTTGTATGGAAACCAATTTGACAATAAATTTCATGTATTGAAAAAAAACAAAATAACAGAGGTGTAAAACATAATTGGTATTTATTTCTCTTGCTCATAAAAGGATTCTGGCTAGAAGATATAGCCCCCCCTCCCCCTCAGAAACCACACTGAAGTTTTCTGCAGAGGTGAGGTGGTGGCTGCAAAGTTTCTGGAATCAATCTGCATCCTTCGAGAAGAATTTGAATCCAGGGTGGGACCCACTGGGTAGGGCGACCATCTGTCCTGGTTTGTTGGGACTATCCCTTTTTATCACTGAAAATCTCCCTTCCTGGAGCCCCCCCCGCCCCAGACTGGAATTGTTTGTCAACAATCACCTAGTACCTCTCCACAGCGCATAGAGGAAGATGAGTCTGGCAGGGTGTCTCCGTGGGAGTTCCACGAGGCCTTTGTGGAGTGGTCCCCTGATCAGGTCAGGCCTGGGGATAGATCTGTCAATCAGCCAGGCTCTGCAACTAATCTTGCCTCCCATACCACCTTTCCCCAATTAAATACTCATTAGACACTCATTCTACAGTCAGACAACATCCAGGCCCACCTCACACTGTACCCTGCTCCTGATGAATTTGGTATGCCAGGAACAGCCTATGCCACATGTGAAGCATAATTTTATTTTCCTCTTTCTTCCATGGGAATTTAGGTCACCATTAACTGAAGAGGAGAAAAAGGCCATAGGGACTCTGTCTGAAAAATAGAAGAGAAACCCTCAAATCCTCAACTACTATAGCATTTGAAGAATATTGTGGATGGATATAAAATGATTTAGAAAGATTTTCACAATGCATTGTTAAGTGAAAAAGAATGAGTTTAGAGAACAATGTGAACAGTATGATCCTAATTTATAAAAATATGTGCATAATCTTTACTCATTTGCTTCTTATAGTGATAGAAAAAAAAGCTGGAAAAACGTACCAAAATATTAGCATTTATTACCTCTGAGAAGCAGGTGTAGAGGAGAAGCAGCTTTGAGGAAGGAGACCCACCCACAGCTATTGTGAAGGCAGAGTGTAAAGGCTTGACAGTGAATTTGATGCAGAGAGTAAGGAAGAAGGGGCAGCAAAAGATGATAGGCAGCCTAGGTGGAGAACAGTGGTGCAGTTAATAAAAACAAGGAAGTCAGAGAGAGGAGGAATAGGGGAGGGAGAGAGATGACCCAATCTTGAAACACAGGGAACTGTACAAGACTGTGGACCTTCAGGTCAAGATTCCCAACAGGTACTCAGAAACACAGAAGTAGAGCTCAGAGGGTGGAGAGAGCTGGCAATGCAGCTTTGGAAGTCATCCAGAAGGAAATAAATGTTGAAGCCCTGGGAGTGCATGAAAATCAACGGCCAGACTAGAAACAAGAGAAGCAAGTCAAAGGCAGAAGACTGAGAAACATCCGTACCTGAGGGGCGGAAAGGGGAAGAAGAAAAGGAAATTATGCAACATGATGGACAAGGGCACATTGAAGCTGGAGAAGCAGGGGAAGCCAGGGTGAAATAAATAAAAAACAAGGAGGGAAGGGAAGAGAAGGGAAAGTTCCCAGTCTGTCTTGGGCTGGCCTCTTACTCTGGCCTGGCAGAGTTTACAATTGATTCTCTCATGGGTTCTCTCTGTGTTCCCTCTATTGGGGATCTTCTATCTACAGTAAAGACAAGCCTGGAATGTTCCTCTTTTCCTCTCTTCTCTCCTTCAACTTCACAGAGGTGAGAAACCAAAGGGAAGTGGAGCTGGTGGATTAAAGTACAAGCTGGAGAAAAACTAAGTCAGCCACTCCCCTGCATGCTGCAAATAACCGACACAGCAGCTGGGAAAGAGGTGCTGCTGTAACCTTGAGCCAAGTTGAATGCTTGGGCTATTACCCTGAATTGGACACATTAATTACTGATTAGAAGACCTTTTATTACCTGAAGGTGACCATAAAAGTCATGGTCATCCAGGAGCAAGAGACTAATTAGTTCCACGGAACAAAGGAGTGGTGGGAGCGAAAATAAAATCACTTAACAATTACACCCTGGAGTCACACTTAGTCAACATAATAGTTACAAAGGGATGAAGATACCTGGACCGGTGCCCCATCCTTGGGTGGCAGGATATTGAGCAAGTCTTTTTCTTTTGCCTGAGAATTGCAGCTAAAATTCAAAGTTGGAAATAATAGTGCTAACCGCCCCTACATTCTAAAGAGAGCTGACTCCAGTGGCAGTCAGACCTTTCTCAAGGGCCTTTTGACCCTGCTACCATCAACCCACCATCTACCTCCAATCTGTATGTGCAAAACAAATGAACAAACAAACAAAACCCACTAGCTGGAATTGGGAATTGGTGACTTAGTTGGAGACCACTAGAGTCTTCTCCCTCTTCCCTGTTAGCAGGAGAAGGAACAGTTTTCTATTGCTTTGTCACAAATCACCAAAAATTTAATGGCTTAAAACAGCAGGAGCTCATTAGCTCACAGTTCTGTAGGTCAGAAGCCCAGGCATAGTGTAGCCGGGTTCTCTGTTCAAGGGCTCACAGGCTGAAATCAAGGTGTCAGCAGGCTATAATCTCACCTGATGCTCTGTGTTCAACTCCAACCTTGCCTGGTTGTGGCGGAATTTGGTTCCTTGTAGCTGTAGGACTGAGGTCCCTGTTTCTTTGCTCTCAGCTGGGGGTTGCTCTTATAGGCCATCCATACTCCTCACCATGTGTTCCTCTCTACTTTCAAAGGCAGAACCAGAACTCCCATATCCAATCCTTCTCCCACTTCAAGTTTCTTTCCAGGAAGAGCCTGATCCCTCTTAAACACTCCCCTTATTAGGTCAGGGGCACCCCCAATAGTTTCCCTTTCTTAAAGTCAACAGTGCCATATGACCTGACCTAACCATGGAAGTAAAACCCATCATGTTCACAATCTTGGGATAATGCAGAAGGTATACACCAGGGCTGGGATCTTGGAGCTGTCTTACTGCCCAAGACAGATACTCCCTCCAAAAAAAGCCAAGAGCTCCAAAGTCTCACTTGTAAAGAATAAGAGCAAATGCAAGAAAAGTTACTGGTGGACATTCTTCAGTTGACATGCTGGTCTGCCCTTAAGTCCTATCCGAGAGACACCGCAGGATGGCCAGACCAGCAAAGTTGCACCCCATCATTTGCCTCACCAGGATGTGTGAGCTGCTCATGAACACTGCAGAATGTGGTCAGTTTTGAGTGGGTTTCCCACTGTGGCATTCAGGAAGCAGTTTGCTGTAGGTGTGCTGGAGGGCATAGGAGCTGAGGGCACAGTCAGAAAACAGGGGCGCCTGTGTGGCTTAGCTGGTTAAGTGTCTGACTTCAGCTCAGGTCGTGATCTCACTGTTTGTGGGTTCAAGCCCCATGTTGGGCCTGGTTCTGACAGTTCAGAGCCTGGAGCCTGCTTCAGATTCTGTGTCTTCCTCCCTCTCTGCCCCTCCCCCACTTTCTCTTTCTCTCTCTCTCTCTCTCTCTTTCTCTCAAAAATAAATAAACATTAAAAAGAAAAAAACATCAAGCCAATTGGATTTCCACATCAGGAGCTTTTGTGGGGGGAGGCAGCACATCACCCCCCTGCCAGAGCACCCACCTGCCCCCATTCCGGAGCTGGCCCTTTGAAGTCTCCATACAGGGACCATCAATAGCCAGGAGAAAACTCCAGTGGCAACAGCTACATAAAAGCTTTTGCTCCTTTTCTCTAATTATACCTCCTCCTTCATCCCAACAGAGGCTAGAAGCAGAGGTGAAAGCAACAAAAATGCCAAGCACCCTCCTCCTCTCTACAAGGTCCTGGGTGCCTGGACAGCTCTCAGGGAAGGCAGTGAATGAGCCCTAAGGCTGATAATATATTATGTTTTCATCTAGACCAGACTGTGGTTTTTTGGATGCCTGACAATAACTGAGAAGCTGTGGGATCTATCATTAAGGGAAGGAAATGGAGGTTTGACAAAGCATGGTGAAAGGTTGTGTTTGGAAAAATAATAAAACCACTTCATGTGTGTTCCTCACCACATTTATACCATTTAATAAACCAGTTACACATATGAACACAGTAAGTTTTCAGCTTTTAGGAGTAGACACATGCAGTTCCAGCTACCTCGAAGAGTGGAAGAAATTCAGAGACTGGCCTTATGACCACAGCCCAGACATGGAGCCTCATGAATGTGTGCAAGAGTGTGTACATGTGTGCATGCATGAATGTGTGACAGAGTGTGTGTTCACATGTGAGTGTGTGTGAGGAGTGTGTGGTGAGCGAGTGTGAGGGAATGCACATGGGTGACTATGTGTGCTTGTATGTGTTCACAAATTAGTGTGTTTGCATGTGTGAGTGTGAGGAGTGTGTGTGGTGCATGAGTATGAAGGAATGCACATTAGTGAGCATGTGCATGTGTGAGAGTGTGTTCAAATGTTGTGTGCGTGCATGTGAGGTGTGTGGTGGGTAAGTGTGAGGGAGTGCACATGGGTGAGTGTGTTCAGGGGTGTGAGAGAGAGACCACCACATGAGAGTGAACACGACTCTGTTTGGGATGATGGGACAAAGAGGATGGCTCAAGGCCAAAAGGAAAGAAATGGAATGAGATGAAGCCGTGTACTCTGAGCTCTGACAAAATAAAAACAAGAGGGTAAAAAAGGGAGTTGAGTAAAGTAAAAAGTTTACTGTAATTTGGATTCTCATTTAGGAACTGGGATCTTAATCTAGGCAGAAGACCAACATGATGAACTGTTATTGAGATTTCCAGAGTTGCTAACTTTATTCACTCCCAAGCCATTTGCCTCTCTGGTAGCTTAATAATTTTGCACAGCTGTTGTGTAACATAACTACTGGTGCACTACTGAGCTGATTTCTCCCAGCCTGTCCTGCTTCCAAAGAAACTAATGGGAAGAGACAGCACCAGAATCTTCGCCACAAGCTTGCCAGAGCTTGAAGATTGGGTCGCAGTGTGCTCGGTGCTGGAGGCAAAGCCCAGACATGCTGCCACCTTCATTCACTCATTCACTTCATTCGCTTCATTTCCCTGGGTCCTTCTCTTTCTTGCAAAGCACATCTTTCTCTTTGACTTCCAAAGAAATCTCTCCCTTTCTCATTGCCCTGGCTCTTTAAGGAAAAGAAAAAAAAGAAAGCAAAGCCAAAAAACTAAAGATATTCATTTAGGCACAGCTCACAGAAATAGTCATTCAACAGCTTTTGATTCTTTCTATAAAGAGCACGGCTTCTATTTCCATCATCTTTTGTCCCCCTGAAAGCATTTTACGGTTATTTCTTGTTCTCTGTTTTCCCAATTGGATGACTTAAACACCATTCCTGAGAGGCAGCTGTTTCCAGAATATTGCACAGTGTATTGAGTGCACGAGAATTGTGGCCGTCGGCAGCACCGACCTTTACAGAGAATCAAAGGTGCTCTCGTTCCAGTTTGCTGACTTACAGAGAAAGCAATTTCTCCGGGTGTGTCCCTTCATCCAGGAACAGGAGCCATCACACTTTCACAGACAGAGGGGTAAGGGCTCTTCACCACCATTTGTGCCAATCCTCTCATTTTACACATGAGAAAACAGACCTAGAGAAGTTAGGTTACTTGTTAAGTAGTCCCCCGGTAGCAAGCTGCAATTAGCTCTTAGCAAGCCTGATTCCCAGCCAAAGGCTGTCTCCCCTAATCTCTGCAGCCTCCTAGATGTTGGTCTTCTTAATATTGCAATACAGCATGTTTGCCCTGTGAAATTTCCTTATTCTGAAACAAACTGATTCCTAGACTTTCCTTAGTGGATATATAATTAGAGCTATTATTTATTAGGCTCCAACTGGGTGTCAAGGACTGTGCTGTTTTGTTCACATTAATGCAGTGAGAGAGCTATCATTTTCCTCCAAGCTATGAGATTTAGGAGATTGGTGAATGGCATAGGAAAAAGATGGGAACATCGATAAAACAAAGCTGCAGCACAGAATATCTTCCCCCTTGATATAACCATGGAAACTAGCCTGGTCAATATTTGCAGTTCACAAAAGAAATCAAGGGCTTAAAGAAATATTCTCAGCTACTGAGTTAGGGGGCTGGCCAATGAATTTGGTGTAGGTATGTAAACGTGTGTGCTGGTTGTGTGTGTGTGTTATAGGAAGTGAAGTTAGAACGAAGCTGGGGGGTCTGACAGGTGATGGGAATGAAAAACAGCTTTCCAGGAGGGAGTTGGAAAAGCATAGGCACAGAGAGAATGAACGGGCCTGCGTCCAGTCACCTCATCTGCCCAGATGATCATAAGGAAAACATAAGGAAGATGATCACAAACTACATAGTCTGCAAAAGCATTGTCCTGCTCACCATAACATATAAAGACCAGTTCTAGCCTACCTGCCTGCTATTGTTACCTTTCTCTCTGTTACTTTGGCAAAATAGCTCATGGTCACCCCTGTGAAAACCCTAATGCCAATCTTCTTTCAGGAATTGAGGTGGTTTTTCTATAATTATGTGGGTATGATGAGTCTTGAGGAAATTGCTACTTCATAATCTTGCCCCAGATTTGACCTTGCCCTCAAGGTGAGGAGGAATAAGCATCCAGAGAGATCCAGTCTACCGCCAGAGGAGGCCAAGGAGGGAGGGCGGTGCAGAGAGAGCCCTGCTCAATTAAGTGCACACCACCATTTGGTATTTAAAGAAAACAAAACAAAATACCAAAGACTGGGGAACATCGACAGGGCCAAATGACATCAAACTGCAACGGAGAGACCCCCCTCCAGGAGGTGTTTAAGTGAGTCTGAGAAATCAAGGTATTCTAATTAAACACGTAGTTTGAAAGAAGTGTTAAAGTACTTGGCAGAGAATTACTGAGGTAGGAAATTAATAAAGTTCACTCCTAGTGTTAAATGAGCTTTCTGATTTCTAAAATCCAAAAAATGTCTTTGGTTGTGTTCTAAATTTAGTGGAATTAGGGGCACCTGGGTGTCTCAGTGGGTTGAGCATCTGACTTTCACTCAGGTCATGATCTCACCTCCTTGGGTTCAAGCCCTGCATTGGGCTCTGTGCTGGCAGCTCAAAGTCTGGAGCCTGTTTTGGATTCTTTGCCTCCCTCTCTCTCTGCCCCTCCCCTACTCATGCGCGCGCTCTCTCTCTCTCTCTCTCTCTCTCTCTCTCAAAAATAAACATTAAATTTTTTTTTTAATTTAGTGGAATTATATTCAAGAGTAAAGAGAGACAAGGCCTCTCCCTGCAGAGGTCAGTATGGCCGCTGAGTGACAGTCAGGAGCAGGCGACTGTAGAGTCAGATGCTGCTTTTATTTAAAATTTTGATATTTTGTTTATCTTGGGTTTTTTTTTTATTAATTTTTTTTTAATTTTTAATGTTTATTTTTGAGAGAGAGACAGAGCATGAGCAGAGAGAGAGAGGGAGACACAGAATCAGAAGCAGGCTCCAGGCTCTAAACTGTCTGCACAGAGACCAACACAAGGCTCGAACCCACAAACCGTGAGATCATGACCTGAACTGAAGTCGGATGCTTAACTGACTGAGCCACACAGATGCCCTGATTAATTTTTATTTTTAAGCATATATCAGTGTAGTATTTACCTTGAATGCTGAGCTAATTTATATCCCCCAAATTTAGCACTCTATTTGAGTGCCTCAGTCTTCCCTCTAGTCTGGTAAAGAGCCTAATATGTACTCATGCAGGGAAAATCACCATCTATTATGGGCTGAATTGTGCCCACATAGAAATGTTCAAGTCCAAACCTCTAGTACCCTGGAACGTGAACTTATTTGGAAATAACATTGTTACAGATGTAGTTAAGAGGCTATCATACTGGAGTAGAGTGACCCCCTAATCCAGTATGACTGGTGTCCTTATAAAAAGGGGACATTTGGACACACACACACACACACAGAATGCCATGTGAACATGAAGGCAGAGGTAGGGTGGCTCATCTCTACCAAAGATTGCCAGAAAAGCACCAGAAGCTAGGAGAGAGGCATGGAACAGATTCTCCCCTATAGTCCTAAGAAGGAACTAATTCAGTTAACACCTCGATTCTAGACTTCTGGTCTCCAGAACTTCAAGATGGTAAATTTCTGCTGTTTAAGCCACCCAGGTTGTGGCAGCTGTAGCAAACTAATACACCATCCTTGGTCTCAAGGAGAGAGAGCACCCCCACACCAGCTGTCATAAGTGTCCTGTTTTAACCCTGTAACCAGGGAAGACCAGATCAGCTCTCAACCCAGAGATGCAAATATCTAGCCAACTCCAGAGGCTAAGAGGGATACAAGGTAAGAGTTGGTTCGTTGTAGGGAGGATGCAGTAGAGTTGTAGTTAGGGCTGTGATAACTGTCAGACATGGCAACCCCAGAAAATGCCAGAGCCAGGAATGTCAGAGGAAGGAAACTCTGAGGGTGTGTCTGTGGTCAAAGAAAGGGGAGCCATGGGAGAAGGGAAGCGCATTTAGTATTGCCATCAGACGACAACTACTTTATCCCCACAGAGCCTTTATCCATCTGGGAAGCACACCTTTGAGCCCAGCATCTGACCTTGTGCCTTCTCAAAGCTCCAACTGTGTGCTCAGCTCAGTGCCAGTTGTTGTGTCAGAAAGTCTGTTAGAATGAAGGGGTCATCTCAAAACCTAAAGAGAAGGAGAGATATGAACGGTGGGACTCCCTTGACCTTGTCTTAAGGGTGCTTCTCATGAAGAATTTGTAATTGACTTGTGAAAAGAAAGAAACAGGAAGGCAGGGAGGAAAGAAGGAAATGGGAGGAGAAGTGGACAAAAAGAAGAGAATTGAGGATGAAGGGCAGTCTTTTACCCGTAGCATCCCATATTGCACTTAGTCTATAGAGAAGCCAATTCTCATCCACGGTTTAGACCCTTCCCCACACTCTTACTTGCATGAACCTGAGGGAGAGACTGGTCTTGTTTGTGAAAGCCTGATATTCATGGGTCAGGACAGCTATGCTAAAGGCTAGTTCCCTTGCAAGTGTGGCTTTTCTCCTCTCTTGCATTTTCTGGATTTCAACTGCCGGTATGATAGGAGGGAAAGGATCGCTCTCTCCTTGGGACAGGAGGCCTGAACATCTCCTGTCCGGTGTCAAGGGGAGCCTGGCTGGTCCAAACCATTGGCCTCACATAAACTAAAGGACTTCTATTTTAAAGATTTCCGAAAAGTTGATCTAACACAGTGTTTCTTAAATTGAGGTCCATGGATCGGATCACTAACATCAGAATCTCCTGGGATAGGTATTAAAAATATTTTTTTTCTGTCCAGCCTGCCCCAGATAGGAGCTTAAACAAGCTCCAAGATGTTTTTTATGCATCCTAAAGTCTGGGGTCTAGACTATTGTGTGGTTCATAGTAACATGGCTAGTGGTTTTCTTGTCATGAGTATGAGAACTTAGTAAGTCCACTTTGACTGTTTCTCAGGGAGCTTCTGTTCCTCAGAGCCTGCTTTTGGATGACTAACTCAAATGGCTTCTTTTCTGACTGCCTCAAAGTCTCCCCTAACCCAGGGTCCTGATCCAATCCTTGCAGATATTCTAGAAGAGATCCTAGCACCCATGGGATTACTTGGGTGGAATAATTACCAAGAGCTCTTTAGAGTTAAAAGGCTTCACACATGAAGATAAGGACTTATTAGATGCTCAGTACCTAAGATGTTAAATGTAGTCAAATAACACTGCTTTCTAATCCAAAAAAAAAAAAAAAAGTCATTATCTTGGACGATCTCAACCAAGAGGGAACCACAAGATTGGTGAACATTAAACATGCAGAAGTGTAAAGGGTAGATGTCCTAGTTTGCGGCTACATGACTTGGTTTCTCTTTCCTCCCCAGGGGACATATGGCAATGTCTGAAGACATTTTGGGTTGTGACAATGGCATGTACTACTGAATAGAGGACAGAGATGTTGCTTGTGATCCTATAGTAGCCAGGACAGCCTACACCTCTTCCCGCCAACAAGTAACTATGCATCTCAAAATGTCAAGTGCCAAGAAACCCCAGTTTCTCAGTTTTTAAAAGGGATCAGCCAGATATTCTAAAATTATAGGAGAACTGAGTGATATTAATGTTAAGAAATAAAAATTGAGGCACTCTGGAAAGCAAGAAACAGAAGCTATAGGACATCGTATTGGAGGAACAAGAACTGGGGATCCTTTGAGTACACTGACACCTGGAAAGAAAAGAAACTCATAGTGTGACAGATATTGTTGGTTTTCCTCCAAAATTCATTCATCCTTTATTCCAAAGTCATGCAGTTGCAGCCTGGCATATGGTTGCCCAACTAAAGACTACACACTTGGCTGTCAGATATGACCATGTGACCAGGTGAGCTGAAGTGATGTGTGCAACTTCCACCTTAAAAGGAAATTGTTGCCCTCAAATTTCTTTTCTTTTCTTAGAGAGCTGGAACATGGACACGGCCATATCTGAGCCTCCACCATGCAGATGAGGATTATAGCAGGGGTCAGCAAATGTTTTCCTTAAAGGTCCAGATAGTAATTTTTTTTTTTTTACCTCTATGGCCCATTTAGTCTTTATTGCAACTATTCAACTCTACCCATGAAAGCAGCTACAGATGGTATGTTAACAAATGGGCATGGATGGGTTCCAATAAAACTTACTTACAAAGACAACCTAAGGGCCATAAATTGCAGATCCCTACCCTAGGAAATAACAGAAGACTGAGATAAGAGGTGCATGGGTTCCCCAGTGGACTTCATGGAGTAGGGGACCCTACCAAATCAAAGCATTATTAGGGATGGATTATCATGAGAAAGAGATGAATATCTCTATTAAGTCTTTGTAGCTTCGGAAGTCTTTGTTGAAGTCACTTAAACATTACCTTCACAGACTATAATATTCAGACAGAATCAGGCACCTTACATATTTTTCATTTAATCTTTTAAAAAACATGTTGAGTTAAATCTTATTATGTTTTATAAGTAGCAACACTGAGGCTCAGAGACACTTCTAGTGCCTCACCCACAAAGGTAGGAAATGGCAGCGTTAGGAGTGGTGATTTGGATTCAGACCTATCTTATTACTAGACTCTGGGGTCTTCCCACAACACCATCCTGCCTCTAACAAGCAGCTAGTGTAAAAATTACATGCAAGAAAAGGTGTGTGGGTTCTCTTATCAGCTCAAGGCCTCCTGGTTTGTACTTTAAAAATCCCGCCCAATGCCCACTTTTTCCAAAAAGGCTAAACCCCTTGCCCTCAATTCTTGCAGGACAAATTGTAAACTTTGATGAATATTTCACTTTCCAACTCATGTTATCTTTGCATTGATAGGGCAAATCTCCCTAAATGGATGGTAAACTCTTCTATGGCAGAGCCTGCTTGGTATCTCAGCAACCCCTCAATCCCGAGGACCTCGGCTCACACACAGTGAATGCCGCTCCCCCTGGCTGCAGGCTGTGCACGGGCCATGGCTCTGGGATTCTAACAAGACCTGGCAGGAGAAGAGACACAATGGGGGTGGGGGATTTAATCTGTTCACATCTCCGTGTTCTCGCTACTGCTGGACATCTACCTCGTGGGCAGAATCCTCCTGTGACCAACCCAAAGCATTCACATACTATAAGAATCAGATTGGATTGAATTGTTTATAGCATCACATGCTTCTTGAAAGCAAAACCTGGCGGGATCCAAGCACCCTCTTCTCACTGTGGCCAGCAGAGGTCTGCTTTCTTTTGCTTTGTGGCAGGTTTGCATGTCACTCTCATGTATGCCCAACATAGAACTTTTCGTTCATAGCTGGATTTTCTGTTGGTCTGGTTGAATTCTTTCTCAGATTCTCAAACGACATGTTGTTGTGAGCTAAATGGTGCCCAACAGGAATTGAATGCTGTGAGGAGACCACGCAGAACTATTCTCCAAGTGACGTCACCTATTCTCGGGTGAGAGTTCTGCCACCAGTACCATCCATCTCACTGCAGTGCTTTCCAGTGACCGGGAAGAACCTCCAGGTCTGTGTCTTTCTTCGACCTCAAAACCTATCATGTTAGCCTCCTGCAAGTAAAGACCCACTAGAAGCTAGCTTCTTAAGTCACTGTTAGCTTTCTCATCACCAGCACTGCTAAACTAAAATTACTCATCAGTGGGAGATAATTCAAAAACTTCAGAGAAACTCCCGGGGTTAGGACTTCTGCTCTTCCTTCTGAGACTGAGGACCCTGCAGGGTAGGATCTGAGTCCTATTAATCTTTAAACCCTTAATGACTAGCCTGACATTTACTAGGTGATCAAGAAATGTTTGTAATCTACAATGATATTCATCATCCTCTGCACCAAAGAAAGACAGCTGTCCCTAGTGGGAGCCCACTGCAGGCGCTAGCCCCTGGGGACAGCAACTTTGGAACTCAGACACTGTCATCCCATCCACCTCCCCCACCTGCCTGTTTCCCTTTATTATTGTAAGAACACACACTTCATGTGTTATGACTGGGATGCTGAGGGGTAGTCAAACGCCTCCTAATTAATTAAGGTGGATTAAATAACCTAAATAGAATATTCTGAGCATTCTGTTGTTTTAGCTTTATATTTAAATATTCAATGAGTACCTGCTCTTCTGCGTGCCATGAATCATGGCGTGAATAAGTGATTTAAGGTGACTACTAGATTATGCCCAGGAGGGCCTGTCAATATGGCTTGCTATCAACTGCCACTTTATATCAAGGCTAATGGAATGAAATGTAATATGAAATTCTGGTTTGGAGAAAAATAAAATAGTGGTTGTCCATTGATTAAATTTACCTGAAAGTCTGACATAGCCATCGACCAAATGTTATATTTCTGAATGAGTCATCCGCTTTTAAGAAGCTGCCAGTAAAATGCTGCTTGCATTTTAGACTGATCACTGAAAGCATTTGTGCCTTAGATTAACTCCTGGGCTCCTAGTTTGGACTGAGTGCTCAAACTCCAAACTTTCCCAGGCAGGACTGTGGTCCTTGAGTGATCCTGTCTGTCTTCTGCTGAAGATCCAAACCTGGTGGGCATAGACAGCAAACCAGAAAGAGCCGTGGGGTAAACAGGTCCAAAGCTCACATTTCATAGATGAAGACACCTTTCTGCTACACCATCTTCATTCATTTCCTCTTGATGCTATAACACATAACCACAAACTTAGTGACTTAAAACAACACAGTGATAATAATAAGATAATGATCTTACAGCTCTGGAGGTCAGAAGTCTATGATATGTACATAGCGCTGGGTTCCTTTTGCAAGTTCCAGGGAAGAATTCCTTTCCTTTCCCTTCCCAGCTTCCAGAGGCTTCTGGCTGTTGTCTGCCTCCTTCATCCTTAAAGCCAAGAGCATAACATTTCTCTCCCCCTGACCTCCTGCCTTGCTCTTGTAAAGGCCTGTGCATTTATATGGGGTTCAGACAGATAATCCAGGACCATCTCTCCATCTCAGTACCCTTAATTTAGTCACATCTTCAAAATCCCTTTTGCCATATAGGCAACATATTCCCAGGTCCCAGGGATTCAATCATAGACATCTGGGCCGTTGATATTATTCAGCCTACTATGGTGTTGCCAAAAAAAGGAAATGTTGCAAACAAGACACTGAAAATATTTCATTTTCATGGAAAATATTTCTGTCCGTTGACATAATGTTGTCTACCTTCGGTGAGTGTGGCGATGAGAACCTAGAGCATCAGCACAAGGATCATGCAGGCTCCATCCGGCCTGGCTCTGCTGTTCACAAGCTCTGTAAACTTCAACCAAACAATTCATGAATTGTCCATGTGGCTTAAGCATCAGCACCTTAAAGGAAGTGGCCGGAAATGAGAAAGGAGAGATAGCATGAGTGAACCTGAAATACCATGTTAAAGAATCACAGGCAAAAATGTGAGTTCCATGAAAGCAGAGCTCTCATTGCCATTTATCCCTGGACCGTCAGTACCTAAAATAGTATGACACGATGAATATTTCATGAATGAAAGAATGAGTGTTGTTTCATGAACCTGTACTATGAAGGCTTTTATGAAAATCATTTATGTGTCTCTGTCTTTCCAACTAGATTATAAACTCCTTGAGCAAGAGGGCCAAATCTATTTTATATGCTCACAATACCTAATACCTAATAGGTGCATGCTTAGATACATCTAACAGGTAAAAACCTACTAGATGCATGCTCACATACACTTAATAGTCAAACTACTAAAAAAGTTTTAATTTAATGTTCTCAGTTTTCACAGATAAATGTAAATTTGAAAGAAATCATCTATTTAGTAGCATATTTATAAACTTTCTCACACTGGTCTCTTTAGGAAATCTTTTTGGCAATACATCCACTGGTTTTAATATAAAATGAAACAGGCTCAAGACGAATCTTTTGTTGTTGTTTATTTATTTATTTTGAGAGAGAGAGAGAGAACATGAGCAGGGGAGGAGCAGGAGAGAGAGGAAGCAGGAGAGAGGAGCAGGAGAGAGAGGAAGACAGAGAATCCCAAGCAGGCTCTGTGCTATCAGCATGGCGCCTAACGCTGTGACTCAATCCCATAAACAGTGAGATCATGACCTGAGCCGAAATCAAGAGTCAGACGCTTAACTGACTGAGCAACCCAGGCGCCCCCAAGAGAAATCTTAAAAACACCATCTACTACAGCAGATGTCCAGGCGTCGCCCAGAGCACTTGTGTCTACCCCTGCATCTGCCAATCCTACAGCTCCTTCTACTATGTGATAAAGGCTTTCTCTGGCCACCAGCTCGCAGCTCAGCCAATGGCTGATGGGAATTAGGATACATACCTAAGCCCTCATCTCTAGGATGAGAGAACCCCAAGGCCCATTCTACATAGTCTTCCAGCATTCCACAGTAGGATGGAGCCCTGGCTGCCCATAGTGGTAATATGGCCAAAAACATGTTTGTTGGCTTCCTTCCCTTCTCTTTCTCACTTTCCCACTCCCCTACCAGTGCTTTCTGAAATCACCTCCTAAGTAAAACTACCTGCAACAAATCTTTGTCTTGGGGTCTGCTTCTGAGGCCACAAATCAAGGCATGCCTATAGCCACCAGAAGCTGGAAGAGGCAAGGCTCCCCTAGAGCCTCTGGAGGGAACACAGCCCTCCTGTCACCTTGATTTAAGCTCAGTGAAGCAGATGTTGAACTTCTAGCCTCCAGAACTGTGAGAGAATATATTTCTGTTGTTTAAAGCCACCAAATTGTGGTAATTTGTTACAGCAGCCCCAGGAAACTAATATACTTTTACACTGAATAAGTCATTCTTTTAGCAAAACTGAAGCATCTTGAGAAGTGCTTACTTCTTTTAGACCTCTAGGATTTAATTTTCTCTGTTTTGAAATGGAAAATGACACATTCTGAAGCAGTCATTTGAAGCAGATAACACCACTCCCCTGTATAAAGTTCTCCAGTGGTTTTCATCCATCTTAGAATAAAATCTGATCTCCGTACTGAGCTGCAAAGTGCCGCGTGGCTCTCTGCATGACCCCTCTGTCCAGCTACATGGACTTTCTTTCAGATCCTTGAGCGAGCCTCTGAGCTGCTAGAACCCTCTTCTCCCTGACGACTGCCTGGCTAACCCCTCTCCTGCATTCTGATCTCAGGATCTCCGCTTCCACACCAGCCCACAGAGAAGTCTTCCTGGTTCCCCATCTGAAGTCGCTATCAGATCACCCTGCATAGTGCCGGTTGGTGTGCTGGGTTTCTCCTGATTACTATTCATTCACTGTTTTCCCCTCTTAGATGGTAAGTTCCAATGCAGGAATCTTGTCTATATTCACTGTGCTATCCCCAGTGTTAGAATAGGCTCTGGCGTAGAGTCAGAGTTCAATAAATATTTGTGAGTGGGTGAATAGAAGAATAAATAAATTGTGGTGAAGATGCGATTTAGTGGCTTTAATTATTTCCTCTTTAATACAGGTTGCAAACCCAGATCCCTGCAATACCAGAGGCTCAGTAAGAGAATGCATGGCTGGTGGACAAGGCACAGACCCTGACAATTCTGCCATGAGGAATTTGGTTCCTGTGTGTGGCCAGCACTTCTAATGTTTTATTTATTATTATTATTAGTTTAATGTTTATTTATTTACCAGAGAGTGTAAGCAGGGGAGAGACAGAGAGTGGGGGGGGGGGGAAGAGGACCCAAAGAGGGCTCCACACTGACAGCACAGAGCCCGATATGGGGCTCGAACTGACCAACCGTGAGATCATGACCTGAGCCGAAGTCGGATGCTCAACTGACTGAGCCACCCAGGTGCCCCTGATTTTTTTTTTTAAAGAGACATACCACAGGGGTGCCTGGGTGGCTTAGTCGATTGAATGTCCAACTTAGGCTCAGGTCATGATCTTACAGTTCATGAGTTTGATCCCTGGGTTGGGCTCTGTGCTGATGGCTCAGAGCCTGGAGCCTGCTTCAGATTCTTGGTCTCCCTCTCTCTGCTCCTCCCCAACTCATGCTCTGTCTTTCAAAAATAAGTAAATGTTAAAAGAGAGAGACAGAGAGAGAGAGACATCCCAAATCCAGGTTTTCAAACAAAGCCACCAGTTTGTAAATATTGCCTCAAATTGTTTAAAGTACTGTTTGAGCCAACAGAATATGTCTGCCAGAAACATTCAGCCCAAGACTCTCATTTTGCTGCCTCCTCTTCAGCCTCCCTTAGTTTCCAGGGCAGTAGGTGATGGATTCCAGAAGTACTTGAACTGCTAGTTTATCAGAACTTAAAAAAAGGAAGAAGAGAAGTGCCATTTCAGAAACACACACACAGGTAGAAGCACATAGTCTGATGAGAAGATCCTGTTGGCCTTATCCAAAAAAAAAAAAAAAAAGAAAGAAAGAAAGAAAGAAAGAAAGAAAGAAAGAAAAGAAAAAGAAAGAAGAAAAGAAAAGAAAAAGAAAGAGAGGAACAAAATTGAGAACCATCACATCTTGGAGCAGGTTAGGCCTACTATCAGACCCCAGCATCCAGAAAACACAACCCTCTTCTTGTGCTATTGCTAAATTAAGCAGAGCTCAAGGACAGTTATGGATCCTAGAACTTGACTTAAGTCTTCAACCTGCAATTACAGTGGTCCCCCCTCATCCACAGGGGATACGTTCCAAGACCCCCAGTGGTTACCTGAAACTGCAGATAGTATTGAAACGAGCCTATGTATACTGTTTTTCCTTGTACATTCATACCCACGATAAAGTTTCAGTTATGAATTAGACACAGTAACAGATTAACAACAATAACTAAGACTAATTAAAACAATGTTATGCTAAGTGAAATAAGTCAGAAAGAGAAAGACAAATACCATATGATTTCACTTATTTGGAGAATCTAAAAAAAAAAAACAAATGAACAAATGAAAAAAACAGAAACAGACCCATAAATACAGAGAACAAACTGATGGTTGACAGAGGGGAGGGGTGGGAAGATGGGCAAAATGGGTGAAGGGGAGTAGGAGACACAGGATTCCAGTTATGGAATGAATAAGTCACGGGGCTGAAAGCCAAAGCATAAGGAATATAGTCAATGACATTGTAATAAGCATTGTATGGTGACAGATGGTGGCTTCACTTGCGGTGAGCACAGCATAATTTATAGTCCTGTAGAATCACTGTATTGTACACCTGAAACTAATGTAACATTACATGTCAACTATATTTCAATTAAAAAATAAAACTATAACAAAAGTTATGAGAACATGGTCTCTCTCAAAATATCTTACTGTACCGGGGTGCCTGGGTAGCTCAGTCGGTTGAGCATCCGACTTTAGCTCAGGTCATGATCTCACAGTTCGTGGGTTCGAGCCCCGCATCGGGCTCTGTGCTGACAGCTCAGAGCCTGGAGCCTACTTTGGATTCTGTCTCCTTCTCTCTCTGCCCCTCCCCCACTCATGCTCTGTCTCTGTCTCTAAAAAATGAATAAACCTTAAAAAAATTAAAAAAAATATTTTACTGTACCATACTCACCCTTCTTGTAATGATGTGAGATGATAAAATGCTTACATAATGTGGTGAAGTGAGGCGAATGGCATGGACATTGTGACATAGTCTTAGACTATGACTATTGGCCTTCTAATGATTCTGCTTCCAAGCCACGAGTGACCATGTGTAACTAAAACTGTGAATCAGGGGGAACTACTGTATCAAGTAAGAAATACTACTTGGAACTTGTTGCAGTACATGGTCTTCATTATTAATGTGCACATGCTTGTTTACTGGCCATGGATATATTTCATTCAAATGTGTGTTCTTCACTTCCTGGGATTTCTGATGACAAAGTGTTACTGATGCACCCTTCTAGGTGTGTAGAGTACTCTCAGATTTTCAGGCCAAGTATGTGGTTGCTACTCTTTCATCTGTAGACTTAAGGGGATGGAAATTTAGATCTGATAAACCCCCTGAAATCTCACATGTCAGTATGGAATGGGGAAAAGCCCCAGGCTGGAGACTCAGCTTTTCCAGGAACTATCAGGTGACCATGGAAAAGTCAGTGACTCTTCCTTGGCCTCAGTTTCCAAAGCTATAGAACAAGGAAACTGATTGTGAAATGGCTTGCAGATCCCTCCCTGATGTGACAGTCTCTGATTCTATGGCTGCCTCATCACTGCCAGTGTCACTTGTGGGCTTCTGTGATGCCTACCAACACCTGCAAAAGTGGAAGCAGTGGAGAATGAGTGCAAAGATCTAAGGAAGAAGAGAATAGGATCAGCTTCCTCCACATCCTCGCTTAACCAGATCAGGCTTTGGGAGAGAAATTTCTGTAGTAAACCCTTGTCAGGTGCACCCACCTATTTGTACCGCGACCTCAGAGCCACAGCTGTCACCTTGAAGGAAAAGAAAATTGTTCTGAACGATTCTGGGAAGGGTGCTGGGGAGGATTATTTGTGATCACAGACAAACTCAGAAATATATTTGCTTCTTAATCCTTTGAATAAATGATTCATAGAATGCGTGCATTTTAAGGAATTGAATGCTTTTTGTTGTTTTCCCGGAACTCTCCATTTCTGAACAGTCTCTAGAGGCTAGTAATAAATATACACAGCCATAGAGTGAAGTGATCATGAGAATGCCCTGATGTGTCTGTTACATTTGCTTTAAAAAAATTCATTAATAAATAAACATATTCCATAAATATGCCAGATAAAACAAAGGTAATGAGATTCACTTTTAACAAGTCAATACTAAGAATAACAAATGATGACTTTTTCAGGGATTTTCCTGTAAGTTTCCTGAAAGCCTCATAAATCTCTTCCATCACCTACTTTTATCCTATTCCTGATTAAAAATTTACCCTCCTAACAATTAAAAATCCACAGTCAATTATGCAGAGTTACAGAAAGACATCACAGCAAAGAATCATGGGAATGAGTCTTCAGATAGTTCAAGCTCTCTTAATGTCCCAAATGACACAAGGCTGCAACCCTAGGTCTCTCCTCAGGCCGTGGTGTGGAGGGGGGATGGGCAACAGGGATGAAGTGTGATTTAGGAGAGTTAGAAATGTATTGTGCTGAAATGACTTCCCCACCAGTACTGTCCTCTGCGCCTGCAATACCCCCAGTGTGTGGTGCAAAGTAAGGACTCAAAGGAATGAATTACTTAAGTCAAAGTACAGGGTCACACTTGTTTTCTCAAACAAAGTATATGGAGTATAGGACAAGGATGGAGAAGGGGATCCCATTAGGCTTCCACAGCTTAATTAACATACCCTCTAAACTTATAGCAGCCATGAGAAAAGAGAACAGATTTAGAATCTTTCAGACCTGGTTGAATCTAAACTCCATACTTAGAAACCAACTGTGTGACCTTTCACAAGATATTTAATATCCCTGAGTCTGTATTATATTCTCTTCCACCAGGTGGCTACAATAATGGCTAAATCACATGATGTTTGAGAAGTATAATAAAACATCATATGTAAATTACTTAGCTCAGCACTGAACGTAGTAGATGTCCAACACATGTTTAGGTTTTCCTCTCGACTCGTCCTGGCACACTAACCTGTTGGCTTTTATTTTAATCCCGGTTCCTCTAGTAACCCAAGTAGGAAAAAAAATGTTTAACAACCTAATGAATTTTTTTTCTCCTATTAATTTCATTGCATAGTGATTTACCAATTAAAGTTTGTGTTATTATTTGGTTTTGGAACTTGATGGTTAGAATCTAGAAGAAGGAACCATTCTAATATACAAAGAGTTTCTGTCTATACTGTGGTTTGGAGATGTGCATTCACCTTTTTAAAGACTGATCTTTGCTTTGGGAAAATCTTTAAATGGCCCTTTAACTGTGTGGATCTGAAGGAAGGTACACTATTATTGTTCCTGGTACTTCGAAATGACCATTGACCTGAATGCAGTGTTCAACACTGAGAGACACTTTGTTTGAAGAATCGAAACATTGCTAGAATCAACTGAGCCAAAGCCATTTAAGATTTCTTGCCTTTTTTGAGGGTTTTGAGGGAAGGGTACTGGGAATGTTTCTTAGCTCTGTGTAACTTTAGAGGGCATTGTACACACTGCTGCATGTAGTCTGGAGATTGCAAAAGAATCTAGATTGAAGAACTAGCAAAAGATAGAAAGGAATGGTGCTTCCCAACAAAACAGTCCTCTTAGCAGAACAGAATCCATGGAAAGAACTCTGCCTGGGCTTGACATAGTCCAACTTGGACCTGAGTATCAACTCTCCTAAATGATGTTATTAATTAATAATTAACTATTAACTCAGAATATACCGATATCAAACCTTTACACATCCTTGTGCATAGGAGTGAGATTTCTCTGAGGGAAGTGGATATTTCTCTGGTTAATTATTGAAGGAAGAAGAAGTAAATTCTGGGACAGGAACCAAGGACTTGGGAGTGGTGCTTAAACTTGAGCCACTGAGCAAAAGCCTTTTGCTCTCTCTGTGCCTCATAATAGCCTGGCATAAACTATCCTACCAGTAATTCTTGGAATAGGGTCTCTTCTGGAGTCACGGCAGAGCACGGGAGCAGGCCATGAAGAACCACTGTGTCCAGAGCAACAGCCAGGATCAACTGAAACAGTCGTACAGTAGCTCTGAAAAAGATGCTGCCTGAGAACAGGAGAATTTATTTAAGAACACAAGCCAGACAGCACTAGGGGATGGCCTTGGCCTTGGGAAGGCTAAAGGTTCTTCATGCATAAACTGGAGGCTCAGTCAACATCCTTTGAGTAATAAAGGAAATCTAACCACATCATGTATTCATAGACTGCTTAGGCTTGGATATTTAGTCGACTCATGAATCACTTCCCTAACCATGCTCATTTCAACTGACTTGATTAAAATAGTTTCCAAACTAATTCTAAAGAGCAGAACCTGAACAAAATGGAAACCTTCTGTACCTAATCACCCAAATCTGGCATCCCATGTCAGCCCACCCAGTGAGCAAGCCTAGAGTTTTTGTGCTTGCTTTTAAAAGACTTTTCCCCCTGCGTTCTGCCTTTTAACACAAAGAACAAGAAAGGAGAAAAAAATATATGGAGCCCAGTCCAGTCACGATTTTTATTCACCAGATACAAATTATTTCTGCATTATAAATTCAAACCTGAATTATGCGTTAGAAGCAAAACTGGCCCTGTGTTTTATTCATAAGGGGAGATGGTGAGATCCCCCAACCCTAGCTCAGTTGGAAAGAAGGACATTTCTGCGAGGCTGTTCATCTTTTGCCTAATCACATTTGCAGACACCACCTCAGCAAAATAAAGCAGAAGAGAAAATCACTTTGGAGGCATACCTAATGCACAAGATAAACACAAGCTACTGGAAAGCTGGGTAGGATCAGAAACAAGGACAGAAAAAAAGAAAGCACGTACAGTTGGAACAGAGGGAGGGAACCACACACCAGTCAGCAGGGGAAATCACTGCATTTCTTTGAGGCAGGTGCACTGAACATGTTTGTGTATTAAATCATTACTGAGATTTCAAGAGCCTATGTAAGGCAATGCCACAGATTGATTCGCATGCTATTTATAATTCCTTAACAATGTTTGATGTTTTGCAGTCAGAAAAAAAGATCATGGGAATAGTTCACTGAAAAAAAAAACACAAAACATATTTATTTAGTTTTCTGCTGAATGAAGTGGCACAACTACCATTTATACTTTTCTCCAACCCCATAAAAATGTCCCCATTTGTTATGCATGACACTGTATAAAAAACGGTAAGAAGACAATTCTTGCTTACCCCCCTGTGCAAGAGCAGAGGAAATGGGATGACAATCAGGCTCCCCACTAAACTTGTTCTGAGGTCTATGCAAGACTCTGAGGGAGGAGACTATGGTAATGAACCTGTGAGCCTTCAGACTCACCCTTAGCAGCAGCCTCAAGACTGGGAACGAGATGCTCAAATTGCCCTTAAACCCTGTTTCTAATAAGCTTGGCCTGAGCTTCTTCACAAACTTTCTTGGAAATGGAAGTGAGAATGTAGAAGCCCTGCCTAGCACTCAGGAAGCTGGAGGCCTACCAGCTGACTCTGGTTCCAGCTCCCTTTGGAGCCCTGGCAGGAATTCCTGCCTTTAACAGGGGTGTGTCTGAGACAGGAGCCTCTGAAATTTCACAAAGCACTTCGTTCTCTACCACAGCTCTGCAAAGCTTGTTGGAGCTCTGCACTACAGGGTCATAGCTGCATTTTCCCATTGCTTCTGGAGAGAGTTGAAGAATCCCTATAGTGGCAAATAATCCCCAATCTTCAACCACCACCTTTGCTTGTGGACTCAGACGAGTGAGTTACTTCTTCTGGAACTCTTTTCTCACTCACAAAATGGAGGGATTGTTCTGGGCTCTCTGAGGTTCCTCCCAACTTTGAAACCCTACCCCTCTAAGTTTTAGTATGAAATAAATCATGTCCAGGGCTGCTAAGAAGATAAAAGAGGTGATGAATATAAGTATGCTTTATTACTTACTATCCGAGTGCCAGGCATTTCCATGGGATGCATAGTCCATGATACAACAGAAAAGAGAAGCCACAGGGATCAGTTCTCCTTTAGGCTTCCCTCCAGATGCACCACATGTGGGAACCTCTAGTCAATTGTATTTGAGCTCCATCACACTTTTATTAAAGTTCTAGGTATGTCTGCACATAATTTGCATATCCACACAGTTATGCATTTTGCACCAGGTACTTGGCCATATTTTCCCCTGCATACTCTCATGCAGTAAGTTAACACACTAGGGCATCACCAACTGCCTTAGAGGAGAGGTTGTCTTTGGGGGATTTCCATGACCAAACATTATGGGAAGGGTCACAAGGTATGTCTGCTAGCTCTGACTTCCATGCCTTAACAAACACGACTAAAACAAATCTGCATGTGTGCCCATTTCCCAGATGAAGAGAGACAATGAAAAAATTGATACTCCAATAACATCATTCAGACAGATATTTGGAAATAGCCAGATATTTGATTTTATTCAGACAACCATTGTTGACAGGTTTTTTCACAGTATTTTGGCAAATGTTTTCAACCTCTTTCAAGACTAAGCCCCATGGAAATGACTGCACCGTTCCCAAGCTAAACCTTTTAAGAAGTAGCTCTTCACATTCAATAATAGTCCGTTTTTTTCCTCTCTGGTTAATTCTGAGTTATACTTTGTGTCACTATTATATGTAATGTCTTATTCTCCACTACATGCTGAAGTTGATTAACGCTGGTATGGTGCAACACTGTCCATCTTCTACCCAGAGGCTCGCTGAATTCTCAACCAGTTCAAAGTTTGCCCAATGGTTGCCAAAGCAGAAAGCGAGTATCCAAAAGTCCAAAGACTAGAGGTGAGCTTCCTGAGTTTTAATCCCAGGTCGACCATTTAATTTTGGAAAAACTTTTGTCGGTATGCCTGCAAATATTTCATCTCCTCTATTTTGCCTTTTCACTATTTCTGAGTCTCTTGTCCTGATATTTGTTTCTACTTCTCTATAGCTTCGCTTGTTTCTCAATCTATCTTTTTATCCCATTGTGACGTTTTTAAGAGAATTTTATTTATTCAGCTGTATCAATTCTGTTATTCAACCATCCACTAATTCCCTTATTTCAACAATTATATTTTCAAAGTCAAAATTTCGAATTGATTCTTCTTTATAATTGCTTCTTCCTGTGGCATTTTTCAGTAGTCTTCCATATCTCTGTGGTGATGTTAATTGTACTTATTTTGTACTTGTATTTATGTACTTGATCAGTTTTTGAGGTTTTTTTTAAGTGGTTAACATCTTTATTGCCTTGGAGGTGTTGGGGGGGGGCAGGTACTCAGGAGCTGTTGGTGGGGCAGGCAGCTTCCTCTTCACTATCACAGGCTTCTGGCTGCACAGGATGGCACTGGCTCTGTGGACTGCAGCCAAGTACAGATCTGGGTGGTACGTGTTCTCCTAGGTCATATGCCTGAAGTTGAGGGTGGCCAGTGTGTTGTTGAAGGTGGTCTGCACCAGGAAGTCACAGGGTTTCACTAGCCAGATCTCTGCATCCTG
Organism: Lynx canadensis; assembly: GCF_007474595.2. Classification (NCBI taxonomy): domain Eukaryota; kingdom Metazoa; phylum Chordata; class Mammalia; order Carnivora; family Felidae; genus Lynx; species Lynx canadensis. Next base: position 29,876,389 of record NC_044309.1, on the reverse strand, counting down.
ACCACCACTACACCTCTGCCATAGCCCCAACTCCACGCCCACAGTCTTACAGTGAATCAGCCCATTGTAGCGAAGGAGTTGCAGCCTTCAGATGACTGGGGTTCATGCTGTATGACTGCTTATTCCTCTTGATCAGGAAGCCAGAGCAATTCCACTGGAGACCATCCATCACAGGTAGGCAGACATGGCGGCAGCTCCTCTCACTATAGTGGCCAAGAGGGAAAGAAGATTTTTAATTCTGCTTCCTCTGGGAGAATTTTGCCCATTTGTTGCCTTTTTTTTCTTTTTTCCATTATGCTTGTACTCGTCAAATCCCCGACAATTTCCCCTATGATTTTATTTTGTTTCCTCTTAGGACTAACAATTGCTTTAGTTAGTGGTGTCTACCCAGAGAAGAAAACCTAGGATCTAGTTCCTGCCTTATGAGAATAGACTCAGGTCCAAGAGACTTTAGAATTGTAGGGGCGCCTGGGTGGCTCAGTCGGTTAAGCAGCCGACTTCGGCTCAGGTCATGATCTCGCGGTCCGTGAGTTTGACCCCGCGTCAGGCTCTGTGCTGACAGCTCAGAGCCTGGAGCCTGTTTCAGATTCTGTGTCTCCCTCTCTCTGACCCTCCCCCGTTCATGCTCTGTCTCTCTCTGTGTCAAAAATAAATAAACGCTAAAAAAAAAAAAAATTTTTTTTTAAAAAGAGACTTTAGAATTGTAATTTCAGTTCAGACATCCCCTGTTCTCCTCAGGCATCCTACCATTCTCCAAGGGAACCTCATAGTTACTCAACCAAGCATCTGCTCTCTGTAGCCCTGATTTGTAGCGTACCATCTTCTGTGTCTGTGATAATGACCTTGCCCTTAGGGGAAGTAGGGAAATTCCCAGGCCTGCCAATCTCCTGTACTTATCTACTGACTTCCCCTCCCAGCTGGGCTCCTGAGCTATCCTAGCGTAACTAATCTTACTACGTCAGACTGGCTTTCTTGCCACAAGGTTGCAATGGGGTTGACAGAGATCCTTCCAGAGAAGGAAAGGAGTTACTACTAGGAAGTTGTTCCCAGCACCTCTCCCATTCATAGCCATGGCCCTCTCCCACCCCAGGCCACCATTCATGCAACTGTTATTCTTCCCATACAGAAATCAACCATCATTTATCTCGACAAGTTTCTTGATGGTTTGGTCACTTGACCATCACATAATTTGTGCTGAAATTCCTTAGATACATATTAAGACTTCATTAATGTGAACAATGCAAAAGTGGTCTTGAATTGTTGTTGCATCTTCTGGAAGGTTTCCTTACCTCCAGTCACTGGCCCTACTCACCCACCTTTTCATGCTTGATATCACCAGCTAAGCCATTCTAACACATCACCTCCATCTGAGCATCTGCCCCTCAAAAATGTTTGCCCCTCAAAAAGGGCACTTTGCTGTATATGTCGTGAACTGAAGGTTTTGCAGGCTATCATTTCAGGCCCTCCCCCAGTGGGTCTCATCCTAATATCCCAGACTTTTTTTTCTCCAGTCCCCCAAAACAAACTCATATAATTATTTTCCTTCCATTGTGGATTTCCTCTTCAGGACTATCCTTTTTTCTACATCCTACCCACATGCCACACAACTTTGTTCAGTAAATGGTTGCCTGAGTCTTCCCCATTGGGATTGCTCTTTCTGTCCCTTGGCTTCTAAAGCAAGGATTCAAACACTATTAATTGGGGACATATCATTGACTGCTCTTTAGTATTTTGAGATGTCCTCAATTAGATTATGCATTCCTAGAAGGTAGGAGTTTTTGTCCTGTCATGTACATCTCCCTTAGTCTTGAACATGGTGTTATGTACACACAAGGGAATCAATGGCTATTTTTCATTCATCAATTGATGGAGACCCTCAACAAATTCCACACGTCACATAATTTGGAAGCCCGTAGGCCAGATAGAGGTCAGATCATTTTTTTTTTCTCTCTGCTCTCTCAGCATTACACCCACTGCCAAGATACTTGAAGCGCTATGTAATTCTATCCTTGACATCAGAACAGCTTCACTTCTATCCAAATCTATGAATAAGTAATGCCTTCTCTCTGGCATCTCATAATGAGAACCCTAAATAATGATAATTCATTTGTTGTGCCCTGCACTAAAGAAAGCAGTGCCCTTCAGGAAGGTAGATGTGTTTTAAAGAAGGTAGACTGAGTGAAATGACCTTGCTTTATCCAAATTAGCAGACAGGAAGCAAACAGGAATTATCCCAGATGAGACTAAGCTTGCAATTTTTGCTCCGTAGCAGATAAGCTCTTGAACAAATCTAATTACTTGATATCTAATCTGCAAGCTTCCATAGGTCACCCTTCATTACTTGGGAGCATCTTAAATTTACAAGACAATTGGAAATGCTGAAGTCCTGAACATCGTGATTACTCACAAAATACTTTCTTATAGGAAGTTTACTCCTGAGCAACTTGAACTTTTCTATTTACAATCCTGATCCCTGCAGTTTCAAAGTCAAAATACAACATCTACAACTTTTATGGGCCTCAAATACCAATACTTTGAACCATAGATTTGACTTCAAAATCATACATGTGAGAGTTTAAAATAGCATTACTTGAAAAATCATAAACACACAATTGCATTAACCATTTCTATCTTGGACTTCTGGTATGTTCAGCCTTCTCAAATACACAGGGAGAAAAGTTGGAAAATGTTAATCACTGTTACGTAATAGGAAAGAAGGAATCATTTGGAGCTAAAGGGTCTAGATTAAAATCTTATTTTGACAATTTTCTAGCTGTGTAACTTGGGACATATTCTTGAACTCTCAAGGATCTATTTTCCTTTTCTGTAAAATGTGAATAATAATGCCTATCTCACAGGATAGCTGGGAGAGATAAATTAAATAACAGATATGGAAATGATTAAATAGAGCACTTTGTAAACTAGAAATTATTGCACATATGTTGGTCACCATCATCACTTTTCTTCATTTAAAAAGTCATAATGTCAATGTATGCATGACCCTAAATTAGGTACCCTTAATAGGTCAGGAAAGAGTCCCATTAAAAAACATTTATTTTAATTAATATACTTTATAATTCATCAGAACACTGTGTCTAATACTCAAGGACACTGATTTTCCACTTACCAGTATAGTTCAAAACATTCAAAGCATTTAGCTCCCAAGGAGATTGTCTAGAAATCTTGACATGGTCACCTAAGAATAATTAAATAAATGAGCAGTAGAAGCCACAGCAGCAGTAGCTAGAGGCTTCCGAATGTTGCCAAGTAGCAGGCTTTTGATGTGTAAATTTACTCTAGACTTTCCTTGTCAGGTTCATTGATACTTCAAGAGAAAGACCTCTTACTTTATGCAACCACTTCAAAATTACCTCAGAAAGGCGAGAATGGTACATATTTTTTCAAGTGTAGGAGGAAATAAATCTTGCATCCTCACTGATCCTGCTAAGCAATCCACGTTTTTTTTTAGGGAATCTGCTTTGCAAAACTTCTTTAAGAAAGAAATTCCTATGAAAGAATAAAAAAATTATATTTCAAAAAAGGAGAATAAAAGAACAAAATCTATGTATTCTGCGTGTAGAGTAACTTTATATGCAGAAACTTAGGAACAATTCTATTCCCTTTGCATACTTAGATGATTTGGACTTCCCTAATAAGCTGCTATGAGTTATTTCTAAATTACTATCTGATAAAGAGAAGTAAAAAAACATATTTTCCACTCTCTCATTTGATGTCAAAAGTGAAAGTAAGCAAATTAAAGACATAAAGTAAAATTATAGATTATGGTTAGGTATCTCCAATGGTCCGATGGGTTGTTCCAAGGTATATTTTATTTAATTCTCCTCCATGCTACTGAGCTGTTAAAACCAAAATTGTGCATTAAATTATGTTTCTTTCTATGTCCACCATCAGAATTCAAGTAATAATAATTCATAGTAAGAGTTACAATTTGTCATTTATAATGAGCCAGACAGTATGTTAATATACTTTTTTTTAATGTTTATTTATTTTTGAGAGAGAGAAAGAGAGAGAGTACAAGCAGGGGAGAAATAGAGAGAGAGAGAGAGAGAGATACAGAATGAGAGGCAGGCTGCAGGCTCTGAGCTGTCAGCACACAGCCCAACGTGGGGCTTGAACCCATGAACTATGAGATCATGACCTATGCTGAAGTCAGACGCTTAACTGACTGAGCCCCCCGGGCATCCCTGTTAACATACTTTCTAGTATGGAAAATTAAGTGATGTGCCTAAGATCACACATCCAATAAGTGGAAGATTCCAAGTCATGTTGGTAACAATGCAAACAACCTGTACACATGCTACTATGCATGAAGAAAGTGCTTAGATATTCACTGATTGTGGTTTGATGGAATACAATGGAAGTATACTTATTTATAAAAAGTCACCTGCCACATGGCTTCATTTTTATAGACTTGAGTTAAAAACCTGCCAAAATTGAAGCTTTATTGCATGTAGAGTATTTGATTAAATACTTCGAGATAGTCAAACTAAACCTAGAATAGGAGACTTGAACCTAGATCTATCTCTAATAAGTAATTTCTTTTCCAACATCATTTTACTTTTGAACAGATAGATTATGTAAGGGACTGGTACATGAAACAAGGTACTAAGAAAATCTGTTTTTAATATGCAATGATTAAAAGGTGAAATAGCCCTAACCCTGAATTCCCTCACAGCTTTAGCTATGCCCTGAACATTACATTTATGCTGTAATTTTGTTTCATTTTGGTTTAAAGAAAGAAGCTTTTATGGGCAATGCCTATTGAGCTACTGTGGTCAAATATTTATTAAAAAGAACATATTGATTTGCAGATTATAACTGACCACATATGAACCCTTCTTTCCAGTGACATTCTTATTTAAGGTATTGATTAAAGGCTTTTCATACAGAAAGCATTTTTCTTGTCAGTTCAGTTATGCTGGCTTTTGTAATAAGCTAATTTGATTTCCTTTTTTAACCTTTGTTTGATTAGGGGAACAGACATTTGCATTAAAATTCAAGAGAGATGAAGTCTATCATCGATCTTGACTTCCTCATGGACCTCTTGTACTCAGCGAAAGATGATTTAGAGAATGTCAAGAGTCTTGGAACAACCATAATGAGAGAGGGAAAAAAAATCACTTCAGACTTACAAACCAGTAAGGGCTTATTTGACAGAAAGGGCAATTGCATTTGGTGGATATGTTTTAGAGAAATCAAATTCAGGAAGTTTAATTTTGTTCTTAAGCCAAGTCATTAAGAGATCTATGAGATGAACTGCCATTAATAAAGTACACGCCAGTTAAACCAAAACATTTCAAAACATCTGAAGAGGTTAAACAAAACACGTACATTGTTACTTGCCACAAAGAAAGACTAAAAGTAAATTCTAATATGTCTTTACAAACATGGTCTTGGTGAAACACTAACTTCAAGACGAGTTTGTGATTTAATCCTCTATTGCTGTCTATTGCTGAAAATTGTAGGGATAAAACCTGTATCAGCCACAGTCCTCCACTAGAGTACCCCAGAATTAATCAGTTGTCTTGTACAATAAGACTCAAATCTATCTGCAAATTGTTTTGGTTCACCTGGCCTCTGGATCCTTTTCCTAGCCAGGAACCAATGTATTCTGGGGCCTCAATAGGTCAGATCCATTGCTCATTCTGAAATCCCTCCCAAAGATCTGTATCTGGATCTTTCCTGGAAGAGGAGGCTTCCATTTTCTGAGGAGTTCTATTTTCTGTGGGGATAGTTTTAATGCAATAAGAATTGAGCACCTACAATGAACCTAGTAGTGTAGTAGACGGGTAGTGGGATACAACCGAAAGTATACCAGGTTTGTCCACCCATCTTTCGTTCTTTTTGCTATAGCTATTCGGAACATTTTCAGCTAATACAATGCAACAGTGAACAAAACCAAAAGACAGGAAAAGGAAAAAAAAAAAAAAAACTTGGCTAGAATCTCCCAACAATTGGTAGAAAACTTTCTGGTTCCCAAGATAATTGGACTATGTCTCCTAACTCCACTGAATGAATTTTCATGATTCTAGGTTTCTTGGAAGAATTTCTGGAGTCAGCAGCCATTGGTAATTTCTTTCTCTCTCTGGAAGGGTCATTGAGTTTATTTACCAGAAGTGACTTTCTATTACCCACAATTCTAAGAGAGATGGTTTATCTTTCGTACCAAATTTCTAAATTTCACAGCTTACAGTTGTGGTTTGACTATCTTTTTATATTAATTTTTAATTAATGTAAATTAATGTTTTTCACCTTTAAGTTAACATAGGCAAAGATTCTAGGAAACTAACTTTTTAAAAACTTCATCCAATTTAGAAGTAGAAGATACTTGATATTTGGCATTAAAGGTAAATCTAGTGTTTCCTCTGTGAGTAATATTATAAAATTACATATATTTAAGGACCACAGATGAAATGAGATTGTTTATATCTAAAATATTTTAAAATTAAGAAAACAATACAACTAACATACTTTTCAAATTCTGTGAAGTTGGGCTCTTTTACAGTAAAGATGGCACTGTTTTATTTGATGTCTAACAAATAATAGAGATGAAAAATATTCCATTTATGGCAACAAGTCTCCAAACTGTGTTAGTTGTATGAAACTCAAATATCCATAAAACACGGCAAAAGAATTTAAGGGAAGCATTTTCATATGTCCCATATGAGCAAACCATTAACTGTTCTTTCACGTTATGAATCCAAAAGTATCTATGTTATATTTTATATTGTGTTAAAATCAATATAATGTAATATAAAATTCATCCAGAGGATAATATATTTATGTATTCCTAAGGCATTTTTAGTTGAGGCATTTACTTGGGCTTTAATTTTTAAAATAATGCTGCTCAGCTCATACCTGTATTGTTCCTCCAGGCTCATGGCAGGATCAACAGTCCTGGCACCTGGGAAATCCATCAGACACATCCCAATGGAGGTTTAGAAGGCAGACATGTCGTTGTTTTAGTCTTCGGGTGCCTTTCAAATTCATTGAACAGAATTCCTTATCTCATAACAAAGATTTTACTAGAGTATTTTATGTGTAATTTATCAGAATAGCTGCCAAGATGTTCAGTTTCTTTTTAAAGGCAGGAGCTTTAGGGCAGACAAGCTTGAGGCTTAAAAAGCCTGATTTTGCATACTCTTTATTTTCCCTGTGGTCTCTGAAGTCTAGTTTATTGGTAACCGCCATGTTACTGTTCCTGTCTCAACTGGCTCATTACTCAAAGCCAATAATAATTGCTAAATATGACTAATATCACGTGGAAGGTCGCAAAGTTCACTGCTAACCTTCATTCCAGCTCAAAATGTTTTCAAGGTTAATAGATTGATTTTGAGCTGAGATATGATGCATTTATAAAATGGAAGAAAATGAAAAATTTGGCATCACCAATATGTGGATAGTTTTAAATGATTCATTTGTTACATTTGGACTATAGCCATGAAATTCATTTGATATATATCTCATAGTTATATTCTAACCTAGACACTAGAAAATAAATTAGTGATACATTTTAACATTAGACAATTTTACACACACACACACACAATCCAGGATGAGAATTAGGGCACTATAACTTATTATTTCAGCTGAGGAATATCATGTATGTAAGTAGAACCTAACCACTTTTAAAGATTGAGACAATGCTAAAATACAGTTCAGTTAAAACTATAATTCTAAAAGGCTGGATGCTGATTGCTTCCCTTGGTCTCCTTGCTTGGAACAAAGACAAATGAAATTCCTGATTTCATCTCAGTTCTGTGCTTATTACACTCTGTGGGACTCTGGTTTTGGTCTATAGAAATCTCTTGTTTTGCCTACACCCTTGATTGGGCCTGACAAGGACTTCAGGATATCAGAGGGGTCCTTATCACCAGCCCTTCTCATCCCACCCAGTGCCTGGTTCTGGGCCCAGTCTTGTGACCAATTCCTGAGCTTGATTTCAGTTCCAGTTTCATGAGTCTGAGGATCTCTGGCCTCTGGTTCTGACCTGGATTTATGGTTTGACCCAGCTTTGCCAGAACCTGGCCCACCAAATAGAAGGCAGCATTTCCTGAGAGTTTTCCAATTCTCTTTAGGCTTTATGGTCCTTATTAAGAGGAAGTCACCAAGGCCTGTAGTTTCTTCCTTTCAAATGTTCAATTCACCATTCCTTTTAATTCCATAAGGTCTAGATTACTAAATGCACCTTTATTTATGTACATGCACTTAGTGTACCTTATATAGATTGTCTTCATTTTCAAGCTCTTCCTATCTCAATTCCTGATTAACTAGCCCAACCATGATTAATACCATGGTGGTCTTCCCCCGACCCAGCACCACCAAAAAGTCACCAGCGACTTCCCCTTTCCTTACACAACAGCACACAAACCTTGGCTTGGCTTGGATCCTAACTGTTGTGCCACATTCTTATTCTCACTGTTTTAGGAAACAGGTGGATCTGTGATCCGCTCTTGACTCAGCTGTCCCCCTTGCTAACTGCAAATAAGGAAAATCACTTAATTTAGCCAAACCTCCATTTTTCACCTCTGTACAGTGATGAAAATAAAATCTTCCTTACCAGTTTTTGTGAGGATTAGTCATGCTCCGCATAAAATTCCTAATGAGTTCCATGGCATGTGGCAAGGGCTCAGTGTACTTGTAAGAAGGCTTTGTTATTGGACTGCAGTTGTCACCCCTTCTAGAAGACTCTTTGCCTACTCAATGCCCACTCTGTCTTTAAGACCATGTCATATTCCACACTCTTCACAAAGGCCACTATGATTAGGCCAAATGTAATCTCAAAATGCAGTAGTGTTTGATCACTTCCTATTCTTATCATTTCCTAGTCTTTCAGGTGTGATAGTCTTGTCTTCCCAACTAGATTATAAGCTCCAAGAGGGCAAACTAAAAATTTTATCCTCTGTCACTACAATTTTGCTACTTTTTGGCCTTGCCTGGTTCCCTGCATTCAGTGTCCCCTTGTTTCAGGTATTTCTAGGGACCTTCAGAATGTGTCTCCAGGGTTCTTTAATATTTCCCTTTTGTGGTGTCTAGCCTTTGTGGGGCATAGCAATACCTGTCCAAGACAGCCTCATCCGTACATTCCCATGCTGCCTTCAGGAAGCATATCCACAGGCACCTGCCTCCGCTGTCTGCACCATCATTCACGTCATGTCTGCTGAGCACACTCACTGCCCTCCCTGAAGGTCATCATGCCACTGATCATCAACTCATTACACTGGGGCCCCTGGATCTGTTCCCTGTGCCCCCCGCATCTTATGAGAATTTTTAGGACAACAGTCCTTATGTAGGGAAACATTTTTCCTGGGATATGAATTTAGTGGAAAGCAGCCAAGAATAAAACAGAGTGAAAGACTCAGTATTCCCCTCATCCAACTTGTAATAAGGCTTTATTACTGGGTTAAGTCTGGACCCCATTGCCTTTTTCCTTAGGCTGGTTTCCTTCCAGGAGCCCTCAGCACCTCAAACAAGTAGACACCTAATGAGCCCCCTACCCACTCACCAGCCAGGTCTTATTTCCAGCACCAGCATCAGCTTAGCAGCAAGCTGGAATCTGTTTTAACTTCTTTAATAGCACTCTGCTGGACACACACATAAAATCCAGCTAAAGATCACTAGGCCAACTATCTTAGCCCAGTTATATAAACAAAATAATTTGGAGCATTATGTTGAATCTGTACCACGGAATTTTATTATTTTTTTAATTCTTGTTTTGAAACTGTTTTTTTCCTGTCTATATTCATTTTAAGTAAGAATAAAGGGAAATAATGTCTGTTATTTGAAACATGCATACAGAGGAATTTATAGCACAAGTTCAAATAACCAGGCTGAGGAAGACTAAACTTTGCAAAAGCACATGTTCAAAGAAATACTGATTTTTGCTTTATGCACTTTAGCCAGCTGACACCAAAATACTTCCAACTGTAGAACAAGAAGTCATCAAAGAATCTTGCTTAGGGTACTTCTGAATCTACAAAAAGTCTACTGGCCTGAAAATTCAAAACTGCTTCCTCACCATTTCGGTGTTATCCTTAGCTTCCCCTGGTCCCAGTTAGCTTCCTCTCCAGTCTGGTACACTTCCTGGTCTTCTGTTAACTATCCTTAACCTTCCCTGAGTGGATGATCGTGATCTTTGTAGGCAGCAGTAGAAGTATGGTGCTTAGAGGCCTCTCCAGCAGCACCGTGGTCTACAGGAGACTTTCTCAGATTCTGAAAGAGAAGCCAGAGAAGGGGATGGGTCATTGGAAGAAAATTTTTAAATTTTTTTTTAACGTTTTATTTATTTTTGAGACAGAGAGAGACAGAGCATGAACAGGGGAGGAGCAGAAAGAGAGGGAGACACAGAATCGGAAGCAGGCTGCAGGCTCTGAGCCATCAGCCCAGAGCCCGACGCGGGGCTCAAACTCACGGACCGCGAGATCGTGACCTGAGCTGAAGTCGGACGCTTAACCGACTGAGCCACCCAGGCGCCCCTGGAAGAAAATTTTTAAAAAGGAGAGAAAGAAAAGTACTAAGTTTCCCTGAGCCTGACCCTCTGGTTTTTAGTCTCCTAAACACAATGGTTTTACTTGGTTACTTTAAGGATTTCAAATCTGAATACAGCACCCTACACAAATACATATCCTAGACATGCATATACACACATAGACACAGACTCTTTCAGAATTGAAAATAGTAAGACAAACCAACAAGAGATTAATTTCACAGTTATGGCCATTTTCTAGTGACATAAATTAAAAGCAGTAACAATGGAATTGATTTTCCAGATGATATGATATACAGATGTGGCATGCACAGAACATTAAAGCCAGAAGTGACCTTGGAGATCACCTAATTTTACTTCCTCAATTTGCACATGAAGAAACTGAGGTCTCAAGTAATGAAGTAATTTGTTCAAAGTCAGGGATATGTTCAATATTGAAACTGGCATTAGGACACAGTTTTCTTTAAAATCTACCTTTTTTTTTTATTATTATTCTGTCCTCATTTGCCCAGTTTTGGGACTTACAGCTAAAGTTGTCTTCTTAACCCTGATTTTTGTACTAGGAGGTTTGCAAACAACTAGCCTGCTCAAGTGTAAACATGTTTTGTTGGTTTCCACACATCCTATGCGTAATATGTTATACAATAGCTGAAAGACTTGAAAGAAGTCTAATTGATACTTTCCTTATTTCTAGTGTCTGGTACTTTCATTTAAGAATTCTCTCTCTTTCTATACATGCCCCTGCCTTGTCCCCAGTTTTGTGGTGGAGTCATTTCTGTGGCTTGAAGTTTTAGTAACTTAGAGCTATTGTCAGAAAGCTTATGAAAAGCAGTAGGAGGAAGCCCATTACCAATTGCCTGCTGGCCCTGGCAAATTACATGCCTGTTGCTTTTCGCTGCTTAATTTCATAAGATCATCCCTCTAGCACTCACCTTGGGCAGAAACTTAGGGAGACAATAGACTATCTAGGCAGATTCTGATGCCAAGGGGTAGGAAAAAATGGATGGAGCGGACAAATTACAGCGTTGCCTATTCAGTCATGAGAATGGAAACATGTCTGTGAATCAATGTGTGAAAAGGATATTTAATAGGATGGGAGAAGTCACTTTAACACCTGTTTCTTCTGCAATTGAATGTGCTAGTGCCAATCACTCAGTCTGGATCCACTCTCCAAGCAGAAAATGACCTCACCTCTTATTCTTTAAGGATTGAAGCAGCAGTACAAGGTCTATTTTTAACCAAACTGGGAGCAATAACCACGGCATTGACTGCTGGGAAAGTCTGTCTTAGAAGGTCTGGCCTGAGGCATTGAGGAATCAGAGCCAGGAGAGAGGTTGTGAGCTTGTATAAATACAACCACATGAAATGAGGAGTGCAAAAAATAAAAAAAAAAAAAATCTGAATAAGGAGTGAACTCATTTTACCCTGAAAGTTACTAAACCTAAAGTCATAAATGCCAAGATAAAGAGAGAGGAAGAGGCTCAGCCAATGCTTTTTATTACAATCCGTTATGGTAATGGAAAATTTTCTTTTGAACTCTAGCTGTCTGTGTTGACTTTGGTAAGGTGGAAATTCAGGCCTATTTATTGGGAAAGAAGGATTCCGAGTAAGTCTCAGCAGGGCTCAGCTCAGAGCTTTGAACAGTCCCCCATGGAAGGGCACCCTTTGCAGGGATCATGCAATGAAATGTTAATATAAGCTTATTTCTTTTCTGCACTTCTCCAAAACTTGAGGCTTCCTCCATGAAAATTTGTGGAGATTGCATTTCATCAGAGGCTCTCCCTGAGCTCGGTTTTATTCTTTTCCATGCACCTGAACCAGCACTGTGGTGAGCAGTGCAAAGAACACAACATCATGATTATCTTGGCCTCAGAAATGCATTACTTACACTTTTAGTTTTTATATTTCTCCAGAGATGAATAATGCATCTAGAACACACTTCCAAACAGCTTACAACTTTTCTTCAATAAAACTCAAGTCTTTTTATTGATTCCAAATTTTGGCTGATTCCTTTTTTTTTTTTTTTTAAGAAGAGTTCTCAATTTGTTCATATAGCTTGACATGTACATCTTTAAAAATGCAGAATAATATCAGGTATGTCATATCTATCCGTTTAGCATAAAGGTAAGTTCTTTTCATTTCTATTTTCATATGACTTTGTTTACTTTTATTTCTTTTTTTCTTCTATTTAAATTCAAGTTAGCTAACATACAGTGTAGTCCTGGTTTCAGGAGAAAAACCCAGTGATTCATCTCTTACATATGATACCCAGTGTTCTTCCCCAGAAGTGCCCTCCTAAGTGCCCATCACCCATCTAGCCCATCCCTCCTCACCTCCTCTCCAGCAACCCCGGCTCTGTTCTCCATATTTAAGAGTCTTTTATGGTTTGATTCTTATGTTCACTAAGAGTTTCTTCAGTGAGACAGTGACAGCCTTCAGGACTCCCAGGTGTAGATTCACTCAGTTATCATTTTACAGCACAGGGAAAAGACATGTAGGCAAGCAAATAAGAAAGATGCAACATAGTAAGTTATGGTAAAGTAATATATAGGATATTTTGGGAGTGTCCGGAAGGTGGTAATTAATTGGGCCTGCAGGAGGGAGTTCAAGGAAAGTCTCATAGAAAAATAGCTATCTGAGCTTGTTCTTCTGTGTAGGGTGAGTTGGTGTTTCAAACAGGAAACACTTGCAAATGCCCAAAGGTGTGAAGATATGTGACACATTCAAAGAATAGCCACTAGTCTGATCTGGTAGGAGTGTTACATGCATGTGGTAGGGAAGGTGGAGGCTGGGCAGTGAGCAGCAAGAGGTGAAACTAGGTAGGTTGGAACTGAACCGTGAAGAGCTCTGTACCAGATGCCAAGGGCTCAACATTTCTTTTACCAAAGAGCAAAGAACTCCTCTGACTTAACAGTTGCATTCTTCTTCGTGGTAAGTAGACATCACTCAATTCTTACCTGTAGGGGGTTTCCCCTCTACAAGGCTTGGTAATACATCCTTCAAACTCATACACCTGCTTCTTAGTCCTCCAGGAAAACTGAATTGCACAGTGTCCCATACAGTTATGTGGAGCCATGTGACTGAGTTCTATGACACGTGGGCAAATGCGAAAGACACCACTACCAGAAACCTCTGGTGGAGAACTCTGGGACTCCAAAGATGGCAGAGTCACAAGATGGAAGGATGGGGGGGATGTGCCAGAGTTGATGCATGGGAGGCCACCCACCAAATAGACTATGATTCCAGTGAAAAATAAACTTTCTATGCCATTAAAGCTACAAAGAGTTGGATATCATCCATCCTGTGTTAATCTATGCTAATTCAGTGGGTGAAGAAATTTTCAGGGAAAAACTAGCTGCTTGCACATGGTATATTCCACTGTATGAATAAATACCAATGGTGCTGGCTCGCTTTTCTCCAGAAGGACTCCCAGCGCATATGTCTAGCCCCAGATTATCTCTAACTTATTGCCAATAGGTTTGCAGTGGTTACCTCATTCTTGCCGCCCTGATTGGCTACCTCCATAAGGCAGGGTAGAACCAGTTCCATAAAACCAAATCACTTCTCTCCTTGCTCCTCCTATCTTGTACACGTCATTCAGGGTATCAGCTGTGTTTTATGACTTTCCTCAAGGCCATTCTTGCTTTTATTTTAATTTTGTTTAATGTGTATATAAATATATTTATTTAGGGAGTGTTTGGGACCTGCAGTCTATAGTAGGTCTGATCTCCATGCCTCTCTGGAGATGAGCCTGAATGATATTTACAAAAAATTCTTCTTCCAGGAAAATCTGAGCCAGTTCTGAAGAAATGAGAGTAGGAAAAGGATGAAGGGTCAAGGACAAAAACACCTCACTTGGAATTCTTGCTACAACAGGCTTGTAACATATGGCTTTAATTGCTGTTTTCTGACCATGTTATTTTAAAAGAACTTTTGAATCCAGAGACTTGGGCTAATAATGACAAATATTTTAAGATTTGTCACAAAATATTTCCTTAACTGAGTGTAATGCTCAGGAATTTGAACTCATTTCACTATTTGATACCTTAAGTTTTTATATTCTCAGAGTCTAGGTGAGAGTGTAGCATAGCAATTCTGAGAGGGAGCTGAGAGCTTCTCTGAAGAGATCCAATTATTCAATATGCTGCCCTAAGAGTACTGTCATGTTTTCAATATTCCTGCATTGAGCTTTATGATCTCACAAGTTATAACTGGCATCAATTTAATGAATTATTTCTTGAAGAAATCTGTCACAGCATTTTTACAAAAAGCGTTATTATTCCTGTATTTGAGTCTTCCACGAAAATTGTTTTCATTGGAGCCTGCTGAAAATTTAGACAAGATGATACAGATTGTTCGACAAAAATGAGAGTTCCCAGAGGAAGAGTCTAGAAAATGATTCAACATCATGGAGTTAGACTCCCTAAGATGAAATCTTGGCTCTACTACTAAGAAGATAGAGGACAAGGTCCAAGAGAGGTCCTCAAGCTCTCTGTGCCTCAATTTCCATCTCTATCAAGAGAGTTATAGCAGTATCTACCTCATGAGGCATGGATTTGTATCATTTGTTCACAATTATCCATTTCCTTTTCATCTTTTCCAGTTTTCCCTGTAGACACCTCATGCCACTGATTGGATATGAGGGCCTTGTGACTTGCCGAGATGGGCCATAAATAGATGAACATTTGCCTCATCTGAGCAGAGGTTTTTAGATGAGCTCTTGTGTTCTGACCTCCACCCTGAGACCATCAAGTTTCGTGTAGCGGCTACTTCTTCATCCTGGGTTCGGGAACGAGAAGACACAGGGAGCATTGCCAAGAAGAGTCCAGCAGAGCTGCAAATATCCAGAAATTTCAGAACTTTTAGGATTGAAAATTGAAACTTTCTTATTTCTAACAAGTTAAAGAATCTAAAATTCAGACAAAGATTGTTCACAGATCCAACACACCCTTGGTCAAGTCTACTGATTAGATTAATATGGCCTTAGTAAATGATCTCAGTTAGACAAATGGCTCAGGGAAAAGACACTAAAGGTGCATCCATCTGAAGCTTGATAAGATCAAAGTATCTATGAAGGTATTTCTTGAAAAGTTATGGGTATGGTTATTGACTCACATGAAACTTGTTGGGATCAAACTGATTAAAAAGAAAAAAGAAATTTTGTAGAGAGCTGTTGCCAAAGTACTCCCAGCCTGGATTAGAAGAGACTACAACTATTCAAATCATAAATAACTCTTGGGTCCCTAGTCTTCTACAGGTGTGAAGCAATCTGAGATAGCCTGTCAGTCACAAATGGCATCTTTTCTGATACTCACTTCAGAAAAGGCCAAGGAAGATAACGGAAAAGGAAGAGTTGTCCAATCAAACATCGTGGAGAACACAGACTAAGAAATGACTCCCAGAAAATATCACTGGAGCAAATCAAGGAGCAGTCCCTACCATTAGTGTAGAGGAACTTGCAACTTCTGTTCAGTGGAATATCAGAACTGTTATTCACCAGTGACTGGTATGTACCTCCAATTCTTCCAATTTTTTTAAAAAAATTATTTATTTTTAGAGAGAGACAGAGAGCAAGAGTGGTGGGGGCAGAGAGAGGGGGGAGAGAGAACTCCAAGCAGGTTCCACGCTGTCAGTGCAGAGCCCAACGAAGGGTTTGAACTCACAAACTGTGAGATCATGACCTGAGCTGAGATCAAGAGTCAGATGCTCAACTGACTCAGCCACGCAGGTGCCCCCATTCTTCCAATTTTTTAATACAGTGTCCCTACTTCACTATTGTATTATATTGGGTTTAGGAGAATAAGAGGACTGACAACTTTTCACTTTACTCATAGGTCACTGAATCAAGAAGAGCAGCCAGCAGACATGATATATATTCACCAGATTCTGGACATCTGAGCCCAATGCCTGGTATTTTTGGGAAATTGGGGAGAGGTGAAAGCATCTTGTGAGCAGAAGAACAAATTGGGGCAGACTGCATGATTATTCATAATTATTTGTCTTCTCACTGCCATTGCCAGTCTTCTCAGTAGATGGAGTACACTTGTTCACTCCACTGGCTCTGGGTGTGGCTATGTGATTTGCTTTGGCCAAAGGAACCAGAATGAATGAGATGTTTGTCATGACTGAAAACATGATTTCAAAAGCACTGCAAGTTTCCATCAGTCTTTTCGCTGTCTCGGAAAGTGGCTTTAACCTGGTTTTCAGAATGAGAAGACATGTAGGACCCAAAACAGACCAGCAGTGCTGCAGCTGACCCCCAACCTCAATATAATATGAGCCAGAAATCAATATTTTTTGTTGTAATCCAAAAAAAAATTATGTATTACAACAACAGAAGTTAATACATGAGAATGTTTTGAGCATTTGATGTGATAACACATGCTTAATGCAATGGCTGGCACATCCTAAATTCAAAATAAATGTTCAGTTCTGTCATTGGTGTCATCTCTATATCCCCATTCACCTATAACAGCTCTAGAAACAGAATTGGCATTCTTCAATATTTGTTGAATGATTGACGACGGATTATTGAAATGTATAGCTTTTATAAAGTTAAATAAGGTGAATGAAATACAGAATCACTTTTCCAGTTCTTGTGAATCTAGTGATATACCCTATAAAACACAAGGGACATACTTTCTTGATCTATATTTGAAATACCTTCACTGAAGAAGTATATGATATGAATGATAATTTTAAAACCCACCAATAAATATTTTGGGCCAATATGTTTTGCTCTTCCAAAATAGGAGAGTCAGGTTTTCTAGTATGAATGAGATCTGGGACTGTAAGAAATGCTTCATTAGTTGCTTTGGTGACAAATACCCAGTAAACCTGAAACAGACTCAGATTCTGGTAATGGGGCTTTCTGAGAACATCATTCCAGAGCAAGGACATAAAATTCTTTTGGAGATTTTTAGAGTATTCCCTCAAGCTGACTTTTGGAGATACTGTTGATGAGTTCTAAGGTCATTTATTTTTGGAACTTAAAAGATTCCTACAAATAATGGACAGCTCACTTTAAAGCTGCAGTAGCAAGGAAAGAAGGGTGATAAAAGTGGATAATAAAAATTATAAGGGATTTATTTGGGGCTCTTGAAAAATTAAGATGACTCCTTGGAAGGGCACATCCTTTTAAAATTTGAAATGTCCCCTTGGAAATAAAAAGATAATCCAGAGTGAGTGAAATACTTTCTTGAACCTCCCTCCTTCTGAGGCCTGCAAAATTTTTAACTAAGATGGGCGTAAAGAGTTGGTGATTTTCTTTTTTTCAAAATAATTACATTATTATTAATCATGACATCACCTAACATATAGTGAATTCAATTTGAAGTACTTTCGCATCTTTTTTGTCATTGTTCTCCGTATCAACCCCATGAGTCAAACTACACAGGCTTTATTACTGTCTCTATTTAACAGATAACAAAATACAGGCTCAGAGAGCTTTGAAGACTTGTCCAAAGTTGCATAGCCAGTAAGCAGCAGAGGTGGCTCATTTTGCCTCAGGACCATTGTTCTTTTTATCTATTATTAAATATCAATTAAAAAGTAGCAATTGATTTCCAGCATTTAAATGACAGAATAAAGGTATAACTGCCCCTTTCCTCTGTCTTCCAGAAACATGAGAAGCAGAGCTGAATGCTCAATCACAGTTATCCCATCCATCCATCAGACAAGATGGAGGTGAAGGCCTGTGCATGGCACACAGTGCTGCCAGTCTCTGTTGGGCATGAAGAAGTCTGAAAGAGCTCACTCTTGTACATGACTCTGCTGGGAGGATCTTTCCTATGACTTACAAGGTTCTCTTCCTCCCACCTAGGTACCACCTGCAATTGCTGGTCCAGAATGCCCGTCCTAAAGAGAAATGATAGCCAGATGGAATCATCCTGGGATGTAGTATACAAAGATACTACAAGAGAAAAGATTGAAAGGGACAGAGCATGGGGGCTAGGGAGCAGTGGTGTGGTGACAAATTAAAAAGCATCAGAAATATGCCAGAAATGTGGCACTACAGCCCAGGCAAAAATTAGCATCAAGTCCATGTATCACCAAGAATTCACAAGGTAATGAAGCTATTGATTGATGAAATAAGAATTTTTCCATTGGGTTATGAGGGCCCAGGGAAGATAAAGTGAAATAATAGGTGGAAAAAACAAGCCCTTAGGGAAATATGAGGGTTACTTTGGAAGCAGCACCAAGGAGAATAGACACTGCTGAGAACACATAAGGACAGTGGACGACAAGAGTGAGAAAGTGAAATGGCAATAAACAAGAATTGGAAGGGAATGTAGATAAATGATCAATAAAGAAGACACATTCATTGGATCCAGAATTAATGAGAGAGGACTCTAAATCCTAAATGGCACATCTTATTCAAGGGAATACAAAGTTACATCAGATTGTCAACACTAAGACATAGCGTAGTGAAGTCCTGAATATCCAAGATAGAGATTTCCTAACAATGGAAACATTATATAAATAGCACAGTTCAGAGAAAAAAAAAGGGGGGGGGGAAGGTAATGTAAGAGTAGAGACTTCCTTAACTTTCACAGCCAGGCAGCAAAGCTGACAAACCAGCTAATACAACTTTTTAAAATATACAAATATAAGAAAGTAATAAAAATCAAAATCAGCTACTAGAAGGAGTACTAAGAAGTGGAAATTGCTGATTTCACCATTAATATGGTAAGGAGTCAAAGAATGTTGATCAAAGAAATAGAGGTCTTAAGTAAAGTATACCACATGCTTATTAAAACAAACCACTAGAGAAAAATTTATATTTTTCATATAATCAGCAAAAAGCAAGAAAAAACACAGACCACATAGTGAAATGTAGAAATAAAAAGGTCAATAAAAAAACAGAAGTGTATCATTAATTATGACAAAAAATAAGATCCATCAAATCCACTTTAAGAAATGTATCTTCCAAATATATTCATATATATGTGAACGAGGTATGTACAGAGATGTCTACTGCACAGCTGTTTGTAACAGCAAAAGCCTGGGAACAATTTAAAAGTTTATTAATGGCAACTGATTCAATAAATTATACCACAAAATGGAATACTATACAGCAGACAGAAAGATTGACACAGCTTCAAAATCATAATGTTAGGTTTAAAAATAAGGTATAGAATACACAACCATTTGTACAAAAATTATATGCACACATAACATATAATCTGTGTATGTGTGTATGAGTGTAGATACATACCATCTTTGGAAGAACAAGGAAATTTGTAAAAACAGATGTGACCAGACAGGGAAATTGGGTCAGTGGAAGATGAAGGCCAGAAGAGTACTTCTCATGTACTCCTCTACACTTCCCAAACGGTGTATGTGTGCAGATTCTGTCTAACCAAAATCATATCAATTACCAAATTGTTGACCCTATTATGCAAGTGCCAATTTATAATAGGTTGGGCATCAACATAATTCCCTACCTAGAACATCTCTGAGTATCCAGTTTGCTTGTGTCCCATTAAAATATAAGATTTTATTTTGCCTTGGACTCACTTTTAGAACTTGACCTAGAAGGGACTTGAACGCAGATGTCACCATCATCTAGATAGAAATGGCCTAGATCACCAGCTAACACCTGCTTCAAGGGAAGGGTAGAGAATGCCCATCATTTGTGAGCATGCTGATCAGACACAAGGAAACTGAGTTAAATCAGATTGACGTCATAGTTATAGTTAGACAGAGGGGTGATGTGTCCAGGAGCACTCCAGGACAAGCTGTGAAGCTATTATTAAGTACTCTTCAATTTTTAATTTTATAACTGTCCACTCCCACTGAGAATGCCCTCCTGCAGACATCATTTGAAGTGAGAAAACATTTCCTGCTTTGCCTGTATTTTGTGGATTTTTTTAGCTTTCTTCTCATAGATTATAATCTCTAGACCTACACCTGAGGGATAATTTACACAAGATTATCCACACAGAATGATCTTCCACAATTTGCTGTTTCAAGGCATGAAAAAAAAAAAAAAGAATCACAACTGCCTAGGGAGAAAAAAGAATCATAAGGCCAGTCTCCCTCTTGAGAGTTGAATTTGATCCTTTAAGGTGAGCAATTCAATCTTTTAAAAGGCACATCTCTGTTCTAATCAATCAAGCTTTCATTTCCAATGGCAATAAGCTTCCCTAGGCACTCAAGAAATCAGAAACTAGAGCCTTAGTACATGAAAAGTCAATACAGTATTTTCTACTAAGTTGACTTGGTCCTACAAACCTACCCAGGATTTTCTCAGCAGGAAATCTGGTGTTTCAATATATCATGTGATGTCAACACCATCTATCAGTGCCAATCTGTCACATTAAATGGAAACGATGTGGTTTGCATCCAGGACTTCAGGAATAGAGTTTCTGATAAATTTGTGAAGAACCAAAGACAAGCAATAGCCCCCAGTGTGTGTCCAACCTCACATCTTGGGTTATATTGCTTTGTGAGGACTGTGTCCGAAGTTGACTGATGAGATATTCTGGGCATTAGGGGTTCTGATTCTAGTTACTTATGATAGCAAGTGGCTTTGCAGATATCATTGGCCAATAAAAGAGTCAGAAACCATGGGCATGATTCCAATCCTCTTTTTCTTCATTAATAAAGTTTTGCGTGAAGCGGTAGGAAGATTCATAAAATCTAGATGACTCACAAAGTGAAATTTATAGTACAAGCATTTCGTAATGCTTTTCTCCCCCAAGATGCCATATTAGAAATTTGCTCAGGGAACACTCAAATTTTCGCAAGACTAGAAAAATAATCTTCTATGCAAACATATTCCAAGGGCTGAATAGTCAATATGACATCCTGATGCAGTTCATATCTTAACACACTGGTATATGGGTAGTTAATGGAAGAAAAGTTTTAAGGCCTGGCTTCAGATCTCAGCCCCACCCCACACCACCACCACCACAGTATGAGACATGTAAGAACTGGAGGCTTTTTAACTTTCTAAACCTGCAAAACAGGCATCAGAAGAGCTGGTCCACCTTTCCGCATGCCTCCTGGGAGAACTGATGGCAATGAAGTTTGTGCTTATCTTTTGTGTGCGTTAGAAGGGATGTCATTGTTTTTTAGGTAGTTAGTGGTGGTAATTCTGGGCTCTTCATGAGTATTCTGCATCTAATGCTTTATATGCCAGTTTCCTAGTTGGGTCTAATTATCTTAAAAAAAAAAAAACATGTTAGGGGTGGGTACCTGGTGGCTCAGTCAGTTGTCATGATCTCACTACTCATGGGTTGAACCCCACGTTGGGCTCTGTGCTGACAGCTCAGAGCCGGAGCCTGCTGTGGATTCTGTGTCTCCCTCTCTCTCTGTCCCTACCCCACTCATTCTCTCTCTCTCTCTCTCTCTCTCTCTCTCTCTCTCGCTCTCAAAAACAAAAATAAACATTAAAAAAATTTAACCATTTCATTGGTGTGCATAGTTAATGTATCTAACTTGATGAGTTTGAAGATAAGTGCACACCCATGAAACCATCACCACAATCCATGCCATAAGCATGTCCATCACCTCCAGAACTTTCCTCCTGCCCTCTTTATTTATCTACATGTATGTGATAAGAACACTTAACATAAAATCTACCTTCTTAACAAATATTTTTAAAACATATAATACAGTATTAACTGTAAACTCCATGCTGTACAGTAGATCTCTAGGACTGATTCATCTTGTAAAACTGAAACTTCTGGATCTAATTTTTAGCTGAAAATTTCCCACCACTACAATCATGAAAATGTTTTATAGCTCAGGTAGAAACCAATCTTCTTCATGTGTTAACAGTGTTATCATAAAATAAAGGTAATAATATTGCATTTCATGACACTTTTAGATTAGTTCTGATCATTTCCTCAGACATGCAGTTATAAAAGTCCCTTGTTACACCTATGAATGTAGACTTTCTTTACAGAATCTAAACCTTCTCCTGCTGCTTTTTGTTCAATTAATACACAGTTACTTTAAACTGGTAGAACTGTTTAACAATCTAGGTAGCATTTATTTTCCAGATCTTTAAGAGGGCAGATTTCATCAATGCCATCCCTCTGAACTGCTTGACTCGTGTAGATATGATATTTTCATTTTGCTACTGAGTCCTCCCACCACGCTAAGCAGGCTGGAGAGAACGAATGCATAGTGGAGGGACCCCTGTGTGTAAGTCTGTGGAAGGAGGCAGACTCTGCTGCTGTGCTGGCAAGTCACCCAAGGTGCACACAGCAAGGAAAATGAATCCATCCTGTGGCCAGAGTTGGAACTACCTAGAAATCCTCCCTGATTCCCTTAACAACTCTGATTAAGACACTAATAGTAGTGACTTTTTTAACTGTTCATCAGCAGTGTGAGACTGGGTGCCCCAGGATTTCTTTCACTGGGTGAGAAATGTCAAGAGACAGTCAGAGTCACAGTTGTTTTAAGGTCCCAACAAATCATTTAATCCTCGGGCTGTGTGGAAGAATGTCATATACCCCGGGACACCAGTTTGTGGTTTTCAAACAGGACAAATGGGTGTGGGCTGAAAATGTGGCATAACCACCAAGATAGAACTGAAATTGCCAAGCAGGAGACACAACTACACGCCCTGATTATAATCTGTTGCTTGGTTGCTTCCTACAATATGAGTTCATGACAGTTATCTATAGCATGTGTAGCTGAAAATAAAGAAGGGTTTAGTGCATTGCTTCATCTACCCCTGCCAGTCCAATGACAGCAAAGTGTGCCAAGAGATGTGCTAGACAGAAGACCCCAGAGCCCCTGTCCTGGCAGTATCATTGACAAGAGCAAGTCTTGCAAATGTTCTGGGCCTTGCTATCCTCGTTCATAAAATGGAAATAACAATACCAGCTCCATCTGCCTTGTAGAATTGTGCTGAGGATGAAGAAAACCAGTCAACAAGTATCCAAGAGCTCCTAATGCTCCCAGAAGTGTAGACCCCAAGGGGGGCTTAAAGAGAGTTAAGAAAATACGTGGCCCAGAGTATTTCACAATAGATTTTGGAAGAATTGGAACTAAAACCTGTGAAATAATGGTAAACCATAGCGTAGTATTTGCACAAGTGTTCAGTTACAGAATATAACCTATAATTCCCCTAAGGTTTCACAGGCAAGGGAGGGTATCCATGGAGGGGCTACGGCTGGGCTGGATCCTGAAAGATGAAGCAAAGTTGGCTGGAGAAAGAAAGGAAGGACAGGCGTTCCCCATTAGAGAAACTGCACCAGTGAAGACTGGAACAATGAGCAGGGCTATTCAAGGGACCATGAAGAGATTGGCACAAATGTTCAAGAAGAAAGGGAAAAGAAATTTCAAGGTAGGAAGAGATCTGATTAACGCAACAATGCAACCAGGTGAAGGAGGTATGTAAGCAAAAAGAGAAATAGGGGTGCAGGGGCTTTTCAAGCAACAGTGACCCAGTGTTTAAGGAAGATTGTATAGCAATTATTATGTAAGCTGGTAAGAGCTAAGAAGATGGAAAGCAATATGGAAAAGATTCTAGTACCCACTCTTAGTAGTGGTAATGGAAACATGAAGGAAAAAACTGGAAAGACTAGCTGACTGGATACAAGGGATACAGGTGCATGCTTATAGAGATACAAGGGATTAAAGCTCATGCAAGTGGTCAGCAGAGTCATGGGTCTTTGAAAGACAGTATACACTGACAAATTTATCGGAGGATCATTTCAAGTAATTGTTCCACAGAGAATTCTGAATGCTATCAATTCATCAATTACAACAATATTTCCTCACCACAAACAGCTATTCATTACATGGTTCTGTAAGTGGGGTTTTTTTATTCTTTCCAGCATCAACTCCTGCTCTCCAGTTTTGCAATAAATGTTTATCATTGTGTCCTTTTTCTGTGTGTTTTTTCCTAATATGTGGATCTCTGAAGCTTGGAAGCACAATTGTTTGTAGAATCCATCCATCCTTTTTTGAATCAGTACACGATCTTTATGAATTTTAGTTACTGGATCTTAGTGGCAAAACACAATTCCAACTTAGTACACTAGATGGCAGAGAATAACTACTTTCTCTCCATCCCATTAAAAAAAAAAAAATGAAAGCCACAGTATGGAAAAAAAGAAGCATTATGGCTCACATATTTCTGTTTGTCCTCAAAGCTTATATAAGAAAACTCAACTTTTATACATAACAGCTATCCACATTCCACTAAAAGTGATTGGGGGAGCGAGGGGTTCAGTATACTCAGATCTGAATAAGTATGCTTTGCTTTTTTGGGGTTTGGTGGTTTTGGTGGTTTTTGTTTTTGTTTTTTCAAGTTTTCTGTTTAATTAACTTTGTTTTATTTTGTCCATGTAGGAAATGGTGGAGGGACCAGATAATGAAAGTGGTAATGAAGACATTATGAAGTGAGACCATATTGATTATAATGCATTATTTATTAATTTATTAATTTTATTAATTTATTAATAAAATTTTATTTAATTTTATTAATTTATTAATTTTATTAATTTTTGCAGGGCAGGGTAGAGGGAGATCGGGTAGGAAGGGCACAGTGGGAATTTATAGGTGGAAGGTACACATGATCATGATAAATAGCAATGAGATTATTACCAAAAGCCACACACCATCACCACCAAAGAACCTTTGCCAGCCATTCAAAAGTGCCCAGACACCCCAGGGTTGAGAAACATTATCAAAAGTTACTTTAAGGAGATATTTAGGTTATCTTTCTGCTCCTGGATACAACTGTACTTAATCAACTTAGTAGAAAGAAACTAACAGTGAACTTCAAACCTGACTAATTTTAAATCACTTGGAAAAGTGGCTTTAGTCAACATCCTTTGTAAAACTAGGTTTAGTCAACATCCTTTGTGTCTATTTTGTGCAACACACTATACAGTGAGTCCTACCTTTACATTGTATAGTAGCTATCACATCTACCCCAAAGGAACTTAAAATCCACTGAAGCCTGTGAGACATCTACATATTTTTCAATAGTTGAAGAACATTCAACGTCCTCCTGCATGTTTTCTAACTGTATCTAGAAAGTAAAATAAATATTTTATTTAGTATAAAATTCGGGTGAAAAAGCTCCTTATGATATTTTTAGTTATCCAGTTTTTCCTCCAAAAAAGTCAAGGAAGAGACAGCTATTTAAAGCTAATAAGCTCCTGTTGAAGACTTATTTCTACGCGTTTCCTAAAATCTCTGGTCGTTGTGAATAAATAGCTTTTTCCTGACCAACTCTACTAGGAAAAAGCCTCCAGGTTATTTCAAGTTATGCCTGCACGCAATGGGACCTCCACATGCTTGCTGTCCCCCTTTGAACTTCCTCTTTGTGCTCTATTTCAAGTGGAATGGCTGTTTCTTAGATGAAGGCAGTGCCATGAGGCCCTACTAACAGGCAGCACGAAGTGACAGCAAGCTCGCTGAGAAGAGAACCGCCCAGCCCGCTGTGACACTTCGGAGCTCGCGCGACCCGGCTTGGATCCGGCGCGCAGCTCGGCCCCAGGAGCAGGCGGCTTCGGGGCGTGCGGCCGGCCTGCGCGCGCGCTGCTCGGCCGCGCCCCGCCGCCCGCCGTTCGCGCGCCCTCCCGGGACCGCGGCCGGGGCACGCGGCTTTCCGGGGAACTCGGGGTCAGTCTCCCTGCTTTCGTAACCGACTCTCACCGTTATTAGAAGACAAACTACCGTGGCCTACGGTCGTCTCAAGTTTTGGTGTGATTTCACTTTCCAGCTTTCCTAGCAAGGCAAGATCATCTGTGTGAGCAGTATTACCATATATAGGGAGAAAAGTGTCTGGTGAAAAAAAGAGCTCCAGAGAAGCCTGAGTCAGTGGCATTAAGTAGGAGTGCCTGCTGGGAGGGACAGGGCGAAATCTGCCCTTCAGCAGACATGATTACTAACCGTGTTAAGTCTGCAGATGATTCAAAAGACAGATCAGAAAACGGAAGTGTTGCAAATGCCAGCGCACTCAGGGAAATCCAACTGGCATGAGTTATAAAACAGTCAGTTAAAGTTATTAAAATTCTGGAGAACTTGAAAGATAGACTTTGCTCAACCTTGATTTTTAAAAATGATAATTGTTACTACCTTTATCCCTATGTTCGTTTCACTTTTTATTGAAAAAAAAAAAAAGAAATATTCTAAATAGAAGCATTCCAGCTTATGATCTACGACAAAATGTCTGTGCCTTTGAAGCATTGCTATACGTATACAAATAATGCAAATATAGCCATAAAACAACCTTGCTGGCAAGTCCAAACGTTTATTATAAATATGTATAGTAATGGCTTTGATGTTTGTGAGGTGATAGTTACTGGCAAACCAAAAACTAGAACTACCAAGGATTTTGACCAGAATGTTCTCAAGAGGAGGGAAAGGACTTTTGGATGAATGTTTGGAAAAGAGTAGAAAGCTTTTATGTCTGTCTGTTCCTGACTCTTCTGTTTTGCAAGCATGTGCGTACCTCACACTACCTCACTTTTCCACTCATAAAATGGTCGTAACATCTGTCTCTACTTATTTTTTAGCACTCTATTAAAATATGTAATTATGCCTCTAGGGTTTTTTGAACCCCTTGGAAGCAATAAATTCTCATTTTTAAAACTTACATATAGTTATATTATCAAGTGATAATAATTAATATACAGGTTGCATATACATATTTATATGGCTATATTGATTATCAGATTATAATAAGTCTGTCACATGGGAAGTTTAAACATCATACTAAATAACCAGCATGAGCCCATGGGTTTATTCTTGGATTCCATAAAGCTGGGAAAAAAGGAGTATCTATTCTGTGCAAATCAACTAGAAAAATCCTTCTAAACTGCTGATAAGACTGAGTAAGGTGACATACATAGGAAGCCAAATAATCACCCAGTGAGCATCTTTTTTGCATAAAATAGGGAGGAAAAAAATGTTTTCCTCTGAAACAATATTTTTCCACTACATAGACTATCTTTAATTTTTTAAACAGAAGTTAACATTCTCATTGTGGAAATTTTAAACAATTCAGAAAGGCACAAAGATAAATGTGAGTATCACTTTATAGTTCCACTCTCCTGGGAGACCAGAGAGAGAATATCCTGCCAGACCTCTTTCTAAGGATAGACACACACTCCCCCACACACATGCATGTACATTTCCGTATGGTCATAAGATAATGTTCTGCAATGAATTTTATGTAACTTTATAGAGTAATATATATAGATCAACCCCATTCCTTGTATTGACTGCAGCCATTGACAGAATACACCACAATGTATTTAATCTGTCTCCTCTTGAAGTTTTAAGAGTCCCCTCAGTGGTTTCCCTGTTGTGGGAAATGCTGCCGTGAACATCTTTGAATTTTTGCTTACCCAGGACTGACTATCCCCGCAAAGGTAAATTACATAAGAGAAATTTCTGGGTCAAAGTTTATACACTTTAAAAATACTGTTATAGTTTCAATTGCTCTTCCTCCCTTCAAAAATATTTCATGTACCCACCTACTACATTGTATGTGTCCGTTTTCTGTAGCCGTTGTTTCTGCTCCTGGAGCCATTCTGGTTAAGGTATGATTGACATTTTAACCATTTAGCATTATGTTCTTATGATCAAAGACCCCTCCCCAAATGAATCATCTGATCCAGCCAATCAGTTCCCTTTCCATGGGCTTCCCCTAGCAGGCAAATGGAAAACAGCGTTCCCTTTGCTATTTGCTACACAAGCACCTAAATACAGAACTCTGGAAAAGCTGGTTGGTATCCAGAGCCTAGTTTAGACACGAGCCACCCTCCTCACACCCAAATCTGAATGGTGGGGTTCCCACCTGCTTTTCTGACTGTGCTGAAGCAGTAACAAGCATGCAGAGAGAGGGCTGGCAGGGCCTCCTCAGGCCTGGAGTCAGGTTCCCTACCAGATGCAGGAAAAAGATAACGTGGATGAGATGAAGTCAACCATTTGTTCATCTAACAGCCAGTGCTTCCTCTGTCCACAAGTACATTTGGCACAGACAACTCTTCTGGAGAGGAAGCTAGGAAGGCCATGGTTGACAGCAGGTAAACCCGAGGGAGCACTGCAGAAATTCCCCCTCCGCTAACGTTGCTTCCTCCTCTCTTGATTGATTCTTTGTTAGACCAGGTTTCATGTGTTCTTTTTCTCTTTTTATTGGCTAGGCAGTTCTACATGTTATTTTAATTCTACTAGTAATCATTATTATATTTTAACAAAGAAATGTGGGCCCACATTTCTCTGTCAGATTCTAACATCACATCAGAATTATGTTCTCTCCTACTTGGAGACCTCAATTGGGACATTTCGCAAGCTTTCACTTTTCCCTCCCTCCCTTACATTTTCCTTTACCAGGCTTTACTGAATAATCTGCCCAATTTTCCAGATGCTTTAATAATTATTTTACAGCATGACTTATTTTTCAAGATTACTTTAATTGCAACATACTTCATTTATCAAAAATTTAGATTTGGAGCACCTGGGTGGCTCAGTCAGTTAAGCAACCGACTTCAGCTCAGGTCATGACCTCACAGTTCGTGAGTTCGAGCCCCACATCAGGTGAGCTTGAGCCCCATTTTGGGCTCCATGCTGAGGGTGTGGAGGCTGTGTGGGATCCTCTCTCTCTCTCTCTGCCCCTCATGGGATTCTCCTTTTCTGCCCCTTGCTCACTTGCACCCTCTCTCTCTCAAAAATAAATAAAAATGTAATAATAATTTTTTTTTTAGATTTGAGTTTTATTGAATTTGTCCTAGTGCTGCCATTTCTTGTATATTGTAACTTTTTTATTTCCTGGGATTTTTACTGTGATTCAGTTTTTATTTATCCAAAAAGTGTACCTGGTTGGTATACTATTACATTGTGAATCTCTGAATATCTAGGATTCTGAATTATAATTCTTTTCCTTGTTAACTTGTAGCCCTGGTAAAACCTGGCATCCCTCATAGTTCCTGATATTAAAAATGAGCTTTTGAAAAACAATTCCATCTTTGGTTGGTGAACATTTTCAGTCTGCAAACACAATCCTTTCTCCAGCTCTGAAGAATTATATTTTATTAGTTCATTAATTACTCATTTTCCCTTGCTTCCTTTCCTTGCATTTAGAACTCTGATTATTTTTAAATTAGACTTCCAAATCTGTTCTCCAAGATGCTCCTCTTTTCTCGTGATCTTTCTCCTTATGTGTGTGCTCTGTCAACGTCATTTGGTTTTTGGAATTGTTTCTTCAGTGTCATTCAGATTTTCATTTTGTTAATTATGGTTGAAATTTTTTTTCAAAGAACGTTTTTTTTTTTTTTTAAGTTTATTTATTTTTGAGTTTGAGAGTGTGAGCAGGGGAGGGTCAGAGAGAGAGAGAGAGAGAGAGAGAGAGAGAGAGAGAATACCAGGCAGGATCCGCACTGTCAGCACAGAGCCCAACTCGGGGCTTGAGCTCACAAACCCTGAGTCCACGATCTGAGCGGAAACCAAGAGTCTGATGCTTAAATGACTAAGCCACCCAAGCGCCTCTCAAAGAATTATTTCTTGATTTCAGAGCGTTTCTTTTTCAGGAAAGCGTGGTTGGTTTGATAGATGTATGCATGTAAGTATGTATGTAGGCTCCATGCCCAACGTGGGGCTTGAACCAAGAGCCCTGAGAACAAGAGTTGTGTGCTTTACCAACCGAGTCAGCCAGGTGCCCTGGTTTGTTTGTTGTAATTGATGTGATATCCTCTCCAGTTTCACTGTGAATATGAATAAGAATGTTTCTTCCAGACTCTCTCCTGGTTCTTTCATAGAGGTTCATTTGTTCTAAACAATCACCTTGGTGCTTTCCTTTTGACCAGATGATTCTACTTATGTAGTTAGTGATTTGGTGCTATTGTCTAGCTTATTTAGTATTGTTAGCTGGTATGAGTCTCTGGTACTTTCATAATTCTTACAGCAGATTGCAAGATTAAAAGTCAGAGAAATGTGCTTCTGGGATTTCCGAGGAGGAAATGGTCTGAGAGTTGACAAATCAGAGTCATTGAGCCTTTCGTTAGATGGATTGGTGATGACGGCAAGGTGCAGGTGGTTTCCCTTCTAAGTGTACAGAGCAAACTGGTCTGGCATGCTGATTCTTTTCTATCAAGACAGGAAGCAATGGGGTCAAGGTGACAACTGGAATTGGATCTATTCTTCTGGCCAACTGGAGAGATTCAGACCAGTGAGGGCACTCCTTTAGACAATGCTTCTGACCACAGAGTCCAAAGGCTTCCCATAGGAGAGGTGAACAAAACCAGATGGTCTTTCTTGTAACCTGACTCTCCCGTGTGCAAACTCTGTATTAGTTTTCTATTACTACATAACAAATTGCCACAAACTTAATGCCTTAAATTAACACATCCCATTATCTCATAGTTTCCATGGGTCAGGATTCCGGTCATGGCTTAGGTGGATCCTCTGCTGGTCTCACAAAGCCACAATTACGATGTTGGCCACAACTGCCGTTCTCATATAGGGCTCTCGGTCCTCCCGCAAGCTTAGTTGAGTTTTTGGCATCATTCTCCTCCTTGCAGCCATATGACTGATGTTCCTATTTTCTTGCTGGGAAACACTCTCAGTTCATAAAGCCCCTTGTGGTCTCTTGTCGCATAGCCCCAAAAGGCAGTTCACAACCTGGCTATCTGCATTTCTCCAGGCCCTCAGAAGCACGTTTCTCTGACTTCCAGTCTCCTTCCAGTCTCTATAAGAGGGCCTTATAAAATGTAATGCAATCAACGGAGTGACTCTTCCATCACCATTTGCCATATGGCATCATTTAACCAAGGGAGTAACTACCCATCATATGCAAAGGTTCATTCCACATTCCAAAAGAGTAGGGATTATCCAAGCCATGTATACCGAAGGTGGGACTCTTAGGGGGAAACCCTCTTAGAGTTCTGCCTTTCACTATCTCAGACATGTAAGAATCCTTTCCAGTTTCCACTGGAGGGGATGACATTTCTCCTTCTATATTAGTTGAGTCATTTTAGTAAAGAACAGGATTGTAGGGGGTAGGGGAAAGGCCAGTTGTCAAGGTGTGTATTCAACATCATATTAAATTATCCAAATAATTATCTTAGCTTTCTACCTTATGAATTGATGTCTTTAACTTTTGTTTTGTTTTTACCTTTTAAAAAATGTTCTTCATACATTTCAACTAATTTGTAATGTAAATAAAATCACCTGAGAAATCTGAAGCAGTATATTTGTCCTAATTAATAGGCTTAATTTTTAGATCAGTTTTAGGTTTACAGAAAATCCAGCATAAACCCTTGTATATATAAACCCATATACCCTTGTATTTACCACTCTGCTCCAGTACATACACAAACACACACACAGTTTTCCTAACATCTCAAATTAGTAGTGTGGTACATTTGTTGCAGTTGATGGGCCAATACTGATACATTTATTATTGACTAAAGTCCATAGTTTACATTAGGGTTTATTCTTGGTGTTGTACATCTTATGCATTTTGCCAAACGCATAATAAGCATTTAACACGTATGCACATACCTGATATGTATCTATTATTAAATATCATACAGAACAGTTTCAGTGCCATATATGTATGTATATATTAATGTTTATTTATTTTTGAGAGAAAGAGCGTGAGCCATGGAGGAACAGAGAGAGAGGGAGACACAGAATCTGAAGCAGGCTCTAGGCTCTGAGCTGTCCGCGCAGAGCCAGCATGGAGCTCAAATTCACCAACTGTGAGATCATGACCTGAGCTGAACTCGGACACTTAACCAACTGACCCACCCAGATGACCCTCAGTGTTGTATTTTTTAATAATTTTTATTTTAAGTCAGATTTTTGTCCTGTGTGACCTTTCCGACCATTTTAGGCAAACGTAGGGTGTACAGACAGCCATGTCATGGGCTAGGTAGGGTATAGCAAGAGACTTCTGTGCCTGCACAGAGGTTGGCCTGAGATTGATGCTATTCAAACTGATTACTAGGCATGATGTATTTCAGTCTGTTTAAGAAGAACACAATCTCTGAGAAGGGAATTCCAAGACAAAGAGCAGTTTTGGTAATAATACCAATTTTGGTCCATACCAAAATCTAGTGGTACAGAAAGACAATGTGTTTTCAGAAATAAAATTATCTTGAGAATGCTCTTTTAAAAAACGCTGTCAAGATAATGAAAGGACTAGGAGAAAAACATTTCTTAAGACTTATCTGATAAAGGACTATTACCCAAAATGAACAAAGAACTCTTAATAATCAACATTAATAAAACAAACCAATCCAGTTAAAAAATAGGCAAAAAAACCTGAACAGACACCTCACCAAAGATATATAGAAGATATATAAGCATATGAAAAGGTGCTCTACATATATGTCAGGAGGGAATCACAAATTAAAATAATGAGATGCCAATACATATCACCAAATGCTGGTAAGGAAGTACAACAGGAACTGTCATTCATTGCTGGTAGGAATGCAAAATAGTATAGCCAGTTTGGAAGACAGTTTGGAAATTTCTTACAAAACTAAACATATTCCTACCATATGATCTAAGAATCACACTCTTTGGTAGCAAAGAGTTTAAAACTTATTTCCACACAAAAAGAATGAGCTATCAAGCCATTAAAAGACATGGAAAAAATTTAAATGCATATTGCTAAGTGAATATGCTAAGTGAATAAGTGCTAGTTGAAAAAAGCTACAAGCTGTCTAACGCCAATAATATGACATTCTGGAAAAAGCAAAATTATGGAGACATAAAAAGAATGGTATACATGTATAATGGCATAAAGTGGAATATTATTCAGCTCCAAAAAGTAATTCTACCACAGACTATACCATGGATGAACCTTGAAGACAATATGCTGAGTGAAATAAGCCAGACACAAAAGGACAATTATTGTATCATTGTATTATTATTTGTATGAGACACCTAGAGTGGTCACATTCATAGGGACAGAAAATAGAATGGTGGTTCCCAAGTGCTGGGGAGGGAGGTCCATGTAGTTATTATTTGATAAGTACAATGTTTCAGTTTGGGAAGAAGCCAAAGTTCTGGTCATGGATGTGGTGATGATTGCACAAATGTTTATATACTTAATGCCACTGACATGCACACTTACAAAAACTTAAAGTGCTAACTTTTGTGTTCTGTACATTTTGCCACAATAAAAAATAAATAAATAAAAGGAAAGAAGATTGGGCAGTGGGAATGGACACCTGGCTTCCAAAGCCATATCTGGCTGTTCTTACTTGACATTTAGCTGTGGGGTCTTTGGATTTTCCCTTCCAGGATCTTAAATCTGTAGTCATTCACTCACTCATTCATTCATTCAACCCATGTTTAATGTTTATTAAACACACACAAGAGTTTAAGTCACTCTAAAACTGAAAGAGTTGGAAGCTATTGATTATAAGTCAGATGCAGTATAGATCTTACTAAAATCATCAATGAATAGGAATAATTGAAATTGCTTTTCTATTAAAACAGTGTAATTATCTGCTATCCTCATTCAGATTTTTCACATTCAGGTCTAGATTTCATTCTTAAAGTGCCACAAATTTTAAAAACTAGCTAAATGATCTAACCTAGTAAATTATTTAGCAAGACAATTTTGTTTTCAAATATAATTCTACAGAGGTCACTAACATAAGAAAATATTAAAACTGGCACACTGCCTTCTTGTATAGTCTAAATTTTCATAATTGGGCCAAAGACATATCCATGGTGGAAGATTTAAGCATATTCATGCCCCTGACTTCCGAGGTTCACCTGAGCTTCTAGGAATTCAGAGCACAGCTTCAAAATCCATATATACTCCTACCCCTTCATTCTACATATTTAAGTGATCTGTGCCCAAAACGCAAGTTTTTTCATTGTGATTTTCAAAAAGTAGTTCTAGGTTACAACTGAAAACTTGATAGTTTGTTCCTTTATTCACAATGTTTTAAATCCTGAGAACTGGAAAATCTACATGTCTATGAGGACGGTATGGTAAATATGGTACAAGACTATGAACTTGGAGTCCAAAAATCTAGATTCTAGTTCTAGCTCTGTTGGTCACAAGATATGTAACTTAGGAAGAATCAGGTAACCTCTCTGATCTCCATGTTGTGTTATGTTTGAAAGTAAAGAGGGGCGGCTGGGTGGCTCAGCCGGTCGGGCGTCCAACTTCGGTTCAGGTCATGATCTCGTGGTCCGTGAGTTCAAGCCCCAAGTCAGGCTCTGTGCTGACAGCTCAGAGCCTGGAGCCTGTTTCAGATTCTGTGTCTCCCTCTCTCTCTGACCCTCCCCCATTCACGCTCTGTCTCTCTCTGTCTCAAAAATAAATAAACGTTTAAAAAATTAAAAAAAAAAGTAAAAGATAGTGAGTAGGAGTAACTGGGTGACTCAGTTGGTTAAGCATCTGATTCTTGATTTTGGCTCAGTTCATGATCCCAGGGTGGTGGGATCAAGCCCCACATCACGCTCCATGTTGAGTGTGGAGCCTGCTTGGGATTCTTTCTCTCTCCCTCTCTGGCTGCCTCTCGACTGCTCACACACACTCTCTCTCTCAAATAAACATTATATAAAAAAAAGACAGTAAGTTAGGCTCCTATTTTTGACAATAATATTTTGAGTGATAATAACTATCACTAAACTGAGTTTGAGTTTCAATAATATGGTATGTACATCTAAAGCTTTATGTTAATAAATGTTCAAATTTTATTAGCCCAGGTGTTTTTAATTTATAGAAAAAAGTGCTCCCTCCTTCCCCCAAAAACTAGTCAAGTACAATCTGTCAACAGGTTCACTTGGCAGGAATTCCTACAGATTTAAAATAACAACTACCTGGGGAGCCTGGCTGCCTTAGTCAACAGAACATGCAACCCTTGATCTCAGGGCTGTGAGTTTTTGTTTTTTTTTTTTTTTTTTCAACGTTTATTTATTTTTGGGACAGAGAGAGACAGAGCATGAATGGGGGAGGGGCAGAGAGAGAGGGAGACACAGAATCGGAAACAGGCTCCAGGCTCCGAGCCATCAGCCCAGAACCTGACGCGGGGCTCGAACTCACGGACCGTGAGATCGTGACCTGGCTGAAGTCGGACGCTTAACCGACTGCGCCACCCAGGCGCCCCACGGCTGTGAGTTTGAGACCCACATTGGGTGTAGAGATTTCTTAAGAATAAAAAAATCTAAATAAATAAAAATAGCAGCTACTGTATTATCTCATTAGTCAGGGAAATACCATTTAATTTCCACAGTCAGGAAAAGATAATTTAGTGGTTCCTCAAATTTATGATCCCGCCTACTTCTCACAGTTCAGATTGCATAGCTCTTTTTTCTTAACCAAATTTGTATTTGAAATCCAAGGTTTTAAAACATTAAATGATTTTTTTATTGAAGTAGTTTTATTAACTTAAAAGTTTTAAGCTGCATGCCTTGAAAAGTTTATTCCTTTTCTAGAGTGAACAGATGCACAAAACAGGAAAAAATAATTCCAATTTCATACTGATTGCTTTTGTAACCATTAAAATAATTAACATAGAATACACTCATATAAAATGTGAAATTCTCTTGCTTTGTCATGGGTGTGGAAAAAAAAATGCCTGTAATCAGAAATTAAAAAAAACAAAAAAACAAAAAAAAAAAAACAAAAAACAGTGATCCAAGACAGGGATTGGCAAACCAAGAACTGCCAAGTAAATCTGGCCTACTTCCTGTTTTTAAAAATAAAATGGTATTGGAACACAGCCATGCTCATTGTTTACATATTGTCCACAAGCGCTTTTGCACTTCGACCACAGGGGAGTAGTTGCTTCAGAAACCATATGGTTGCAAAGCCAGAAATATTTCCTAGTGGACCCTTTACAGAAAAAATTTACCCACTCCTGATCTGGGGACTAAGTGAGGAAAAAGAAAGTAGGTTCTCTCCTTTCCTGTAGTAAATGTATAATCAGAAGCTTCTAAAATATATTTTGTACTGAGTTGGAAAACAGGGTCCATCCAGCCTAATGCTAATTAAAGCCTTAAAGGTCACCCTGTGGTCGGTGTTCTTTACTGCTGGATGACAGGAAGTGAGAGTTAGGTTCCTCTGTCTATGGGAAAAAAGAACGAGTAGCTCTGTTCAGATTTCTTTTACTTTTATTTTTTCTTTTTAAGGTTTTCATTTATTTTTGAGAGAGACAAAGCATGAGCAGGGGAGGGGCAAAGA
Source organism: Lynx canadensis (assembly GCF_007474595.2). Lineage (NCBI taxonomy): Eukaryota > Metazoa > Chordata > Mammalia > Carnivora > Felidae > Lynx > Lynx canadensis. Next base: position 29,839,748 of record NC_044309.1, on the reverse strand, counting down.
GGGAGAATGCAGAATCTGATGCAGGCTCCAGGCTCTGAGCTGTCAGCACAGAGCCCGATGAGGGACTAGAACCAATGAACCATGAGATCATGACCTGAGCCGAAGTCAGACCCTTAACCGACTGAGCCACCCAGGCACCCCACTGTGTCCAGATTTCTTAAACAATATGATTTTTTTTTAAGGACAACAGTAATATGCAAAAAACAATGATATATAAACAACAGAAACCAAAATGATGTATATCTTTGCCACAAATTTTTGGACTGACTACCACTTTTACCCTGAGAAGTTGCTTCCTTCGGACCTCAGGTTTTGAGACTACAGGAGGTTTGCAGGGGTATTATCGAGGCATATTGCCTATGTCCCCCCTCTTTGCAGCCTTGCGACACACTCTCCTTTTGTAGAAGAAATGGTTTAATACCTCCTGTACAGGCTGACGCCTTGGCCCCTGGATCTAACCAAGTGTGATGCTGGTCTGCTCTCTTCCTTACTCGCTTCGTAAGCCAATCAGTTCTGTTTTATGCTCCTACTTTGGGTTGGGTTTTATCATCAAAACAATGCTTATCATCAAAACAATGCTTTGTCTGAATGGTCTCTTCAGCTCTAACATTTTGTGATTTTTCACTCCAGAAAGGTCATCTATGTGGGTGTGACACATGGTATTTAACATGAGATCTGCATTTAAATCTCAGTTCCAATATTTGTTAATCCTGTGAGCTTTAGATCTTCAGTTCCTACCTCTATAAAACAGAGACAATAACACATGCTTTCAAGACCATTGCAATGATGAAAGGCAATTATGTATTTGTAAAGCATCAGGAAGAGAAGAAAGGAAACAATAAATATGATAAAAGTGTTCGTCCAGTTCTTCTCCTCAACCAAATCAGGACTCATGGACTTACTTCTTCCTACTTATCCTAAGCATACTCATTCTTCTGGAATTAATTCAATTGCATCTGAGGAGTCTTCCTGCTACCCACCACTTTACTAAGCAAGATGCCAATTCCCAGTGATCTTATAACCCTCTGAGATTAGCACTTAATACTATTTATAGCCCTTAAGAATAACTTTTCACTTTATTCAAAACAGCAGTACATGTTCATTACTAAAAATATGGAAAATGTAGAAAAGTACAAAAATGAATATAATAAATGAACAAGTCAGCCACTTCCCATTCTTACAAGCCAGAAATAAGTGAGAAATAATTCCTCCCCTTCCTCTCTCTCCCTCTCTCTGAACCTACATGTATTAGTGTGCTTTTAGTGACAAGTCAGAAAAAATCTGGACTCAATATTCATTTGTCTTAAAGAATATGAAATAATTGGCTCACACAAATCCAGAGATAAGGTGACTTTTTAGGCAGTGCAATGCCCCCGATTTCGAATCCGAGAGACCACCAAGGGCGCCGATACCGATGCAAATGCACGAGGGTTTACTTGCAAGCTCAAGCTTGGGCCCAAGTATACCCCACACAGCGGAGCAGGGACTTGGACCCCTAGGCTAAGAGGCGTAGCAGTTTTATAGGGGCCGGTGGCCAATGAGATTGTAACACACACAGAAAGTTGCACAGTCATGGCAGTCCACACACAGGTGGCCAATTGAATTACAATTTATCCTATAGTAACTGTTTGAACTAGCCTATCACTCTGGTCAGAATTGGCGCGCAAGTTTGGCGGGCAAAAGGCGGGGTTTACATTCTTTGGCAGTTAGGGGTTCCGCATTCCTATATGAGCCGGTTTCCAGTAAGGGTGTGCTCAGCGGCTTGACTAGGGTGGGGGAGTGTCGTAAGCAATAAGTAGGTCATGTGGGGGTTATACATGAGATGGTGGGTGTAGCACAAAATGGAGTTAGTCTTGCTCTGCTTGTCCAGGGATAGGGGATTTTTGTTAAATTCCTTGGGTCCCACAACAGGACTATTCATCAATAACTATTGAAAGTAGTTTCAAGTTAGAGCAACAAGGAACCGGAACCAGGACAAATTTAATATTCCTTAAGTGCTATTATGAAGACAGAATGAAAAGCAGTCAACTATATCTAAAGAGTTAAAATAAGTGAATAAATTCAGCAAATTGGCCACATGGGGAACTGATTATAGAGGGTGGGCATTTGGTGAACTGCCGTTCGGCCACTGACCTACAGCTAATGACGCCAAGGTTGACTGATCAGCAGATCAGCAGTGCTGCTATCTCTAGGGCCTTTCCATCTTCCTGTGTTCTCCTGGCATGTCAGCTCAGCCCCAGACACAGTGGCTGCCACGGTACACTCATCATTTGCAGACTCACGAACATGTTATAGAAGGATCTTGGTTTCTGGTGTCTCTTTTCAAGATGGAGGAAAGCCTTTCCAGAAGCCTCCCTACCTTCAAACCACCTCACTGGGCCGAAATGAACCACATACCTACCTGTGCTCAACCAATTGCAGCCAAGGGAATTCACAGCCACCGTTGAGGATTCTTTCCTTTGGGTAGGGCTGGCACCTGCCTCCCCTGAAGCACACAGCAATGCAGAGAAGGATAGAAAGCTCAACAAACTTGTGTTGTTAGGAAACAGGGAAATGGTATGAGTAGGAAATCAATGGTTTCTGCTACCACATCTTTTTTATTTAACATACATTAATTTCCCCATGACAACGAATAGATTGAAGACCTGATTTTAACTGAAAACATAACTGTATGAAAATATCATAGTTTATTTAACAAGTTCCTTACCCTATTGTTAGACATTTAGGGCAATTCAATTTTTCACTATTATAAATCACTCAGTTCTTAGTCCTGTCAAATTAATCCGTATAAACCCATTGCCTTAAATAATGCTGTTCCTCTTACTGAAGTATTATCACTTACAGTTAAAGATGCCCTTACATTTAGTCACATGTCATCAATGAATCAGTAAATGATTGTTCAAGAAATAGGTTTTTTGTGGGGTGCCTGGGTGGTGCAGTCGGTTAAGCGTCCGACTTCAGCCAGGTCACGATCTCGCGGTCCATGAGTTCGAGCCCCGCGTCAGGCTCTGGGCTGATGGCTCGGAGCCTGGAGCCTGTTTCCGATTCTGTGTCTCCCTCTCTCTCTGCCCCTCCCCCGTTCATGCTCTGTCTCTCTCTGTCCCAAAAAAATAAATAAACGTTGAAAAAAAAATTAAAAAAAAAAAAGAAATAGGTTTTTTGTGATGCCTGGGTGGCTTAGCTGGTTACACGTCCAACTTTGGTTCAGGTCATGATCTCAATGGTTCATGAGTTCAAGCCCTGCTTTGGGCTCTGCAGTGACATGGGGAGCCTGCTTAGGATTCTCTCTTCCTCTCTCTCTGCCCCTCCCCCACTTGCTCTCTCTCTCTCTCTCTCTCTCTCTCTCAAAATAAATAAACTTAAAAAAAAGAAATTCTGGATTTGTAATATATATAGACTCTTTTAGCCTTTATAGTTGCTGCTATGTTGCCTCACTTTTTCCTCTAACTAGCAGCACTCTTGGCCAATTTATTTCAACAAATATTTACTGATAATTTTGTCAAGCCTCATGGAATGAATAAGACCCAATGTCTGCCTTTCTGAGCTTGCAAGTAAGTTTTTCCTGGGTTAACTCTCAGCAGGTAAAGATCTTCAGATTATCAGAACTCTCTGATCCATGTATTTGTCTGGTATTATTACTTACGATGTGCCAGGCCCTGTTCTAGGATCCAGAGGATGCCCTCATTAAACTTAGGAATATTCTTAGGTACTGAGAAAGAAGTCCAAGTGGATCTTTCAAAATTGTTGCTGCTACCTTTTGTTCCCAGGCCCTTTGTCACTTGGAAAGGAAACATCTGGCCTCCCTGCCTTTTTCTGAATATTCGAAGGAATAAATTCATGTGTATTTTCTCACCTTTGGCCTTGTCACTGATGTCATAGATAATGTGGCTATTTCAACAAAGGGCTCTGCCAGAAAATATAATTTGACAAACTGTGCTTCCTGATGCAGTTTGTAGCTCACACACAAGGCAGGAAGTGCTGCTCCCTGCGAATTTTTCTGGCTGTGGCTGTGAATGACAAGGGAGCATTTGAGTGCTGCTGACCCAGGCATTCTCTGGGGACTCTGGCTATACTTGGTCATGAGAGGCCACAGAGAACTAGGCTCTGGCTTGGGTCTTCTGGTCAGTTTGGAATTTTTCAGGATAGAATTTCATCCTTGTAAATGGGAATTTAAATGTAAACAGTTCTGCAGTGGCCCAAGTGAACCTGATTAAAAAATAAAAGATACAGGGCACCTGGGTGGCTCAGTCAGTTAAGCGTCAGACTCTTGATTTCAGCTCAGGCCATGATCTCAAGGTGGTGAGACTGAGACCCATCTCCACTCCAAGCTGTGAGTGGAGCCTGCTTAAGATTCATTCTCTCTCTCTCTTTCTCTCTCTCTCTCACTGTCTCAAAATAAATAAAAGATATAAACATTTCATTTTTACCAAAATAAAATTATAAGACTCTTTGTACCCTTTTGTAGTCCACCTAAAGCTATACGATTAATAAATTCCTATTTTGGCTCAAAGCAAGTTGGTTGAACAAAAAAGATCATGAGATGTGGAATTTTAGAGTTAGAAGGGCCCTTGAAAATTGTGTAGTCTGATGATAGTCAAACCTGGTGCCCATCCAAATGACATGGGGAGTTTTTCAGAATATAGATTCCCACCCACCCAACTGAATCAGATTCTCAGGGTATGGGAGCCCCCAGCCAAAAAACATTGGTCCAAACCTCTCGTTTCACAGATGAGGAGGTTTTGAACCAAAGAATAGTCTAGAGTCACACAGTCAGATTATGGGAAGAAGTATAACACATTTTGTTCATTCAAACATCAACTTGCTTTAGTTTATTACCCAAAAAAGGTCAGTGAAGACGGGGGAGAGGCACTCCTGGGAATCTTTTAAATCCTTGCAAAAAGATGAGAGGTCAATAATGAACAGCAGAGGGGAAAAAGCAAGAGCAAATTCTGCAGAATCTCTCAAGGAAATGGTCAGTAGAGGTCGAGGAGGGGCGGGGGGTTGTCTGGGCTCACCGGTGCTGCCCCAGGACAAGCCACCCACCCCATCGACCCCACCCCAGCTCCCGCTCCCGCTCCACCCCCCTCCTTCCCTTGCACAGCACTGCAGAGCTGGAAGAGCGCCTGCGAATGGGATAAGCGGGACTGTCAAGTCATGATATGGAGGCAGGATCTGATGAATCAGTCCGCTGCCAAGAGAATCTGACTCATGACTTTGTAACAGTGACTGTACGCTCCCCACAGTGCTCCCAGCTCAGCACTCCCAGAAGGCAGTACCAGAGAGCAGCCCAGGGCTGGTGGAAACTCTGCGCCGCGCTGGAGGAGACACACCCACAGCTGGAGCTCAGGCCGGTAGCTTCGGGCTGCTCTTTTCTATTTTGTGCATTTACACACAGACCCTGGTGTAATCCTTGTCCCCACCCCACCTCCAGCGTGAGGCTGCTTTTTTTAGTAGAAAATCAGCAGAGGACGAATTATTTTAATGCACATTTTAAAAAAACAATTCTTTATTTATTTTGAGAGTGGGGGAGGTGCAAAGGGAGAGAGAGAATCCCTGCTGTCAGGGAGAGGAGGATCTCTGCTCTGTCAGACACTTAACCCACTGAGCCACCCAGGTGCCCAGGCACATTTTTTAAAAGTCAGTCTTTTTTTTTTTTTTTTTTTTTTTACCGTTTATTCATTTTTTTGGTAGAGACAGAGAGTGAATGGAGGAGGGGCAGAGAGAGAGGGAGGCAGAATCTGAAGCAAGCTCCAGGCTCTGAACTGAGAGCACAAAGCCTGACGCAGGGCTCGAATTCACGGACCATGAGATCATGACCTGAGCTGAAGTCGGATGCTTAACCGACTGAGCCACCCAGGCGCCCCTAAAAGTCAGTCTTAAATATGATTTATAAGGAGGATAAGTTGCTGGAATTGAGTTCTCCTGGGCAGTGGTTTCTGGAGCTTACACCTGTAGAAGGGAAATCAAAACTCTCTTGGTAATTAATGAACAAGTATAAACTTTTTCTGGAGTAAGGGCTTCTTGATGTTTATTGAAGTCTCTTTAATATTTAAAAGAGAAGCAATTTCATCAAATGAGGATACCTGCAATAAGATCGTGTCATTCTAGCAAATAGGAAGGATGTATTAGGTTATTTTCACTCTTGTGTGGCAAGTTACAATGCCTTAAAGCCACACATTATCATTGTGAAAAGCAAAACTTAGTAGTCTGAGAAGCAAAATCCACAAACTATAATACTCCACATTTTCTAGAAACTTTCTTTTAGATTTATTTGTTTATTTTGAGAGAGAGCGAGAGAGCGTGTGTGCAAGGGAGAGAGAGAGAGAGAGAGAGAACACACAGGAGGGAGAGAGAGAGAGAATTCCAAGCAGGCTCCGCACTGTCAGAGCAGAGCCTGACAGGGAGCTTGAACTCACCAGCTGTGAGAGCAGGACCTGGGCCCAAACCAAGAGCTAGATGCTTATCCGACTGAGTCACTCAGGGGCCCCTCCACATTTTCTAAGCCTTGTGTTAGTGTAAAAACTTACTAGTATATAACTTTAATAATATTACCAATAGCTACAATTGACAAAACACTATATGCCAAACATTGTGCTAACATGCATTTTTAAAAATGTAATCCTTACCATAAGCTTTTGAGGCGGCAGATCTTGGTATCCGCATTGTACAGACATGACAATTGAAGCACAGAGGGGTTAAGAAACATGTCTAAGATTACACAGCCCTAGAATCAAATTCAAATCCAGTTAGTCTGATTCTCATGTTCCCATTTTTTTACAAATAAGCTCCCATGCCTCCACAGACATCCTTGGGACTCAGTCGGGTACTATAGGTGGGAAAAGCATAGTGTAATGGTTAAATATCCAGGCTTTGGTGTCAAGCACATGTGCTTTGCCTCCTGGTCCTGCTGCTGCAGAGCCAATAGCATCCGCCTCACTGAGCTTACCTGGCAATTACAAAATAATGATGTTAAGTGCATGAAACAATTCCTGGCTTTTAGATCTTGATTAATATTAACCATGATGACTATGGGCAAAAAGATGATGGTGGTGGTGACTACACAAGAGCCAGAACCTTGCCTGTTGAGAAAAGTCTCTTATTTCCACCCCCCCCCCCAATTCTGAAGTCTGAGGTCCTAAGAATAATGTCATACTGTCATCATTACCAATTTCTTTCTTCACTCACCATCACCATTATCAAATCAGGAGACGGCAATGTCATGCTAAAGAGCCCATGTTCTTTAGCCCATGCTAAAGAGCAAGGGCTCTGAAGCCTGGGTAAGGTGTAAATCTTGGTCCTGACACTTACCTGATGTGCAACTTTGGACTAATCATGAAATGTCTAGGGGCGCCTGGGTGGCTTGGTCGGTTAAGCGTCCGACTTCAGCTCAGGTCATGATCTGACGGTCCGTGAGTTCGAGCCCCGCGTCCAGCTCTGTGCTGACAGCTCGGAGCCTGGAGCCTGTTTCAGATTCTATGTCTCCCTCTCTCTCTGCCCCTCCCCCACTCATGCTCTGTCTCTCTCTGTCTCAAAAATAAACGTTAAAAAATTTAAAAAAAAATGTCTAAACCCATATTTCTCAAGCTGTTTATGGAGAAGAATCCATTTTTTTTTCTTTTCCTTTCCTTCCTTCCCTCTCTCCTTTCTTCATTTCTTCCCTTCCTTTCCTTTTTTCTTCCTTCCTTCCTTGTAATGTCCAATCCATTGTGGACCAATCCTTTCGCAAAATACAACAGAAATATCTTAGCAATGTCAAATTGCTATGAACATTCCTAAATGCCAGCTCCTAATTTCTGTCCTAACTTCACTGAGGACCATGAACAGTTTGCAGACCTCACTCTGAATCATGCTACTCTAAGTTTTTGTTTCACAATCTATGAAATTGGGACACTAATATTTATTTCATGTGGTTATTTAAAAAAAAATTTTTAACATTTAGTTATTCTTGAAAGACAGAGCATGAGTAGGGGAGGGGCAGAGAGAGAAGAAGACACAGAATCTGAAGCAAGCTTCAGGCTCTGAGCTGTCAGCACAGAGTCCGACACGGGGTTTGAACCCACAAACCGTGATATCATGACCTGAGCCGAAGTCAGATGCTTAACCTACTGAGCCATCCAGGCGCCCCATCATGTGGTTATTATGAAAAAAAAAATGAAATGAAATAATGTAGATAAATTGCTTAGAACATATGTGCCTGGCATATCATGAGCAGTGAAGAATTGGGACTCTCTAGGAGCTCATAATCCTGGCCTGTGGCAGAAACAGGAATAGAGAGGCACAGGAGAGGGCTATAAAAAGTGGACACCTTGAGGGTACCTGGCTGACTCAGTTGGTAGAGCATGAGGCTCTTGATCTTAGGGTTGTGAGTTGGAGCCCTACATTGGGCACAGAGCCTACTTTAAAAAAAAAAAAGTAGACACCTCAAAACTTAACTACGAGTTAATTTTCTCCTTATCTCTTTGGGCAGCCCAATCTCTCTTTGGGAGATATATTCCACAAATCCAGTTCTTCTCATGATATTTTAAAAGGGGTAAAGTGACTAGCCTGGGCTAAGCCCTGAGTCATGCCAAAGGCTTGTCCAATCTGAACTGTCAGCCTGCTGCCTGTGTTGCTCAGTACAAACATTAATCCTGGAACATCGCTAAAAATAAGCAGTATGGACATCAATATGCTGTCCAAAAGCAAGTGCATTATGATCAGGATTTCAATTGTGGCTCAGAAGTTAAATAGCTCTCCCTGTAATGCCCAGCTAAATTAAATTGAGAAAATACTGTTGAAGTAACATATTTAATAACTGGGTAATTACTCCCTTGGTGGTATCCATTTGGCTTTAGGAGTGGGATAACTAGAGGTCCCAAAAGGGCTGGGGAGGAGCTGGTGCTGCCCTATAATGCCACCTAGCAGGACAATTCATATAATGTACAATAATAGGAAGATTAGGAAGTACAGCTGAATCACAGCAACAATTGTCAGCAGCCTCCAGGCAACATTCAAAGGCTCGGTCTCTAAGTGTTCAAATCGTGGTGCCAACATGAAATAGGACAAGGTCTCCTTGCTCGTGGTATTTAACTGAAGCTGACACAAGCTGTGATCAAAGCACCAAAAAGAAAAAAAAAAAAACATAAAAAAAACATAAAAAAGGAAGATGACAAATATCTCCAACATTTGTCTGATGACTCAAGGCCTGAGTAATATCCCCACAATTATGAAGAAAAGTAACTTCATGAAAAAAGCAGTTGAGGCTTGCCTAAAATATCAGAGTAAAAGTGAGCTCTCAGAATCCAGATTTATATAAAAATTAAGTTTATATCAAACTATATCCAATAATAAATATTAAATATTATTTCATCTAATAATATTTGTTACATTGCTAAATATTTAAAACACTTTCCATGGATTATTTATATTAGATAAGAAATCCTGGGGCACCTGGGTGGCTCAGTCAGTTAGGTGTCCAACTTTTGATTTTAGCTCATGGTTCGTAGGTTCCAGTTCAGGCTCCATGATGACAGTGTGGAACCTGTTTGGGATTCTCTTTCTTCCTCTCTCTGCCCCTCCCCCGCTCATTCTCTCCCTCCCTCTCTCTTTCTCTCTCTCTTTCAAAATAAATGAATAAAAAAATCTTAACGAAAGTAGTATTTTACCTTTCAGTTCTGACATGGAAAGCTACAATATTGAAGAGCATCTGAGATATTTCTGTCAAATAGGACCTAAAAACACTTCCATATGAAGTCTGACTTCAGCTCAGATCTCACGGTTTGTGAGTTCCAGCCCCATGTCAGGCTCTGTGCTGACAGCTCAGAGCCTGGAGCTTGCTTCATTCAGATTCTGTGTCTCCCTCTCAGTCTGACCCTCCCCCACGAATGCTCTGTCTTTCTCTCTCTCTCAAAAAAATAATAAAGTAAACATTAAAAATATTTTTTTAACTAAATCTAGCCAAGCCCTTTCTTATATCCCCTACATAAAGATGACGCTGTAGGTTGGTCTCAAGTCATAACCACAGATCTCAAGTCTAAGCAGCTCTTTATAAAAGCTATTACCTTTTCCTTTGTCCTTTCGTGTAGAAATTTTGCTTTTCACCTTCTGGTTGTTTCCTTTTGAGCCATCCTGTATGTCTTTTGTGCTTTGGGTTTTGCCTGTCACTCTCATTACCCCTTTTGAATCACCTCTATATTAATTTCCCCTTTCTCCAGCCTAATTTCTCTGCCTCTCATAGTTGACTTTCAAGTCTTCCAAGTTTCATAAGTTGGAAAAAAGAAGAGTTATCAGTATATCTATATTTTTAGTTTATAAAACAAAATATTATTAAAAGTCCTTTAAGGAGAAAAAAACTAGGTGATGTAGATTGCATTTTCTAAGAAAACATACAGTAATATCCAAATATAAAATTTGGAGTTGAAAATTCTTTTAAATCTCTACTGGCAGTGTGGCAAGCTCAAAACCAAACTGCAAATCTACCTGTAAATAGAGTCAATATCATCTTATTTTACAAATGACGTTATGATTACAGAGTGTGGGGAAGGACTTTTTTTCCACTAGTTACAGAAGGTTCACAATTTCAAAATATAAGTGCAGGTTAACCTGACACTGGTAACATCAAAATCTAATCACATCTAATCAAAATATAATCAAAGTGGAATAGCAACAAAGCTATTTCCTTCCCACCTATTTTTGCATAACATCCTGATTTACCAGCTGCGAGACTTTTAACATGCTTGAGACAGCAGTTGTAATTTACATCACAGGCCTGTCTCAGATTAGTCAACCTGTTGATAATGCTGTGGGCTCAAATACATGTAATCTTTTACAAAAATAGTCACTATTTCTTGTAACATCTGAAAAAAAGCTTTCTGCTTTGCCATCCTAGTGCTAGCCAAAATGTTTCTTTTTAATAGCCCAAGGGAAAGAGCATTCATACTTCTGAAAATCAAAAGGCCTAGGGAGGGATAAGAAACCATTTAACTTGTGCCTCAGGCTTGAAGTATGAATTGACTGCTTAGAGGCAAATAAGAATATAGCCTGTTTGTAAAGATCTCCAGAGATGATTATTTCACTTCAGTGACTAATTCCTACTGTTAAACAAAATTCACAGGAGTAAATTTTAAGATCTTAGTGGCTTTATAAAAGAATTCATGAACCAGGCAGCATTCACGCGAGCAGATAGAACAGAGCTTGAATAAGCTGTACAAAATGAAAGACTTTTATAGGCAGATGGGAGCAGGGAAGTTACGCGAGACAAAAAAGCAGACTGGTTATGGCAAGGTCACTTTTCTTTAGGACATGGCAGGGGTCTCTTGGGCAGATTACCTAACTACTGGTGATGTGGTGATTTTTGATTGACTGGTTTAAGATTCCATTTCTGGGAGAGCCAAAACTGTAATTAAGTCAAATCTGGGTTTGGTGATGTGGGGCTTAGCATAAGTGACTCTATTTGGGGGCCTGTTGCCTTGTTTTTAACACTACTCAACAATTCTTTGTTTTCTTTAACCAGAATCCAAGGGCTGGGTTTATACTGTGCTTCCCCACTGGGAAGCAGCCGAACTGTACATCACCCTGGACATCACTGCAGTAGACTTGACATTCACGAGATGTATGTCAGAGATGGTCTGGGTATTCCAGTAGCACTAAAGCATTTAATTTTCATCAGGTGTTGGGTGTTTTCTGGCCATAGACACATAAAATCACCAGTCATTTAACTATCCCTGAAGCTTTATCTCTCACTTGAGCAATTTTAACTGGCTAGGGCATTTGCTTTTACTTTCTTCCCTACAGAACTACCTTCCCCCTCACACACCAACAATTTTACATCAGGATGTTTAATTTATTGTAAACTTCCACTTTCTGTAAAAAATATATATATATTTTTGCCTTTTACTGAAGTTACTGTTTTCAGTGACAAAGGGAGAACAACACTCAGGCTGTGCTGAGCTGCGGCTGCTGACTCAGTCCTGAACACTTGCCTGCAGGAATCCAAATTTCACCTCAGCAAAGCTTACTCCAGTTTCTAGTCTAGTGGCTAAACATCAATGAAAATTGTGAATGTTAAACTGGGAACACCAGTAAGTGACTCTGATATCTCTGGAGTCAAATTTCCTCACAACTGAGGCGGGCTCTAAAGAGCAAAGACAGCCACTAAGACCCCGATTTGATGTATTCCCATTTTTTTCTCACCTCTCTCCTATTTTTGCTTCCTGATTATATTCAAGTATAATCTCTTGAAAGATATGCTCCTCATGTGCCAATTTCGGTGTGTAGAGTGTGGTCCCCAGGGACAGTATGGCATATGTATCATTTTTCACAGCACCAAAATGGTTGAGTGCTTCTACTTTACATAACAGCCCAGTGGAACTTGACAAGTATTGTCAGTAACCAGCCTCCACTCCCCCTGGTTCAATAAACCCATTTGCTCTGTTTTTCATTTAGCTTTTAGTCCTTTAACCTTCCCAGTGGATCCTATCTGAACTTTCACCAAGTTAACTGGGTCCCACTGCTCTGACCTGATCAGTGTTATAGATAGCTTTCTGAAAGGACCTAACCAGACCATACACACAAGTCATTACAGGACAAAACAAAGACCTCTTCAGCATTCACAGTACTGAACAATGCCCAAAGATGGTTGCCACTGCCCAACCAGGTCAATGAGACTGGAAGCGAGGTACATTTGTGGTATTCCAAGAGGATTTAACAAAAAAACAAACAAACAAAAAATTTAATGTTTATTTATTTTTGAGAGAGAGACAGAGCACGAGTGGAGGAGGGGCCAAGAGAGAGTGGGAGACACAGAACCCAAAGCAGGCTCCAGGCTCTGAGCTGTCACCACAGAGCCCGACTTGGGGCTCGAACCCACGATCCCGATGTGGGGCTTGACCCACCAACCGTGAGACCATGACCTGAGCTAAAGTCTGACACTCAACCAACTGAGCCACCCAGGCACCCCAATATTCCAAGAGGTTTTAAAAAGAAAGGAGTTGGGGCGCCTGGGTGGCGCAGTCGGTTAAGCGTCCGACTTCAGCCAGGTCACGATCTCGCGGTCCGTGAGTTCGAGCCCCGCATCGGGCTCTGGGCTGATGGCTCAGAGCCTGGAGCCTGTTTCGGATTCTGTGTCTCCCTCTCTCTCTGCCCCTCCCCCGTTCATGCTCTGTCTCTCTCTGTCCCAAAAATAAATAAAACGTTGAAAAAAAAATTTTTTTTTTTAAAAAATTTAAAAAAAAAAATAAAAAGAAAGGAGTTTGGGATGCTTGGGTGGCTCAGTCGGTTAAGCGTCCAACTTCAGCTCAGGTCATGATCTCACAGTTCATGAGTTCGTGCCTCACATTGAGCTCTGTGCTGATAGCTCAGGGTCTGGAGCCTGCTTTGGATTCTGTGTCTCCCTCTCTCTCTCTGCTCCTCCGCTGCTTGTGTTCTTTCTCTCTCATAAATAAATAAACAATAAAAAAAATAAAATAAAGGGAGCTTAAAAATGTGCCAGCATTACTATATTCATTACACACAGTATTTCATTTAATGATTACATTACACATATTATCTCATTTCATTTACTGTCCATAAGAACCTTGAGAAGGAGGTCATTATTCTCTTCATTTAACAGATGAAAAAGCTAAGGCTTAGAGAGGGGGTGTTAAAAATCAGAATGAGAGTCCAGCTTCGTCTGACTTCAGAGTGCAAGCTTTCATACTAAATCATGCTGTATTGCATTCTACAGTGGGCAAGGAAAGACTTTTCCACCCCAGAAACAGCCCACTGGGGTACTCTGGTGTCCTACTTAAATTATCGAAATGGTATATGAATCCCCATAACTTTGCAGAAACCCACAGCTTCTATTTTACCTCTGCTTCCCCAGTTTAGTATCACTTGGGAGCGTGGGAGAGGGGAATGAAAATACACGACAAGGAAGAGAGAAAATTGATATGGTACCAAAGATATAAAGCAGAATTATTTTTGAAAATAATTTTGAGATGCATGAATGGGATTTCTAGGAGGCTATATTCAAATTAGTAACTTGTCCATGTGGTTTTCAAAACTTAGAAATCTTGATTATAGAAAGATTTGGCTGCAGTTTCTATATTAATGGAGTGTATAGGCATGCCATTTTCAGATTGCACTTATCAATGGCTCTACACTGTCACCATTCACCCATCTCTATCAAATCTGTAAACAAATGGTCTCTGTCTTGAGTTTATATAAATTATCTTATGCTGATGTTGTCATTTATTCTTTCCTTTTTTATTATAATTTTTCCCTCACTTTCTAATACATCAATATGATTTTGAGATCAATCCTGTTTTCCACAATGTTAGCTATCTACACAGATTACCTATAAATTAAAAATGAATCTTCAGTACTGCCTCAGTCTGACTCTTGTAAAAACATTTACATCTATCTGGTTGACTGAATCCCTCCTCACAGAAGGAAATTCAACATTTTTTTTTTAAATTACAGTATAGTTGGCACACAATGTTACATTAGTTTCAGGTGTACAACACAGTGATTCCACAACTACATGTTATGCCATGCTCACAAGTGTGGCTACCATTTGTCACCATACAACACTATTATAATACCGCTGACTGTATTCCCTACGCTGTACTGTATTCCCTACGCTGTACCCTTCACCCCATGACTTAGTCTTTCCTTAACTGGAGGCTTTCAACATTTTTAAAAAACAATTTTCCACTAATTGTGTACATAACTCATAGTTTATACACCATAAAATGTAGTCTCTTTTTTCCAAAAACTTATATTTTATAAGGATGTCATTATAATCACCAGATATTATTTAATGTCCAGAAGGGTACAATTGGTGCTGCATTGATTTGCTTCAGTCCAAAAGCCAGGGTATTTGAGAGAATAAGTTTTTTTCCCCAGAGATATCAGAATTTACTCTCTTGAAAGAGGAAATTTATTTTGAAGTAGGTACTTATATTCAGTTTGGGTGGGAGGAAGAAGATGATGTGATCAATTTATATTTTTATGAATGTGTAATTTTAATAACTAAATTTAAAGTATAAAAATTGCCTTCCTTATTATTTTCATTAATATTTATTTACTCTGATTATGGTTAAATTAAAATTAAAGCTCTTTGGTGTGTCCATTAATTTAAAGAAAAACAACAGAAAAGATGAAGTGCAGTGGACAAATCTACTCAAGGCATAAAGTTAGAATAAGATTGGAAGAAAATCCAGGAAAATAAGGGGAGTTTTATTTGTTGAAATGGTGTAATTACATGTTTCAATTTAATAATACAGCATTTGTAATATATGATAACTCTAAATTTATAAACACGCACAAAAGCAAGCCTACTATTTTGAATAATAATGTGTGTACTACCTAGGTTCAATAATTAGTAATCTTTTGTCATGCTTACTTCATCCATCTTTTTCTTTCTTTTCTTGTATTTTAAAACAAATCCCTGAGATATTCTATTATTTCACCATTTTTTCATGTCCTATCACTCTTAAATATTTCCCTAAAAAAAGTTTCTTACGTAATCCCAATAGCAGTAACATGCCATCAAAAGAAATATTATTTTTTTAATATAATCCTCAGTCTATATTCAAAGTTCCCCCAGTTATCTTAGAAATATCTTTTTATACTTGGTTTGTTCATCAGGATCCAAATAAGTTCCACTCTGAATTTGATAGTTAGGTTTCTTAAATCCCTTCACCTTTTTAGGTTTTCTTTTCAAGATCTTTCCTTATAAAACTCAGATCAGTCGTCCTGTAGAATATACCACAATCAAAGATTTTTCTGATGCTTTCTTGTAGTGTCATCTAAATTGTTTTTCCCTCCCCTGTATTTCCTATTAACTTAAAGTAATATCTAAATGTGATTAGATTCTGCATCATTTTTTTTCTCTTTTTTTTGGCATAAATATTTTACAGGTAGTGCTCTGTACTTCACAACATATCACATTAAGGAGCACATGTCTGGTCGACACACTTTTAGTGATGCTAAGATGGACCTCTGAGTTCAGATGAAAGCAGTCAATGCTTCTAGTGTGTAGCTCTCCATTAAACGTTACCCTAATAGTTCTTAGAAGAATCAATTATTTCAATAGAGATTGTCAAATAATAGTTTTCTACTTTTATCATTCCTCTGTAGTTCTCAGCTGTCATTCTTCTTTAAAAAGAGCTTTGCTTAATAAACACATCAATTTAGATACCTTGTCAATTAATTTATACAGGAAAGGGAGGATAAATGATTAAGTCTTTTGTTCTAATTACGTTTCCAGACTAAGAAGTTAGTTCTCTAGCCACCTCCAATGGCCTTTTCTTTTTTTAAAAAAAATTCTTGCTTGTTCAGTTTTTTAACTTTCCTGTTTTTTTCTTTTTTAAAAATAATGAACTCATAAATTTTTATAAATTCAGTGTGTTTGAATCAAGTAGTCACTTTTTCTTTGATGATCAAATTGTCCCATTTGTAACAGTTGGAAGGGCCTTTTTAATCTGGCTCCTATGTCCTTTTGAAAAAACCCAACTAATGCTTGATAGTTTCTTTGGTTTCTGGTATGCACACAAGTGCACACACACACAAACAGTCTCAATTCATCTCCTATATTTGCTATTTCAGGTTTGTAATCAATCATTTTCCAAGCTTCTAACTGGTTGGGAATTTCCAGTAGATAACAATTTGGATACCGGAAGTATTCCTTGCTTCCAACTTATTACTGTTTCTAGGCATGTCCAGTGTATTGAAGTAGGAAATACACATTTAAAAAATTGTGATAAAATACATATAAAATTGACCGTTTTAACAATTAAAAAATTTTTTTTTCCTAATGTTTATTTATTTATTTTTGACAGAGAGAGAGAGCACAAGTGGGGGAGAAGCAGAGAGAGAGATACACACACAGAAACCAAAGCAGGCTCCAGACTCCAAGCTGTCAGCACAGAGCCCAACATGGGGCTTGAACCCATGAAGTGTGAGACCACGACCTAAGCTGAAGTTGAACATTCAACTGACTAAGCCACCCAGGCGCCCCTTAACTATTTTTTAAAAATTTTTAAGTTTATTTATTTATGATTGAGAGAGAGAGAGAGAGCACAATCTGGGGAGAGGCAGAGAGGGAGGGAGACACAGAATCTGAAGCAGGCTCAGCTGTCAGCACAGAGCCTGACTCAGGGCTCAAACCCACAGACCCCGATATCACAACCTCAAGCCAAAGTAAGACACTTAACTGACTGACCCAACCCAGGTACCCTACCCCTTAACTATTTTGAAGTGTATAGTTCAACAGTATTAAGTTCATTCACATTGTTGCATAACCAACCTCCAGAACTCTCATTATCTTGCAAACCTGAAACTCTATGTTCATTTGTTGTTGTTTAAACTCCCCATTTCCCCAGCCTCCTAGCCCCTGGCAACCACATTTCTATTTTCTGTCTCATAAATTTTACTCTAGGTACCTCATACAACATTTGGTTTCTTTGTGACTGGTTTCTTTCATCTAGCATGATGTCCCTCAGGTCCATCCCTGTTGTAGCATGTGTCAGAATTCCCTTCCTCTTAGGACTGAATTAATATTCCCATTGTATTATGTATTATATACCATATTTTGTTTACTCATTCATTCACCAATGGACAGCTGGGTTGCCTCCCCATTTGCCTGTTGTGAATAATGCTTTTAACATAGGTTTACAAACAGCTTTTGGAGACTCTGCTTTCTGTTCCTTTAGATATATAGATATATACCCAGAAGTGGAATCACTGGATTATATGGTAATTCTATCTTCCACTTTTTAAAAATTTCATTTATTTATTTTGAGAGAGAGAGAGCGCTGACGGAGCAGAGAGGGAGAGACAGAATCACAAGTAGGCTCTGCACCATCAGCGTGGAGCCTGATGCAGGGCTCCAGCTCACGAACAAGATCATGACCTGGGCCAAATCAAGTCTGACGCTTAACCGACTGAGCATCTATTGTCCATTTTCAAAGAAACCACCATACTTTTTCCATAGCAGCTGCACCATTTTACATTCCTGTCAACAGTCACAAAGTTTCCAATTTTTCCACCTCCTTGCCAATACTTATTTTTCTTTTTTAGTAATAGTCATCCTAATGGGTATAAGGTGGTATCTCATTGTGGTTTGATTTACATTTCCTTAATGATTAGTGATGCTGAGCACGTTTTCATATGTTTGTTGGACATTTGTATATCTTCTTTGGAGAAATGTCTATTTGATCTCTTTGCCCATTTTTTATTGGCTTGCTTTTACTTTTGTCGAGTTGTGGAAGTTTTTTTTTTTTTTTTCTGATGTTTATTTTTGAGAACGACAGAGAGACAGCATGAGCAGGGGAGGGAGAGGGTCAGAGAGAGTGGGAGACCAAATCTCCAGGCTCTGAGCTGTCAGCACAGAGCCCAGCGTGGGGCTCAAACTCACAAACTGTGAGATCATGACTTGAGCCAAAGTTGGATGCTTCACTAACTGAGCCACCCAGGAGCCCCTGTAAGTTCTTGATATATTCTGAATATTACTCCCTTATCAGATATATGATTTGAAAATATTTCCTCCCATTCCATAGGTTGCCCTTCATTCTGCTGATTGTGTCCTTTGATGCACAGAAGTTTTTAATATTGATGTTGTGCAATTTGTCTACTTTTACTCTTATTGCCTATGTGGGGTTTTGTTTTGTTTTTTTTTTGTCCAACTAGTCTTTGCCAAATCCAATGTCATGAAGTTTTTTCCCCTATGTTTTCTTCTTAGAGTCTTATAGTTTGGGGTCTTATGTTTATGAATCTTTGATCCATTTTGAGTTAATTTTTTATATAGTGTAAAGTAAGGATCCAACTTCATTCTTTTCCATGTGGCTATCCAAATTTCCAAATACTATTGGTTGAAGATACTGTCCCTTCCCCATTGAATAGTCTTGGCACCCTTGTCAAAAATCATTTGGCCATATATATGAGGACTTATGGTCTCTCTAGTCTGTTCCATTGATCTATATATGTCTGTCTTTATGTCAGCACCACACTATTTTGATTACTATATCTTTGAAATCAGGAAATTTGAATCTTCAACTTTGTTCTTTTTCAAGGTTATGTTGGCTATTCAGACTCCCTTGAAATCCAATACTTTAGGATGAATTTTTCTATATAAAAATTGCCATTGGGATTTTGATAGACATTTTGTTGAATCTATAGATTACTTTGGGTTGACATTTTTACAATATTAAGTCTTCCAATTCATGAACAAGGGATGTCCTAAAATTTAGTTGTGTCTTCTTTAATTCAGCAATGTTTTACAGTGTTCAGTGTATAAGCCTTTTACCTCCTTGATTAAGTTTATTCCTGAGTAGTTTATTCTTTTTAAAGCTATTGTAAATGGAATTGATTTCTTAATTTCCTCTTTTGGATTAATGTATATACATACAAAAAAGATACAACATACAAAAAACATACAACTGGTTTTTGTGCATTGATTTTGTATCCTACAACCTTCCTGGATTTATTTGTAGTTCTAACAGGTGTGTGTGTGTGTGTGTGTGTGTGTGTGTGTGTGTGTGTGCATGAGAGAGAGAAAGAGATCTTTAATGTTTTCTACAAATAAGATCATGACCTCTTCAAACAATCCTAATTTTACTTCCTCCTTTCATTTTGGATGCATTTTATTTCTTTTTCTTGCTTAATTACTCTGTCTGGAACTTCCAGGACTGTATTGAATAGATGTGGTGGAAAAGAACGCTCCCCTGAGCATTCTTATCTTGTGATCTCAGGGGAAAAGTTTTCAGTTTTTTACCACTGAGTATGGGTTTTTCACAAATTGCCTTTATTTTGAGACGATTTCCTTCTATCCCTAGTTTGTTGAGTGTTTTTATTAAGAATCACATGGAATATTTTTAAGGAATAAGATTAAGGATGAAAGCTACACTAAATAATTGCCTTTTAAGATGTTATTTTAATGTTGCTTTGTAATCTTCACAAGGTATTGAAATAACCATAATATTTGTTGTTAATAGTAAACAAGCATTTACTCATGCATTCAATTGTTTACTCTCTGCATGTGTCAAGTACTTCTGGGAACTGGGTGAGGTAGACAAAGCAGTTACTCTCATGGAGTTAGGACTTTAGGGGAGGAATATAGAAAATAATCAAAGAAAAAAATAAATAGAAAAATATCAGATAGTGACCGGTACCATGTGGAGAATTAAAATATGGCAATGTGATGGAGAGGGTCGGGGGGAGACTATTCTAAATTTTAAGGTAGGGAAGACCTTCTAAAGAGGTGATAGTTAAACTGAAACCTGATAAGAAGGAAATAGACATATGAAGAGAAAGCATTTCAGAATGACAAAGACAGAAACTCCAAGATAAGAACACACCTGGTGAAGTCAGACTTCAGGAAACAGAGAAGATCAATGTGATCAAAGTACAATGAGCAAAGGGGAGATGGTTTAAGATGAGGTCAGAGAAGAGTGGTAGTTATTTTACCTTAAATGTAAACAGAAGCAATATAATCATATATGTAAAGCCCTATGTTAAAAACAAAAGCACTTAAGATATATTCACTGCCCTTAAGAAAGTTAGAATCTTATAAGGTCTCTAATAAAAAATATGTAACAGACCAATATTGGAATGTGTTTGAATAATCTTAGCTATGCTTAGATAAGCTATGCTTATATGCTTGTTTACATTGATATATAACAATTAGAATCTCATGTCACCCTTTCCTTTTTGATATGTACATATCAATTAGCAATAATCGCGCCTCGGATAAACCTCATTGGCTACGATACTGCCACTGCGCAAAGCTGATATGTACATATCAAATATGTATATTTGATATATATTTATATAAATATAATATTCATATATTATACAAATATATATTAAGTTATTTATACTTATACATATAAAGAGATAAACAAGAAGTAACAGAGGGAAGTGAAAATGTCACCTTACTATTATTGAAAATGCTGGTATTGAAGAACATGGCTTATATCTAGAATTACAGACTTATCTGCCTGGTCACAGCAGAGATGTAACAGGGAAGACAATATCTCTATAAAGTTACACAAGGGATCAGAGATAGTAAAGTACAATGAACAAACATGTGAATCCTAGAGCCAGACTGCCCAGGTTCCAGTCTCGGTGCTCTAACTTTCTAGTGTTTCAGTGCAACCACTTGCTTCCATTTCCTCACCTATAAAATGTGGAAAATACTAATGTTACTTCTTATAAGGGATTATGCCATAATATGTTCTGCATCTTGTTAATAATGCACACATAATCTATATCAAATATCTTTACATATCCATACATTCAGGTCCAATGCATTATTTTTTTTTTAAGTTTATTTATTTTTGAGAGAGAGAGAGAGAAACAAAGTACAAGCAGAGGAGGATCAGAGAGAGAGGGAGACACAGAATCTGAAATAGGCTCCAGGCTCTGAGCTGTTAGCACTGAGCCCAACGTGGGGCTTGAACCTGCGAACTGTGAGATCATGACCTGAGCCAAAGTCGGATGCTAAACCAACTGAGCCACCCAGGCGCCCCCAACGCATTGTTTTTTTTCTATGCTGCTGATTGTTATATTCCATGGATATATTAGAATTTAGTTAATCAATTTTGTCTTTTCCTGAATGTTACATAGTCAGAATCATACTGGAGGTAACCTTTTTAGACTGGCTTCTTTCACTTAGAATTTGCATTTAAGTTTCCTTGGCTTGATAGTTCATTTCTTTTTAACACTGAATAATATTTCATTGTCTGGATGGACCACAGTTTATTTATCCACTCATCTACTGAAGGATATCTTTGTTGCTTCCTGGTTTTGGCAATTACGAAGAGTGATTATAAAACATCTGTGTGCAGATTTTTGTCTTGACATAAGTTTTTACCTCCTTTTACCTCTTTGGTAGACACCAAGGAGGGTGATATGGGCAGAGTATGTTTAGTTTTGTATGAAACCACCAAATTGTTTCTCCAAAGTGGCTATACCATTTTGCATTCTCACCAGCAATGAATGGAAGTTCCTATTGTTCTATATCCTCACCAGAGTTTGGTGTTATCAGTGTTTGGATTTTGGCTATTCTAATAGGTGCATAGTTGGGACTTGTTGTAATTTGCAATTCCCTAAAGACATATGACATGGAACATCTTTTTCATATGCTTATTTGCCTTCTCTATATATCCTTTGGTGAGGTATCTGTTAAGGTCTTTGGTCTAATTTTATTTTTTTATATATTAAAACAAATTTTATTTTAGAGAGAGAGAGTGCACGAGTGGGGGAGAGGGGCAGAGGAAGAGAGAGAGAGAATCTTAAGAAGGCTCCATACTCAACACAGACCCCAATATTAGGGCTCCATCCCACAACCCTGGGATCATGACCCGAGCCAAAATCAAGATTTGGATGCTTAACCAACTGAGCCACCTAGGCGCCCCTGGCCTATTTTTAATCAGGTTGTTTGTTTCCTTACTGTTAAGTTTTAAGGGTTCTTCATATATTTTGGATAACAGTCCTTTATCAGATATGTATTTTGTATGTATTTTCTCCCTGCTGGTGAAATTGAAGTGTTTCATTTCCAGAGCCAATGATCTGAGTACAGAAGAAAAACAGTTTAGTTGACATTTTAGGCATGTGGCAGCCATAAGCAGTTCTAAATAGGGAATTCTTGTGATCGTAGAGTGAAAAGCCTATGACATCAGCCAGAAACAATGCAGAAATCCTAAAGTAGAAAAGCCACAGGGCTTATTCTTCTGAATGTTATATGGAAAATATTACTAGGAAATATAATTAAAGTTTATTTAGAATCGTTATCTAATTAAAAATTTACGATTTTTGATTAGGAAAATTTTTAGATATAATTTGAAGGCATTTAAGTCCCAGTAAATAAATTGGAGATTTGAAATAACAAGGTTCTAGTTTCTCTTTGAAGGATCATTTTACCTTAAAAATTAAATACAAACACTCTTTAGTTGTATGGTTTGGTCACAAATGATTCTACTTTTTCTGTTCTACTTCCTACAGGTTAGATAACACTGCAGTGAATATCTTGTTATAACAAAATATTTGGACATTTATCTGATGATTTAAAAATTAGATAAGACTAACCAATATTCAACTCAAAAATCTAGGGCAAAAAAAAAATTAGTCTCTTGGTCTGTAAAAGGGACTGATTGCATCTGGGATTAAAAAACTGATTCTTAATGTTTTGAGGTTAAGATCCCATTAAAACAAGAAATATCTGCAAAATTACAGAGCTGTATAAGTGAAATTCTATCTACAATTTTGGGAGTTAATGTATTCATGGGTTGCCTGTGTTGACATATCAACAACTCTGTCTTAAATAATATGTTATGGGGATTAATCTGGGGGAGGAGGGTGCTTTTACTTCCAAACAAATATACCTTATATACCTTTCTACCCCTAATGAATCTGGCCTAAAATCAAGCTATTCTTTTTTTTTTTTTTTTTTTTAATTTTTTTTTTTTTTCAACGTTTATTTATTTTTGGGACAGAGAGAGACAGAGCATGAACGGGGGAGGGGCAGAGAGAGAGGGAGACACAGAATCGGAAACAGGCTCCAGGCTCTGAGCCATCAGCCCAGAGCCCGACGCGGGGCTCGAACTCACAGACCGCGAGATCGTGACCTGGCTGAAGTCGGACGCTTAACCGACTGCGCCACCCAGGCGCCCCCAAGCTATTCTTAACTCAAAATAGCAAATTTTCTCGATACTCAAAAGTAATTAAATAAAGAAAATAACACTTTTATAGTCACTTGCCATAACTCACTGGTAGCACCACCATTTCCCGCACTGAATGACCCCGGTTCCTAAAAATAACTCCAGTGCTGTTCAACTGCTTATATTTGGCATATTCTTCATTCTTATTTGGGAAAGCACATTCCCTTCTCCAGCTGAAGAAACTCATGAAAAGAGCTGCTTAAAAACACTGCTCCCTCTGGGCTCTTAAAAATGTTCAGCATCTGAATGCTGGGAGAGAATGCTCACACCCAGCAGAGGCAATACTGGATGGACTGAGCAAGAGAAAAATGGGGATGCTATATATGGAAGACAGGAAGCAGAACTAGTTGAGGAAGACTCACTCGTAAGTGACCCATCTTTACAGTCATAATCCAGCAACTGTTATCTAGAAAAGGAAAAGCTTGGGGCGCCTGGGTGGCTCAGTCGGTTCAGCGTCCGACTTCGGCTTAGGTTGTGATCTCGCAGTCCGTGAGTTTGAGACCCGCGCCAGGCTCTGAGCTGACAGCTCAGAGCCTGGAGCCTGTTTCAGATTCTGTGTCTCCTTCTCTCTGACCCTCCCCCATTCATGCTCTGTCTCCCTCTGTCTCAAAAATAAATAAAGGTTAAATTTTTTTTTTTAGAAAAGGAAAAGCTTTAATAGCTAGCCGAGGTTATAAGGGACACATTGAAAATCAGGCCAGACTGTTCTGACATGTTCCACCCTACTTTTAAATAAGCAAAAAGTAAAGAACTAAGTAAAGCCTCAGGACAGGACAGTCAAATACACAGACACACACCATGTATACCGATGGTAGCTGTCTTGCTTCATGGTTGCTCTGGCAATTAGGGTACTGAGGAGTGTTGATGAAATCAAAGTCCCAAAGCCAAAAATACAAGTTGCAAAATAAATGAACTTCCAGTTTCTCTGCATTATATGATTATTTGCATGTTATTTATATATTTGGAGACAGAAAAAAGAAGGAACTGGAAGGTCTGTCTCACCCTTTCTTATTTTTCAAAAAGCCAGTAATTCCCATGGCTGTTTTGTTTTGTTTTGTTTTGAACCAAAGCACACAGATTCACATTTTAATAGAGAGATTTTAGTTTCCTAGGAAAAGAAATGGAGTTATTTGTGATTAACCCAGGGGAGCATGGGTGGCTCAGTCGGTTAAGCATCTGACTCGATTTTGGCTCAGGTCATGACCTCATAGTTCATGGGATCGAGCCTGGCATTGGGCTTGGTGCTGACAGCACAGAGCCTACTTGGGGTTCTCTCTCTCTTTCTCCATCTCTCTCCCTCCCTCCTTCTCTGCTCATGCTCTCTTTCTCTTCTCTCTCTCAAAATAAAGGTGTTTTTTTTTAAAGCACTTCCACATTAGCATTTTAAGACATTATCAGAGACTTTTTATTCCTTCTCTCCCCATCCACTCATCTTTGTCCTTTTTGTTTTTTTAATGTTTAAAGAGAAGTTACGATCTAAGTGGCTGGAGATGGCAAATGAGGAAAATACACCTAGGTCACTCTGTAGAAACAGTTCTTGGAAAAGTAAATGAAGACTCACCTAGCCATTGTCAATTTGTTCCAGAAGCCACCACATACATTTATCATGGTATTTAAAACACAAGTCTTGTTGATCAACCAGGTTACTGTCAAAGATTTTCCTCAATTAAAGTTACTAGTAGGGCATTTTCATCAATACAAACTGCTTCATTTACCACACTCATCCCTACACAATTTTCCCTCCCTATCATTAATGTTAGAATTGGTTTTCACCTATAAACCTGGAACGTGATTTGCAATGTGTCCCTATGTATCCTCTTTGAATTTCTAAAACTATTTCTCATTCCTTATTGTCTGGACATTCTTATTTATTGGGCAACCACAGAATCTATCATCCATATCTTGGATGTACTTTTGGGAATTATGCATGGACAACAAACTGTGACTATCTTGGGCACACCAGGACACAAAGTCTCCCTGCTTATTTAAAAGTGATCTGGGGTTGGCCGGGGGGGTGGGGGGGGTGCCTGGGTGCCTCAGCTGGTTAAGCATCCAGCTCATTTCAGCTTAAGTCGTGATCTCACCATTCTGAGATCAATGGAGCCCCGTGTCCAGCCCTGTGCCTGCTTAAGATTCTCTCTTCCTCTCCTTCTGCCCCTCCCTGGCTCTCCCACATGTGCTGCTCACTCTCTCTAAAAAATTTAAAAATAGAGGCAATCTGGTATATTGTGTGAGAGTGTGCCAGTCAGTAGCCAACACCAAGAAAAATTTGGTCTTAGGTATACTTCTATTCCTACAATGCAGGTATTCATCCTTTGTTCTAATCCCACAGAATGATCAGATGCACGTTGAAAATGATGATTATTGCACGTTGAAAATGATTTATCGATGAACATGTACTAAACTATTAGCCCACAAAAGTTTATACTATTTAGGGTTATTTCTACTCTCAAAGATTGAAAAGCTGTCAAGTTATCATGGGATGCCTACTAAACACATTCATATGTGAGAGGGTAAGTCCCAAGACTGCTCAAACTGCAAGGGAAAGACAGCTATCCACTCCTGAAGCCAACATCGGCTTACTCACTCCCAATCCTGTATTTTATAATCACGGGATTAAATACAACCTGCTAGTTCTAAAGGTCAGTAATCAAATTGTGATCCTGCTGCTTAAAAGAGATAATCAAGTTCCTAGAGAACCTTTAGTTTCTTTCGTGCCTCACTAAATATTAGTGGTTCCTTTCATTTATGCAAGCCTATCCTTTAATTATACATAGAAGTAGGATTAAATGCTGATTGAAAGGAACCTGAGTATCCAATAGTCTTTGCTGGTGAGCAACACTGAAACTTCACTTTGGAAAACAGGGTGAATAAAGATACATTTCAAAGAACATATAGTAGTGTGGTGGCAAAACTAAAGAAAAGGCCAACTTTTAATTATCTGACATAATGACTTATGAGATAGAAGACAATTCACAATAATTGGGAGACAGTATAGGCACAATATAATTTGAAACATAGGCTACCAATAGATGTTCTATCATGATTTGATCTGGCAATGTGACTTGCACTATTCCTACTTACTAGGATTTCCTGTTCAGGATGGTAAGACTGACCAACTCTTTCGTAGAGTAATCATAAATTTTATAGTTAGCTATCAATTGATTAATATTTTATGAAATCACAAGTAGAGCCATACCTTTGACCAATCACTGCTTTTCTCAATTACCATATTTCTTTAATTTCTCCTCTTCAGGGCTCATGACTTCTGTACATAAATTGCTACTCACACTTCAGTTTAGCCAAATGGTCTAACCTATCCCAAGGGAGAAAAAGGACCTTTTAATTTATTCATTTATCATACATTAGCTGAGCCATTATTATGTGTCCTGGAATAATGTTTGACCCTGGGATTAGAGAGATGATTAAACTGCCCTTGAACTCATTTAGTTTAGGGTTGTACAAATCTAAACCTCGTAATTTTCTTTCTTTTTTTTTTTTAATTTTTATTTTAGAGAGACAGAGAGAGAGCGAGCATGAGTGAAGGAGAGGGGCAGAAGGATAGAGAATCTTAAGCAGGCTCCATTCTCAGCAGGGAGCTGAACGAGGGGGCTTGATCCCACGACCCTGGGATCATGATCTGAGCTGAAATCACAAGTCAGACACTCAACTGACTGAGCTACCCAGGCGCCCCTAAATCTCATAATATTCTTGTGGCAAAGAGTGCCTCCTCAAATCACATAAGAAAGAAAATTCTGGGAAATGTAGTGCAAAATCAGGCATTATCAATTATGCTTTATCTTTGAACTTCAGTCTCCCATGTTGAGACTAGGCCAATTCTTAGTAATTTTGAACACTGGTATAACCAAGAATCCAAGATTCTTTAAATCCAAGAATGTTGAGGTCTTGTAGCAGCTTTTCTCTTGGGATAACAATAAACATCATTTAGCCTCATCCATTAAGTGGGAAAAATCAACCTCATCCCTTCGAGGTCTTCAGAGATTATCTATCTAATCAACAGATTTGAATTTGCTGGTGAGCAATATGCAAACTTTCCATAAGTAGAATTATCTTATTTTATCTTATTTAAAATTGGCAGCCAAGGGGCACCTGGTGGCTGAGTCTGTTAAGCATCTGACCCTGGATTTCAGCTCAGGTCATGATCTTCTGGTTTTGTGGTTCTAGACCCTTGACAGGCTCTGTGCTGGCAGCACAGACCCTGCTTGAGATTCCCTCTCTCTCTCTCTGCCCCTTCCCCATTCGCGCACACACACTCTCTCTCAAAATAAACCTTTTTTTTTTTTAAGACTATAAAATTCACAGCCAAATGGGCATATCAGCTTCTAATTTCCCCCAAGTGAAACATTACTCAGTTTCATAAATCTCATTTGAACTCGATTCCCAACAGGGTGTTGCAGCTGGCCGGGCGGCATGGCTGTGACATTTTCTGTTAACAGGATGGCGGCCTGCCAGCAGCACACTCTGAATTACTAGGTTTCAATATGATGTTGGTTGGTACAAGTTCCAAGCCTCTTATCAAAATGTGTCCAGCCATTCTCACAATGAATATTTCCCTTCCATTTTAAATATTCCTCCTTCAGCCCTCCTCTCCACCTACTAAAAAAAAGGGAAGAGAAACAGACACTGTATTCTTATGGATGGAACTTTCCCTCCTTATTCCTGTTCCCCATAAACGGACCTCCAGATTAATCTAACAAAAGCAGATCCCCAACTTACCAGTTTTTTTTTTTTTTTCTAAAACCTTCCTAAAATTCATCTTTCTTGGCATCGAACTCCTTCCCGTCTTCACCTTCTCAAAGACCCAAGTCAAGCAAACTATCACTCCAGAAAACAGTATTGGTTTTAGTTAACTGCATTCCAAAAGTTAAACGTTTTTGGCCCCACGAAGCCTTGTAGGGTGGGTGACCGTCTCGATTTGCCTGAGGCTGAAGGGGATGCCGAGACAATCCAGGGCAAAAGGGACCCTTGGGTGTGTCCTGGGGGAAGCAGAACCTAAGGCCGAAAAGGAGTCCAGCCGCAGGTTCCCCGCGGCCCATCCAGCCCTCCCTCTTGGTGAGGTATTACGGCTTGCCGGGGCCGCGCAGAGCTTTGGTGCAACGCCAACGCCTCCGTCCCCAGGCATAAAAGGAAACTGAGGCACAGCGAAGGCCCGGCCGAGTCCCCCGCCCCGCCCCGCCCCCCGCGGCTCCCCCAGGTCCGCTCCCGCCCCGCTCTGCCAGCTCCTTTGTCCTGGGCCGCGGTCTTCCTGCCTCCTCCACCGCCTCCGCCGCCGCCTCCTCGCCTCGGGCGCGGCTGACGCGGCGGGGTAGGAATGCGTTTCCGGAGGGAGAGGACGGAGGCAGCGGCTTGGAGGAGCAGGATCAGCCGCGCAGAGAAGGAGGTGCCGCGGGGGTCGTTTCCTGCCAGGGGGCGGCTCTGGGCCGCCGAGTCTCCTCCTCCCGCCCCCAGGAGGAGGAGGAGTCGCAGCCGCCGCCGCCCGCCGCGCCCGAGACCCGGGAGGCCGCGCCAGCCCTCGGGAGAGACCCAGCGGGAGCCGCGGAGCAGCAGGCCCGAGCCGACCACGCCGGGGCCTGGACGCCGCGCGGAGAAGGTAGGCGCCTTGGGGGGTGGGGCGGGCGGCGGCCTCCGGGCTCCCGAGCGCGGCCGGACCTCGGGCGGTCCGCCGCGCGCCGGGCCCTGCGTGTGGGACGTTGGGGCCGAGTGGGCCGTGGAGGCCGGGGCGGGGGTGCGAGCGGAATCCTGCCCGGGGCCGGAGAGGAAGTCTGGGCCGGCGGCCGCGCTCCCGGCTCCTCCCGGGGCCCTTCCTCCCTTCCCCCGGCCCGGGCGCCCCCAGGGCGCTGAGTCGACCCAGCGGCGCAGCGAGTGGGAGGGTCGTCGGCCTGGGCGCTGTCACGTCGGGGCTGGAGTCCGCGGAGGACCGGGGCCCGCGACCGGCCCCTCGGACACAAGCCATTCGTAGCAACCCTTGTCTGATTCGTGGCCCGGACCCCGTTGAACGAACTGACCCCACGCGGTGCCCGGGTTTCCGTCCGCCGCCTTGGGCGCGTGCAGGTGAGACGGCGAATGGGGGCAAGCCTCCCAGCGACTCGACGCTTTAGGACTTTGAACAGTCCTTGACGGTTTCCCTTTGTCTGGATTTCAGCGTTCGGTTTAGTAATTCGCTTCCAACTTCAGAAGTTGGGCCGTGGCCTTCAGGGCCTGTGGCCCGGGATGAATTGCCGGGTGGGCCCAAACAAAGTTGGCATCGTGGAGCCGCTAGGAGAAGAAGGCGCAGTGTTGGCATATATTTTTTTCCACTTCGTGTTTATGAAGGCCGCACTTGAGTGTCGGCTCCCTCTGCAGTGAGAGTCCTGGGCCCGGGCTCCCTGCCGCTCCGCAAGTTTGAGTGCCCGACCTGCCCCTGGTGCCTGTCTTACTACGTGTCAGTTCCTTTGCTTCCTAACGAGTTGTAGTTTTAAGAATATCAATATTTTATGCCCAAGTAGTTTTTATTTCACCAAATTTGTGCTTTTGAGTCAAAACCTAGCACCAGTAAATTACCCTCTTTAAGCTTTTCCCATCTGTAAATGGGATACAAGAATACCTACACTATAATAAAAGTAACTATTATTATAATAACGACAGTGTCAGCCATGCTTACCTGTAAGCACTTTAAGTCTATTTTCTCATTTTATCCTGGAACCGATGCAGTGAGGTAGGTGCCATTTTCACCCCCATTTTACAAATGAAGAAACTGAGGCACAGGGAGCATAAGTAATTTGCCTGTGATCATCCAGCTGGCAAGTAGAGAACCCAAGGGGTCTAGCTCCAGAGCCCACGTTTGAGCCACAGGTAACTTTCCATAACTACAATATAGTTGTGAAAATCAAATGGAAAACAATTTAGAGTGGATAATAAATACAACTCCTTTTCATCTCTTCTTGGTGTATTAAAAATATATTTTTTTTTAAATCTGGGGATGTAATTAATAACATAATTAGCAAGGTTTCTTTGGGTCACATTCCACATAGATACTCATGTGGGTAGAATTACTGGGTTGTTATTTTTTGTTGTTTTGATGGTACAAAAATAACAATGCAAAATGAATTTTGATTAGGTGTTTTTCTTAAACTACACACAGCCTTTAGGTTATATTAATAGACCGCTTTTAGAAATGATTAAGAAATTTTAGTTGAAGTTTACCTCTTCTGCATTTGTGGAGAGCTAGGCTCAGAGGGGGTAGGACCCACTTAAGCGTTCCACTGCAGTGTTCATATTTTTAAATACTTTGAGTTCATTGATCAGTATTAAATGAGTGACTTAAGATAATGAAGTGGTACATAGAAAACAGAGGAAACAAGTCAGTATTTTGGGGACAGGTCTTTGAGGAAAAAGCCATTTACTTATCCTCTAAAATTTGTTGTAAAATGGAAGATGTTATTAGAATGCTGGTTAAGAAGACAGGGGATGTGGTTAATACTTCTGCAAATGGAAAGCAAATCAACTCCAAATTAAGGCATCTGTGTTGACTTCACAGATCTAAAATTTTAAGTTTTTGTAATGTTGACTCTTTTTAAAAAGAATGCTAAATTCTATATTATTATCATTTTGTAAGACCCTCAACATTCTGTACGTGAAAAAGTATAGAATCAACAATACTGAAAGTTGCTAGATATAGTAATTTTAACAATCAGGTGCCTTTTTTCTTAATTTTTTGGTCAGTATAATTAAAATCTAGCTCAAATTTCCATCACTAAATGGATATATAGTTCTCTATATTGTTACCCATAAATTCCTAATACCAGGAGCTTCTCTGGGGACATCTTGTCACTTTGTAATAGAATTAATCAGTTTAATGTGATAATTTTAATGGGATGCTTGCCACATAATAGCTTTATTGTTTGACTTCTTGCCAGATAAATTGTGGCTTACAACATTGGTGGGGGGTGGGTGGGTAGGGTAGTGTAATTTTCTACCTCCAGAAAATATTTTCTCGTTAATATTCTGTTAGTGCACTGGTTTGCTCTTAACTATACTGCTAGAATGATAAGATGAAACATCTTCTACTTGGTGAAAGTTGCAGAACTTTTGAATTCGAGATTTTCAGTTTCTGAATGTGTAACAAGTTGAATTTATCTGAGGATTTATACAGGCCCTTGTTAAATTTTAGGTTTCCCCACTCTGTGTGGAAAGTTAGGATGTGTCAGGTTGTGGGTAGAATCCTACAAGATTCTATTGTGCAAATATGTAAATATCTCTTGTTGTATTAGCAGGTCTATTCTAACTTTGGTTATATATTGTGGGATTTTGTCCTTTTTTGTTGTAGTGGGGTGGATGGATTGACAGGGATAAGAGTAAGGGAGAATGTATTATTCTTCAGGATCGTGAATGGTAGCAGTATCTATAGATGTAGAAAGCTGAAAAAATATTTCAGTATGTACTTGGGTTAAGGGAGGTACAGTGCATAAAGCCCAGAACATGAGCAGCCTTAGCGTATTTCAGTGGGTAGGTGAAAAAAATGTGGTATCTCTCCTCCAGGAGCCATGTGCAAAAGGAGCCAAATTATACTTTGTCAATTTCTTGTCTTTTTAAAGATGGATATTATAAGACTTACAGAATTGTTTTATTTATAAAATAATATTGAGTGGGTGTTTAGAAGTCAGCTACCTTTAAACTTCTTGGTTTGTGGCCTTTAGTAAGGTTAACCATATTTAGCAGTATGCTAAAGCATTTGTATATCATCTTGAAATATGTATGTGTGAATAAAAAGAAAGGGCTTCAAATGCCTACTGCATACCTGTATAAACACATACACACATGGATATATATATATATCTTACTTATTGGACTAGTCTCATGTAGTCTCCAAAGTGCAGTTTCCTAGACTCCGGGGATGTGTAAAATAACTTACTGGAGCGTGGGAAGAACATATTAGATTTAATATTTTTTATATATATATATATATATATATATATACACATATATATATATACACACATATATATTTTTTTTTATTTAAAGTTTAAAATTTTTATCATGACTTACAGTCTTAACTGTACTGCTGTAGAAGTACATGAATTTTAATATATAAATAAATATGTACATATTTTAGGCATATGTTTGTTCAAAAATCTTTTCAGTAATAAAAGTGAGTGATGGAAAAGCTTTGGAGATCATTGGCATAGGGAATGATTTGGATGGGGTACAAGCGCTACTGTATTCAGGAGGGGGAATTGAGATTTGGTTTTCAAGATAAGAGACAAGCGCTACTGTATTCAGGAGGGGGAATTGAGATTTGGTTTTCAAGGTAAGAAAGGTGAAAGAAACCCAAAGTGACACGGGTTTTTGGGTAGGTGGTGTCATTTGCCAAGATAGGCAGTATGATCACAAGGGGGTGGTACAGGTTGACTGGAGGGAGAGGAAATGATGAATTATAATGCCGAGTGTTTTTATAAGTGACTATGGGACGTTGGTAGAGATGTCTAAGAGCGTAGTTGAACACACAGATTGGGAGCTCAAAATAAGAAGTCTGGCTGGGGGATTTCAGTGCTTCCTAAATTCTGGAATTCTTAGTCTACAAGGGCTAGTTGAAGCGATGGCCTGCAGATGAGACTACCAAAGGAGAGTGTGTAGAGTGAAAAGGGGCTGGACAGAAAGCCTGGGAACACTTACAAACTGTCCAGGGCTGGGTGGAGGAAAAGGAATCCAGGAAAGCATTTCCTGTCCTGTTTCTTCTCTTAATTCCTAATTCTTTTTGTGTGACAGTTTAGTGAGTGACTTGAGAATTCACAAGTTTTTCCTGTGGTTGACATTTTTGAGGTAAAGACAAAATGACTTAGTAGTCATTTTAGACTCATATTGGAAGAGCAGTTTGATGTAATAAAGGCTTTGTAATTGAGAGGTGGGAAACTTGGGTTTCGGTACAAGCTCTGCCACTGAATCCCTCTGTGACCTTTGTTGGAATACTTCACCTTCACCTTCCAGGGCTTTGGTTTCTACAGCTGCACCATACAGAAGTGGTCAGTATGTTTCCATCATTCTGTCATTCTGTGAGTCACCCAAGCAGTGTGGAGGGCAGCTCTCCTCCCGTGAGCAGCCATTTTCTTGTATCATAACCAGAGAGGACAGGTACTGTGCCAAATTATTGCTTTAAGAAAACCTGCCAGTGTTGACCAGCCAAATCTATGACTGTTAGTTCTTTGTGGGATGTAACTCTGTAGTATGTTACATTTTAATCTATCTGTGTATGGAGAGCCAGTTACCTGGAAAATGCTGTGCTGAGTGGAGGTGGAACAAGCAGTTGACGTGGACTTTGCTGTTGAGTGTATTGTCTAGTTAGGACAAGTTGTGTTTATTCTAGGGAAACATAACAAATACCAAAGAATACTTTACTCATTGTACTGTACCAGATAATTTTCTGTAATAGATTTTGGGAAAAGATCAGCATTGGCTTAAGTGGTTTTGGAAGGCTTTATAAAGGAGCTTGGAATGGTATGAGCACAGAAATGGGTGACAGATGGGTGACATATTCCAAGGACACTGCAGGTATAAGGCAGAATTCAGTTTAATTTAGCAAAGTGTGTGTGTGTGTGTGTGTGTGTGTGTGTGTATCTGTTGAAGGCCTGGATTTTGTCCTCCAACTTTTGTCTGGTGTGGTTCACAGACGTGAGTATAGTTATAATAGACGTTTGAATTAAAACAACATGATATTGAGCATCACTGAAGGTTTGTTATTTGCTGTGCTAGAAACTTAAATAAAGAATCAGAAAAGGAGTAGTTCTGCTTATCGTGGTGTGAAGAGATGAAGAGCCAATGAAGGCCAAAAAAAAAAAAATAGCATTTTATTTTGTTGTGGGGAATATAGTTTCAGTGGATGAGGAAAGTATTTACATGAAAAACTTACTGGGAATGTACCATTTGAAGTAGAGAAGTCACATTTGAGTGTATAAATGTTTATTGAATGTGAGTAACTTAAGCTTTTGTACTGTTTGTGAAATTCAGAATAATAATTAGCTCTCCAATATCTTACAGTTAATGTACGATTTTTCTTTTTTTTAGAGAGAGAGAGTGAGCATAAGCGGGAGAGGGGCAGAGAGAGAGAGAGAGAGAGGGAGGGAGGGCGGGCGGGAATCTTAAGCAGGCTCCATGCCCAGCATGGAGCCCAGTGCATGGCTTGATCTCATGACCATGAGATTGTGACCTGAGCTGAAATCTGGAGTCGGTCAGGTAACCGGCTGAGCCACCCAGGCACCACTGTATGACTTATTTCATATTATGATTTCAGTGCTTCCTAAAAGGGGTCATGGTAGGTCATATTTGATTGTTGGAGAAGGAGGTTGTAGTTTGAAAAAGTGCATTCAGCATTATATTAGGAAAAACAACAACAAAAAACACAATAGGAATGGATTTGTACTTGCTAAAGAAGCATGGATTTAAAAAGATTGAAAACCGTTTATTAAGTAGTCACTCAGGTTCTTATGTTTAGATGCCTATGACTAGTGAATGTGTTGGAGAGCAAGAAGAAAATTCAGAAATTAAGTAAAATGTAATCTACAGGTAATCGTAATGATGTGTGTTGCTAACAGCTTTCACATTGATCATTGTATTTAGATATTATTCCCACCTAGTGCTGAGTACAATGGGAAATTGATTTCTCCCTTTCTATAGTTTGTTTTAAAACATGTGTTATATATTTAAAATATGTAGTGCAGTTCTGTTCCACTCCACTACAGGGCAGAGATGAGCTATGGCAAAAGATATGGTCAAAATTTATTAGAGTTTTGATCAAGAAAGAATTTTAGAGTGATCTACCTAAAAGTAGGTAAAATTACACAATTTGGGAATATAATTTACAATTCCCCTTAATGAAAATAATGTGGAACAACTGTTACTTTCAGTGTTTATTGATGCTATTATAACAGGATGGTTAACATTTCACTTTTTGGTAGCTGCGTTCACAATTATCTTTGTAAACTTGCCCCATAGTTAAATTCTCAAACAAAACTCTTACTAACTTACTCCTTTCTCCTCCCAGGGAAGGGCCAAATCTATAGCCACAGGGAGTGTAGAGAAGGAACAGCTTACTAGGCTGGTTTGAAAAATACCTTTTTTTTTTTTTAACGTTTTATTTATTTTTGAGACAGGGAGAGACAGAGCATGAACAGGGGAGGGTCAGAGAGAGGGAGACACAGAATCCGAAACAGGCTCCAGGCTCTGAGCTGTCAGCACAGAGCCCGACGCGGGGCTCGAACTCATGGACCGTGAGATCATGACCTGAGCCGAAGTCGGTTGCTTAACTGACTGAGCCACCCAGGTGCCCCAGGTTTGAAAAATATCAATTGCTAGGTAATGTTTTCTCTTTTGAGTGCAAGGAGGATCTTGGAACAATCATTTCAGGCAACTTTCCATGCTCATTTTGGATCAGCCTTTAATAATACGGCTTAACAGTTTTGTTAAAGTGTTTAGTTTCCTGCTTGTGTTTAAGTTTGTCCTTCTTCAGTCTTCGAGTTTATTACATGCCCCCTCAGCAGTTTTTTTTAGTTTAATGCTTGATTGTTTTTTGTTTGCTTGTTTTGTCTTTACCAGGTTAACAGTTTATTATAAAAGGATATAACTCATAAACAGCCAGGTGGAAGGATGCGTAAGGCAAGGAATAGGGAAGGGGCAGGGAGCTTCTTCCATGCCCTCTCCCTAAATCTCCACAGCTTACCAACCCGAAAGCTCTGAATTCTTTTTTTTTTTTTTTTTCTTCATTCTCACATAGGCTGTCCTTTTGGAAGGGTGGTGGTAGTCTACCAGTTACCTGTTTCCTAGATCACTATTGGCTCTATCATAATGTGTCTGATTGGCTTGAATTATTTTGAATTCGGTGTGGTTTTTCTCGTCCATGCTTTGCCTGCCATGTTGATTCTGTTGCTCATATTTAAGAGTTCTATAGGGATTTCAACTTAAATTTCCTCCCTGAGTTCTCTATGCTTTTCCTCTAGTTTTGTTCTTAACTGTTTTTGACTGATTGCTAGAAGACCTATTTGAGATTTTCTAAGTCTCTTCAAGAGCATAATGAATTCATCTAGATTTTCTCCTGGAAGATTCTTCACTTCCTTTAACTTTTCTTCTGTAGAAGTTTTTCCTGAATAAGTTCCATGCCCTTACCTGCCCCCCCCCCCCCCGCCAGCTGATTTATCTTTGAGGCTCTTTATGTGCCAACATGCAGTATATCCATTCTTTATCTTTCCTGTGCACTTGTGGACTGGGTGGTAGGTGATGGTGATCCATCTTCCATATTCATGTTGCCTTGGAGAAGGTGGGTAGAGTACTTACTAGTGATGAATTTTGCTT
Source organism: Lynx canadensis (assembly GCF_007474595.2). NCBI lineage: Eukaryota > Metazoa > Chordata > Mammalia > Carnivora > Felidae > Lynx > Lynx canadensis. Next base: position 29,802,729 of record NC_044309.1, on the reverse strand, counting down.
CAGTCTATTCAGTTATTGTCATTTTCTTAAAGCATCTAGTCCCGTCATGAGCCGTTCTCAGGTTTCAAATCATTTTGTGAGCCTGTAGCTTTGGAGCAGACTAACCTTTGTTGTTGGAGCTCATTATCTTCAGGTTGATGCCACCTTTGGGTAAGAAGGGGTCAGTGCTCATAAAAAGCACTCTTTTATTCTGGGCGGGAGTAGTGAATTATAGAAAGGTTTCTAGTTGAGACTACTGTTCTATTTCTCCGCATTAGGCAGAAAAAGACTTCTAGTGAGGTATTAGTTGCATCTTCACATTGGAGTTTTTAGCCTTTTCTCTTTCCTATTTTCTCTCTCTTTCTTTTTTTCTTTTTTATCCTTTCTGCTAAGTTTTTGTTGATCATTAATTTTGGCTTATTGTTTGGGTCATAAACACTTTCATAGTCACCAGCACATACATCTTCCTGCCAGACAAAGGGAAGTAAAATGTTGACTTTCAATGTTCTTCTTGTAGGGGAAAGATGCTCTTGCCTCGGAGGAATGCGTCCTCCCTCTCACCCTGAAATTTGATGGAATAGAGATCAGTAGCATTTCTGAGCACCTTCCTTGTGGACTTCCCCATCTGTCTGCTCTCTGTGGGGAGAAGTGGGAAGAGCTGTATGTGAATTCTCTGAGGCTTGCAGTTTGGCTCTGTGTTGTTTTTATGGTCTACATTGATATTTAATACTATTCTTTTAGAATATTTTAGATTTTAGAAAAATCTAGATTTAGATTTTAGAAAAATATTTATTTTTTCCCTTTTAAAAAGCAGATACAGAAAATAATGATGGTGGGAGAGACTTGATGAATACAACTTTCTTATGTTTTTAGGAGAGATTTATGATATACCTTAATGTAGGTATCCTCATCTTTTCTACCATTAAGGGGAAAAGATTTTAAAATGTTATGACATAGGGGCACCTAGGTGACTTAGTTTGTTGAGCATCCTACTCTTGATTTTGGCTCAGGTTATAATCTCACCGATCTCATGGTTTGTGGGACCGATCCCTGTGTCGAGGCCCATGTTGGGTTCTGTGCTGACAGCAGAGCCTGCTTGGGACTCACCCTCTGCCTCTCCCTGGCTCACATGTGTGCTTTCTCTCTTTCAATACATAAACAAAAAGTTAGGACGTAAAAAAGGAAGTAAATTCTATTGTCTGAAAGAGCATTTGAAAAGTGAAAACCCTTAACTTTTTTTTAAGTTTTATTTATTTATTTTGAGACAGTGCATATGTAGGGGAGGGGCAGAGAGAGAGAGAGGGAGAGAATCCCAGCAGACTGTGCAGTGTGGAGCTTGAAGTGAGGCTCGAACTCCCCAACTGTGAGATTAACCACCTGAGCCACCCAAGCACCCCACCCTTAACTTTTCTTATTAGAAACCTACTTATATTGAAAGCTTGAGCTTTTGAATCAGACCTAGGTTCATATTCCAGCTGTGTCTAGCTTTATCTGTTATAGTAGATATGTAATAAATACTTGCTGACTTGAATTTAATTGGTTGTATTGAATAAAAATGTACCCTTTGCAAATATTTTATAGGAAGAAATCTTTTGTGGATGACTTCTTTTTGTACTAGTTGGCTTTGGGCACCTTATTTTAAAACTTGAAATAACTGTAACTCACCATATTTTTAAAAGTAATTTTTCTGTAAAATGTAATTGTTTAATTTCTATAAATTTAGTACATAAAAAGTTAATGAAGATGTTATATGTAAATATAAATGCCAAATGAGTTATTTGTGACAATGTTAAAAACATTAAGTATATATTTAGAAGTTTGAATAGAACATAAAATCACACTTAATTTGGTGGATAAAGGTGAGTTTAGAGTGGAGATTAAAATAATTATGTGCAGCTTTTGACAATGTATGCAGTTCAGGCTATTAACCACGAAAATGTTATTGTTTGGGGGAGATGTTTAAGATGATTTATTGTTTAAGGAATGAATTATGACCCCTTAGATAAACTTGAATATGGTAAAAAAAAAATAATACTAGGGTAAAATGTCTCCACAGAAATAAGATGCAAAACCTGTGGGTACACTCATGAAATTTGACAATTAAAATAACTTGTTAGCCTCCATTCAGTTTGAAGCACTGAGAAATAAACTCACAGAACATTATAAATCCTTTCCATTTCTATGCTTTGAGTCAGTTCTCACACTCGACAGATATTCTTTTTTTTTTTTTTTCAATAATGACTTGAGTAGGCCTTCAAAAACTTAGTTTCATGAAGCACAAATCCAATCTCACAGCTTGTGATTCAGACAGTCTGATCTCCATTATACCTGTGTGACTCTGGAGAAGTTATTTAACCTCTCTGTGGTTTGGTTTCCTCATCTGTAAAGCAAAGGTAATATCATTGCCAACCACAGAGTCACTTGGGAGAGATAGCTGTTATTATTTTTTATCATTATTATTATTATAATCATTTGAAGGTGAATTAAAAGTGAGATAACTTTGCTACAAATTACCCTAAGTCATCAAAACTCAGTGTATTGTGTTATTCTTGTCTGTGCCTGCTGTATACCTACTCTGGCCCTGTAAATGAACAAATAGATCTTCCTTTTGTGGAACTACAAACAGGACTACAAACAGTCCATGAATGAAATCCCACTGGTGTAGAGCATTCAGATTCATGTTTCTACTGGTAAGATGTCTTTTCAGGGAAGTTTCCTTCTTTCAGCCTCTCCTAGGTTTGCTTCTCCTTGACAGAAGCCTCAAGTCTTCTATTTGTATTAGGTATGTTCTCTCCTACCCTGATCTTGTGTAAGGTAATCTGTGATACTGATGTTCATAAATAACCTGTATTTTGCCTAATGTAATATAAAACATCGAGATTTTGCTGCTTTTATTATTTTACATATAAATTGTTAGGAATCCAAGTGTTAGAACGTGTATTTAGTAGAATAATCCTTAGATGTGGAACCTAAAATAAGTCATCTAGTTATATTTAATTAATATGATAATTAGTATCTAATATTAAAGCTTCTGATTAAACCTTATTGTTAAACAGCATAGAAAGGTTTTGATAAGTCTCTGGATATAATAATGAACATTTATCTTTTCTTGGCAGCCGTGTTATTTCTAACCCTTATCCTTTCTTCCAAATCTTGTTTCCCCCCTAATGTGGATCAGTCAAAATTTTTCTGGTTATAATTATGAATGAAAAAAAGCAAAATCTTCAAACATTGTTCAGAAATTTGGAGCTAGGCATTCTGTCCATTCTGTGCTAGCCTGTTACTGAAGTGCTGGGCATAACACACTCCTTGCCCTCCTTAAGCTTAACTGGTTTGGGTTTTGTTTTTGGTTTTTGGGTACCTCAATATTTTCAGTTACCTTTACCTTTAGTTTCTTTATTAAATATGAAGATACTGCACTTCATACAAAGAACGCCAAGCACTGACTTCCAGGAGATGGCTATTTATGAGACAGGTTAGCTTCACACAGCTAGTAGATGGATAAGAGCTACATGTATCTTAAATACTAAATTACAGTGTTTTTTTTTTTAATTTATTTATTTATTTTGAGAGAGAGTGCACGTGTGTGCCAGTTGGGGAGGGAGGGAGAGGGAGAGAAAGGGAATTCCAAGCAGGCTGTGTGCTGTGAGTGCAGAGCCCTATTCGGGGCTTGATTGCACAAACCTCAAGATCATGACCTGAGCCAAGCTCAAGACTCCTGCTTAACTCACTGAGCCACGTAGGCACCCCTTCAATACTAAATTTTTAAAACAGATTGTTTATATTTGATTTAGTACATGTATGTGTGTCTGACTTAAAACCCTCCACAGTTCTTGCATCATCAGGGTCTTCAAGAGTTCATGCAGATAAAACTCACACTCTTTTCTAGCTGTTCTCTTGAGTCTTTCAACCCCAGTGGCCTTTGAGCACTGAATTAGAGACCCCTTCTGTCCTCACCTCCTCCTGGCCTCTTCTCTGATTGCAGCCAGTGCTGCTGGGAACAGTTCGTTTTATGACTCACTTTTGGCTGACTGCAGCATGCCTCAGGTTCCTCTTGGGACCTCCCTTGTCCGTCTGTGGGGTGAGAAGCTGGTGCAGCCTTCTGGGCAGATGCACTGTAGTTCTTGGAAGTGTGGGGGAATTAATACTCCTTGGGGCAAACTTTTACCTGTGGGGACTAGAATTAATTAATGTACTTCTCCACATTGACCCTCTTCTGGACACAGTTTCTGTATGCTTCTCAAAACTTCTCAGCCAGATCAAGCCCCCAGGCACCCCCATGGTAAATAAGTCTCCTGAATTGGCTGTCTCGGTTCACTCTTTTTAGTATCTGTGTCCTTCTCTGGGGTCACCTCGGTAATAATAATCGCCTGCACTCCTGTTTTTGTCTCGACCTCTACTTTCAGAAGGAACTCTGGCCAAAACAATTGCCCAAAGCTGTAGCATCACTTAGACCTTTTTACCTAAGACTGCCTGTGTCTGAAATGATAAACCTGTCCTTATTTTCTAGCTCTCTTCCCTCCCCTGTTTACATGAGCCCCTTTTCTCTCACCTACCTGTTGTGCTCTTTGTTGTTAACTCTTTGTCAGCAATGCCAAGGCCTCCTCAGTGCCTGCACTTGTTCTGTAAACCAATGGATTAATGCAGTGATTTCGAAGTGAAGTCTGAGAACCCAAGGGAAGTAGTCTCAGTGATTTGAGCTGTAAGAATTTGTAAAACAATGTTGTGCTTTTGTGCTAATAATTGTAACAATATGCAACCAACATCTGGATTATCTGGTTGACTACCTTGTAACAGAGTACTTATTATTTTAGTGCCTAGTTTGTATTTGCATATGTAAATGTTGGTTCATAATGTGTGAGAGCCAGGACTACGAAGCATTTTATATCTAGCTTTAAGTTGGCTGTATATACTTAAATGAATTGAAAATTGGTATCACTAGGGTATCTACAGTAACTATTTTCTATTTAGAGAGGATCTGCACATTAATTCTGAGAACTCTTCTGGGCTTCTGAGTAATGTCAGAGAAAAATGTCATACAATTTAATATAGTTCTGCAAAACCTTTTGAGCATTGACTTTGTGCCAGGTGCTTCTAGGTACTAAAGCTGAATAAGACACACCAAGCCTCTGTCTTCTTGGAGCCCGGAGCCCATCAGGAAAGATGGGCATGAGCAGGTAGTTTCGAGTGTTGCAGATGGGCCTTTGTAAGCCCTCAGCTCTGTGATGCTGCTATACGCATTCCTAGTGTCCTCCAGCCTTCAGCCCCACCTACTCCTGCCCCGCCCCTCCTGCAGAAGGGACCTAGGCTGCCCTGCTCTGCACTGACTGAAAGAAGCCCCTCTCCTTGGGCTCCTACACTCACCCGCACTCTGGAGGCTCACCCTCTCCACACCATCAGTTACCCTCTCCTGTGTCTTCACCTCTCCAGCTCGCCTCTTTTCTGGAGTGTTCTTTCCTTCACAGTCTCCTCTGTTTCCTAGTTTCGGTTGTGCCTCTATGCCATCCACTGTTGGGTAATCATCTCTGACCCTGACCTACCTCCTGAGATGAGGATCTGTGTCTTAACTTCCCCGTAGGTGTCGTCCTCCTTTGCTTCCCCTCAGGCTTCTCACCTTTTGCAGATCTGTAGCTAAGACATTATTTGCTCCTCTAACTTCATTCTCCTTCTGCCTTCTTTGTTCAAAAATGGTGATTCTTTTCTTTCTCACACTTCCTTTCCTAAGCAACTGTCAGGCCCCACTGGGCTACGTCCTAATCTCACGTTTGTCTTCTTGTTCATCACTACCGTGTGAGTTCATTTAGGCCCAGCCTCAGCAGTGAGAGCGGTGCCCATTTGTAGCTCTTGTCTTGACCCTCCTCCCCTCCCTCACTGATTTTCTGCCATGAGTGTGTGTGTGTGTGTGTGTGTGTGTGTGTGTGTGTGTGAGTGTGTGGGGTGGCATGTGCTGCTCCATCCTGTGGTGTCTCCCTGCTGTGTATCAGGTAGTATCTCAACTGGGCATGGCTGGCTGGCTGCAACCTAACTCCTCCTGCCTTGCTGTCCCTCGGTTTCTTTTTTTTCCCATCTCATAACTTAAGTTCAGAAATGCATAAGTATGTTAAGATTCTTTTTGGCCTTTATGATTTTTTAAGATTTTAACATAATTTGTACTTCAGAAATTACAGGGATAAAAATATTCCTTCCCACAGACTAGATTTAGCTTACAAATAACATATAGATACATGTTTTCTAGTCTTTCTTCTGTAAAGCTAGAGCGAGACAATCCCAGTTGGGTGGTGAGGGTTGGGGAGTCACCCAAACATGTATGTTTAGAAATAAGATTGGAAAGAAAGTTATCTAATTCTTCTCGGGACTCCATGACTTTGCACGTACTAACCTCTTGCCTGGAACACTTCTCTCCATTTGCCTGCCTGGTTCCCGTATGTCTGCATTTCTAGTGTTGCCAACTCATGAAGCCACTGAACGTGGCTAGGCAGATTTTGGTGTCCTCAGCGCACTTTGTCCTTATTTTCATTACAGAAACCATCACATCATATTGTAATCATTTGTATTTTTGTCTTGGAATGGAAAATTCCTGAGACAGCAAATTTTGTATCTCCATATATGGCACAAAACCGGACATAGTTGGCAGAGGAGGAACTTCCAGAGCAGTGGGGGAGAAACCAGGAGAGCCCGAGGACTAGAGTGCATTAAGAAAGAATGGCGATGTGTATTAAGTGCTTTGTGTGAATTCTGTGGGTGGCAAACTGATGTATCTTGCAGAATACGTATTATAGGCAGTCAAGACATTTTTGAGTGAATGAATGAATGAATGCAGACAGTAAGATAAGGCCTGGAGGGTTCTCTTTTGCAAGAGCAGTTTCACATGCATGGTAGGAAATGGACACCAGTTACAGCTAGTTGAGGAGGGAGTAGGGGATTACAGAATGGAGAACAGTGTAGATAACTATTTCTAGGCCTTTGATTTCAAACAGGAGACAAAAGATAGGATCAGGATAATGCCTGGAGGCATCTCTCCCTGTTGGCCCCTCATACTGAACTGTTCTGCATGGAATGCCTTTGGTAGGAAACTCCTTTGCTTGGGAATCAGTGGAGCACAAGCCTCACCTACCGAGCTTGTGGTTTTAGGCCCTGGTGGGCATCCAGGTAAATCTGAAGTGGATACTTACAAGACCACACTTGGAGACGTGCTTCCTGAGGAGGTTCTGAAATGCTGCAGGAAGCTCTTGGGGTGTCCTTCTTCTCCCCACCCATGCAGGAGTATCTAGTACCTTCAAGAGCTGGATTGACGGGGAGCTGCTGAATCTTCTGTGCCATTTCCTCCGCATGTCCTGCTCTCTGTGGCGCACTTTCTTCCTGGCCACTTCTAACCTGGTCTCTTCTCAGCCTTGTCCTCACTGCTCTTTACTCTTCATTGCTGCCTTCTTCTGTCTCCAGTGGCTTCTCTGTTTCCTTGAGGGAAAGACTGGCCTTTTACAGGCGTAACCAGCCAATGACAGTGCCTCTCTGTGTCTTGTGAGTGTGCTGACCAGTCACAGGAGAGTTGACAAGTGTCCTTGAAACTGTTCTCAGCTCCTGTCCTTTTCTCTCAGCTGCTCTTCAACACTAAAGCCTTGTTCTGCCTTCTGGGTCTGGAGCTCTTCCAGAAGGCTGATCTCTGGCTTGTCAAGGTTTGCAGAAGGAAAAGGACAGGGTGGTTAAAGTAATATTTTAAAGGTACATAGCATAAGGTTGCGAGGCTGACTAATAATAGATGTTTCTGGACCTAGTAACTTTAGCTTAGTGGTAACCCTCTGAATTGTGTAATATTTTAAAAGGTTTTTCAAAGCAGTCTAGTGGTCATGAAGTAGCCTGAGGAATATCCTGAGGAAACACATATCAGCCCATATATGGAACAAATATTTGTTCTGTTCACTTTGTGTAGAAACTGCCCAGATGGTCCATTCATCACAGTCTTAATGTTCCAGGCCCTTTTTGTCATAACTTGGAATTGATAACATTATGCAAATTGGCTTAGAATTTTAGTCTGTGTGGATTTAATGGCACATAAACCTGTTGGATAGGCCATAGAAGGCAAACTGTAGGCATGGCCTGTTTCCATGACACTCTGCCTCTGTCGGTTTTTTCGGATGCAGTTACAAGTGATATGTGAGCAAAACTATAAGCTCGTGGCACAAGCAGAACTTCTGGTCTGAGCACAGTGTAGAGTATGTAGCTACGCAAGTTATCTTACTGCTCTTCTCTGGGAGGCCAACAGAGAAAGCTTAAACAGCATTTAAACAGCAGAAGAGGCACAGGAATCCTGGGGTGCTCTGAGCACAATTTGAAGCACTCTCCCAGAGCAGTGGGAATAGCATCCTAGAATAGAAGCTTTGAAGCTAGAGGTTTGTTTGTTTGTTTGTTTGTTTTTAAGAATGTTTTTCCTACTAAAGGAAATTTACCAAGACAGAAGAAAATCCAACACAGTTACGCAGCCATAATTGTTTTTATGAAGAAAGTGAAAAGAAGAAACACTATGACAGTTTTAAGACAAAGAAACCTATTATTTTTATATTATGTGTATGTACTTTATGTTTGTACACTGTAATTTTTACATACATGTCATCTGAATATGTACTTACATTCAAAATCATTTTAAAAACATTTTGGTCTATACTGTATTTGGTTTTTGTATTTCTTGTGGGAGAGGCAGATATTCATGCATAATTGGCTCCTGGTCCAAGAACAGTAAACAGTTAAAGGATAGGGTAGTGACCTGTGGCGAGACCCATCTTTGACCAGCTCTGCTAAAGTGTAGATTAATATTATGAAAATGGAAAATAGTCCTGTACCTAATGGGTGCAGGTGGGATAATTCTGAATAATATACAGGATAATAATTATCTTTGGAGATTCTGGGAGACATTTAAGCCTCTGTCAGGTCTTCTTAAGCTACCTCCCAAACTTTTTCTTTTAGGTCCTCATTTGTAGATCTAGAAATTACAGGGAATTGAATGGAATATTTCACTAATCCCATGCATAGAAGTTGATTTTATTTAAAAAGATAACTAATTCTAGGAAGATCAGACTCAAAAATTAAGTCAGGCCTTCCTTGTATAGGATGTTGGTCTTAGCCTGAGGAGAAATGGAAATTATTGAAAAGTTGTAATCAAGGGGGTGAACCGTGAGGATTTCGACAGGTTCACTCCAAAATTCAGTATTGAGGTAACAGAGGCATCTGGATGTGGCTGGCTGTGTGGCCCCCATAGGAGCCACCGAAGGTAATAGGCATAGAGAGAGATTCCGTGGAACAAAGACTGTTAATAGCTTTTATGGTGTTAGCGAATACTTGGCACTTTTTTGAGCACTGTTAATTAGATGTTAAAATATATTTGATAGGGAGAAAGGCAAGAATGGATTCAGGGATCTGGCACGGAAACTATTGTAGAGTAAGTGAAAGATGAGGTAACTGGGAAGGGGAGGTGGTGGGAAAAAGGATATAAAGAAGGATGGCAGAAGAAATGGTCTGAGAGGTATTATGTTTATGAAATCACAGAAGATAAGGTGACTGGAAATGTTTTGTGTTTACGTGTTATCTTTTTTTGTTATTTTCTTAATATTTAGCCATGTACATTTTGTATTTCAGATGAATTTACAACTGATTTTCTGGATTGGACTGATCAGTTCAATTGCTGTGTGTTTGGCCAAGCAGGTAAAAAAAAAAAAAAAAAAAAAAAGTTTTCTGGTTATCTTTTCGTTTCAGCGTCTTGTATTACTTCTTGATCAGTTAGATTCCATCATGCTGCTCCTTCTGAAAGCCCTGCAGTGCCCCATCTCACTCAGGGTGACAGGCAGTGTTCTCACAGGGGCCTGCAAGGCCCTTTGGCACCCGGCTCCTCTCGCTGCTACCACCCAGAATAGAGATAAGGCCAGTTGGCTAAGGAAATGCCGAAGCGACAGGAATACAGTACGCTGCAGAAAGGGTCTTTTAAGATTGTAACAGAGGTTTAAAGTGAGCAGAGAGAAAGCAAGGTGTAATGTATTAGAAAAATAAAGTAAATGTGTAGGATGATGGATTATGAACAAGCCATTACTATCACAACTGATGTTCTAGAAGATGTTCTCCCTCTTTGATCATAAATCTTGGCAAAATGTTGGCATTATCTAGAAGATGAATAAAAAGTAAAGCTGAAAATGTATTTAATCCTCTTACAACCATGGTGCACCCACCTCTGGAATAATGGATGTGTAGTTCCCTCCTCCAAATCTCAAAACATACATTACATGTGACATTTATTGATCTCAGGACAGGAAGGAGTTACTACATGGAAAAATGAAGGAAGAACTTTAAAGGAAATTAATGATAATGTTGATTTACTTAAAACCAACAACAACATAAAATCTCAAAGTGTGTAGATGTCAGAACACCATCATCTTCTCAACAAGATGAGAAACTCAATAAAGGTTTAATTTCATTAGCATGTATAGAGACCTAATAAAAACAGATGAATGCCATACAGAATCATTTGCAAACAAATTTACAAACAAATGGTCAGTAAAATATGGTAAGAATGAAACCTTAAATAGTGACAAGTGAATTGATACTCTAATTTATATGGATTAAATGAGTAAAAGATTTTTTATATTAAAAAAGTACTTGGAGGCGCCTGGGTGGTTCAGTCGGTTGAGCAGCCGACTTAGGTTCAAGTCATGATCTTTTGGTTCATGAGTTCGAGTCTCTCATCAGGCTCTTTGATGACAGCTTGGAGCCTGGAGCCTGCTTCAGATTTCTGTGTCTCCTTCGCTCTCTGCTCCTCCCTGCTCCTGCACACTCTTTCTCTCTGTCTCTGAAAAACATAAGTGAACATTAAAAACAATTTTTTAAAAAAGTACTTGGTGCTTGCTGAAGGTTTGGTGAACATGGTATTTTGTATACTGTTTGTGGGATTATAAATTAGAATATTACTTTTGGATAGAAGTTAGTGTATATTAAGAATATTAGGGGCACCTGCATGGCTCAGTTGGTTGAGTGGCTGACTTCGGCTCAGGTCATGATCTCGCGGTCCGTGAGTTTGAGCCCTACGTCGGGCTCTGTGCTGACAGCTCAGAGACTGGAGCCTGTTTCAGATTCTGTGTCTCCCTCTCTCTGACCCTCCCCGTTCATGCTCTGTCTCTCTCTGTCTCAAAATAAATAAATGTTAAAAAAAAAATTAAAAAAAAAAAGAATATTAAAAACATTAATAGTTTTCCACTCAGTGTTTCTATTGTTTTTCATCTGTTATAAGGAAATCATTAGAGTTTTACATTGTGAGAATGGTCACCACAGTGGGTACATATATGTGCATATATGTTTATATTTGTGTTTGGAGAGTTTGTGTGTGCACGTGAGCAAGTGTGTGAATGATGCACTTATGCAATTGAAAAAAATCTAAATTTGTCCAACATTAAATAGGGTACATTAATATAGTGTAATATATAACCATTAAAAGGCATATTTTTGAAGATTTTTTTTTTAAGTTTATTTTGAGAGAGAACATGAGTACCTGAGCAGAGAGAGAGAGGAGAGAGAGAGAATCCCAAGCAGGCCCCATGCTGTCAGTGCACAGCCCATCATAGGGCTCAATCTTATGAACTATGAGATCATGACCTGAGCCAAAATCAACAGTTGGACACTTAACCAACTGAGCCACCCAGGCTTCCAGTTCCAAAGAACTGGAAATGAAACAAGATAAAGTATAAAAAGTAGTATGCAAAATATATATTCTCTATATAAATAATGTCTCTATGTGTGGTTCCTTGCTATTTTTTTTTTTTTAAATCTGTCTTTATAGAAAAAAGACTGGAAAGAAATATACAAAAGTGTTAACAGTAGTTATCTCTTAGGGAGTGGATTATGGGTGATTTTTTTGTTTTTTATACTTTTATATATTTTCAAATTTTCTATTACGGGTATATGTTAGGTTTAAATTAGAGAATACACATTGGAGACAGACCATGTTAGTGCTTACCACATGAAAGGCATGCTGATCCTTAGGTAGGTTCAAAGAAATGTGAGACATACTTTGGACATAGAGCTTGAAAAATCATGAGATTGTGGACTGGATGAATTGGGCTTTTCAAGTATTTACATACTAAAATAAAAGGAAAGCAGTTGCAGATGCTTCTGGAGGTATGGATATGGTAGTATGAGTTAATTGAAAATAAATAATATTTTACCCAGTTGTAAGAAAACTGACAATTATGACCATCAAACAATAGATCCTGAAATTATGCCTTTGAGGAAAAGAATAAGCGTATAGATTACTGGTACGTAGTCTGCTCTAGAAGACAAGAAAAAGATCACTATTTTTTCATGGCTCTCTATGCCAAGGTAATCTGAAATCACCAGTCTTTGGAGTACATCTGGATCAGTTCAGTAACTATTATGTAACATAACATAACATAACATAACATAATGTAACGTAACATGATGTAATATGATATGATATAATATAATATATAGTACTATAATATGTAACAATATATGACATATTTTGTTATTCATATTTAACGTTTATATATGTTGCATTTTAATCATTTTTCATTATTTTCTCTCTTGAGACTTCAAGTAAGTTGTCTGTTCTTTGTTTCTCCTGACAGATGAAAATAGATGTTTAAAGCAAATGCCAAATCCTGTGGAGAATGTATACAGCAGGGCCAAATTGTGGATGGTGTGTAAATTCAGTAAGTAAGATTGCTCAAGGCATTTACTCTGTAGTCATTTACTGTTGCCCAATTTTGTACCCTTATGAAATGTTAGATATGATTTTCACTTAAATCAGTGTTTATCGAATAAGTATCAATTCTGTGTCTAACACTATGTGATGGTCTGGAGGTGTGCTATTTAAACACAGTAGCCACTAGGCACGTGTAGCTATTGAGCACTTTAAATATGCTCCAAGATGTTCCAAATTGAGAATTACTGTAAGCCCCAGATACATCCCAAAGTTTGAAGACTTAATGATTAAAAAAATCATTAATAATGTTGAAATGATAATATTTTGTATATATTGTTAAAATTAGTTTCCTGTTTCTTTTTATTTTTTCTTTTTGTGTGGCTACTAGATAATTTTAAAGTACGTTGGTAGCTCGCCTTTGTGGCATGCATTATATTTCTGTTGAATAGCCTCCCATAAATCCCTAGCCATTTAATTTGACTGTTGTAGATTTTTCTCTTTTTTTGACAGGAGAGGTAGAAATTAACCTTCCTAATTATATTTGAATTAAAACTAAAATAGAATTGATTTGCATCCTAATAAAAGCCCATTGAGATTAGGGTTTAAATTTTATTCAGTGGTACATTGCTTACTTGATACCTTTCACAAAGCTTACTAATGTTAAATGAAAAAGTAAATGTATGAATGAATGAATCAAAACAGAATAAAGGGAAGTCATTTTGAGGATTTATAATTTATTCACAGGGTAAATAATATCAGAAGGTCAAAGGTTAATTGCTTGATTTTAGTCAGACATTTGACCCCACACATTTCAACTGCCTGTTTGTAGCTGTACGTAACTGGTCAAATATCAGATATTTTGTATGGTTTAACCATATGAAAGGGAAAATCAGAGGTTTTTGTTTTGTTATTTCAAAGTTTTCCTAGTGACAATTTCTGTTCTCATAAAAATGGTATTCTGGAATTCAGTTGGAGACAGTGGAAGAAATAGGGTGTGCTCTGAGTTTTGTCTCAGGTAAGGCTTACTTGCCAAACTGTTCTTAAGCCTTTGATATTTGTGGCATAATTCTTAAATTATTAAAGGGTATTTCAGAATGTGTTTAGTGAAACTTTGAGTGTTACAGTCTTAAGTTTTCCACGCTAGGCTCCTGTGCTTTGGTAGTATTTTAGGTTTGATAATACAAGAAAGTAGTTCAGCTTTGAATTATCTGACCTTTGGTATTCCCTTCCAGGTGTTTTTCTAGTTACATAAATGCTCTTTATGTAACTGATCAAAAAAAGTAACTGATCAAAACCATTGTATATTCTTTGTATTTAAATATCCTCATTACACAGCACTGTGAAATTTGTAGATAGTAAACAAATACCATATGAAATTGAAGATAAAGTGACCCAAAATAAAAGGCATTTCCTCATTTCCCAGTGTCAAAATTAAAAAACAAAAAAAACAAACAACTCTGGCCTAGTACAATTATATACAATTTTTAGGGATATATGTGAAATACTCAAATGTCTATTATAATAATTGATTGTTATAGGTACACATTTTGAAGTGACACATACCCACCCACACACTAAGGTCATTGTTTTTCTCCTCTCTCAGATTTCATGAAAAACTTCCATTCAGAGATTTTATGTGCATCTTAACAGCAGTGTTTTTGCTTTCACTGAGATACTTCTTCAGTCATCTGATAAGATTTTTTTTTTCTATCTGATAATATTTTTATTTCCATCTAATTTGTTTGAGGTATAACACATTTTGAGGTCATATCACTACTGGAAATTTTACCCCAAGCCACAAGTACCATTTATATACCATTCAGACCTTTTTTATTTTTATTCTTTTAAAATGCACTCTGTGGAAATATATTCATGACCTTGTCAGGTAATCAAATTTTACTGCGATTATTGTTTTGTATTGTCACATAATCACCACTGTGATTATTGTTTTTAAAAATAAATTTTAAAAGGCTTATTTAAAATACTAGCCAATACTTGAAATTTTTTCAAACCTCTAGGAATACTTACTAATTCTGTGTTAAGTTTCTTGGTCTCATTTTCAAAAATTGTGTCATTAATTGAGACATCTCCAGGCTAATGAGAGACTTATATAAGATTTTTCTAAGGGAAATTTTGGGAAAAAAATACTTGTCCAGTATTTGGGTATATACATTATTAGTGGCCATTAAGCATTCTGAATAAGTGATTTCACTGAAGAAATTCCTTTGATTAAATACTTGTAATTTGAAAGTGGGACAGTTCAAATGTACATTTAGGTCAGTCCTAAATATTACCAAAGTAATAAATTATTAATAATATATTAACAAAGGTATTACTTTTCTAGAGAATGAGTTTGTTTGTTTTTAAACAAGAGCATATGATTTGGGCTGAAGAGGGTATTTTGTTTAAAAACCAAAATGAGGGGCGCCTGGTGGCTCAGTCGGTTGAGCATCCGACTTCAGCTCAGGTCACGATCTCACGGTCTGTGAGTTCGAGCCCCGCGTCGGCTCTGGGCTGTTGGCTCAGAGCCTGGAGCCTGCTTCCGATTCTGTGTCTCCCTCTCTCTCTGCCCCTCCCCCGTTCATGCTCTGTCTCTCTCTGTCTCAAAAATAAATAAACGTTAAAAAAAAAAAAAAAAAGCCAAAAATGAAGTGTGTTAGTTGTGTCACTTGATTTTTGCATTTAAATATTGCATGTTTGCAATTATGATTAAACAGAATGTTTGGCTATTATACTTACTATTTATACCTATATTTTGTATGTCACTTAGACATTTTTACAAGAAGGAATGCCTACGTCTGCGCGATGTGATGATTTAGAAGCTTTGAAAAAGAAAGGTTGCCATCCAGATGACATAGAAAATCCCAGAGGCTCCAAAGATGTAAAGAAAAATAAAAATGTAACAAACCGTAGCAAAGGAACGGCAGAGAAGCTCCAGCCGGAAGATATTACTCAAATCCAGCCTCAGCAGTTGGTTTTGCAGTTGCGATCAGGTACAGAAATCTAATTGCATGAATACCTTTATTTCAACAGGAGCTTTTTGACAACTTTATATTTTCCATCAAGGGGTTTTCACATATGGACTGGTACTCACATAGAAATGTGGAATGTGTCAAACTTTAGAAATTTGTAGCAGACATAGCAATCTGCAAGTCACATATACTTGAGATAATAAAGGTTGCCTCATGTTCAAAGCAAATTCTGTTAAAGAGTCAGAAAGTATTATATTTAATGGGTTTTAAAAATAAAAGTATCCATCCTGAGGTATAATTACTTAATATACAGACAACATTCTAACCTGTGTTTTTCCTTGTATTTGTTTAATGTTGTGAAAATAGTAAGTTTTTAAGAGAATCTGCAGCAGTCCTGCATCTGAAAAAAGAAAGAAGAAAACAAGCCTTCTTCCTCCACTTCCCAGTTTCCGTCCCTTTTCTCTCAACAGAATGGTGCACGCTTGTGGTCTCCATGACTTCCCCTCTTGAGCACTTTTCAGTCTGCTTCTCTACCTGTTTTGGCAAAGCTCTACCATCACTTTGAGCCACCAAACCTAGTGGATCCCTGTCAGGGCCTTTTTTCTTCTTTTAACCTTTCTGTACCGTTCCTTGAAACTTCTTGAAATGCTCTCCTCTTGGCTTCAGCAGTAGCACTCCTAGTTTTTATCTCTTAACATTACTTTCCAGTCTCCTTTTTGTGTCTTTTTTCTTCCTTCCTCTTTGTAGTGCAGTTAATTGTTGCTTTTCCCTCGTAACTTTAAAGCCATTTGTGTGCTGTAACACAGCCTTTCTCCGAAGCCCCAAACACATTTACTCAGCTGCCTACTAGAAATCTGTATAGAGAACATCCACAAGTTAACAAACAATGAGTTTTCACCCAAACCTTCTCTTTCTTCTGTGTTTTCTAAATGCATTTTACCTTCTGCCTCTTTTATCCCTCGCCTCTTCTTCTTCCTCATGGTTTCAGTTCAGATCTTCATGTCTTCCTCAAGGATTTTTGCAGTAGTTTCTTAACAAGCCTCTTTGTCTCTACAGTTCATTTTTAAAACTTTTTTTTTTTGCCAGGTTTTCTGAAGTAAAAATCAGACGATGTTTACTTAACATATAAACAGAGTACAGAATGTCTTACAACTTCACCCTCTAGAAGTCAGGTATACTCTCTAATGTGCCCTGCCTTACCCACCCCAGTCTAATTTATGCAGTTTCATCTATCTCTTGTCCTTGGTCATAGTTATGCATCTACTGTTTGTCTGTCTTGCCCATGGGAGTATTGTCTTTTTCATCTTGAATGCCCAGTGCTTAGCATGGTAAGTATTTGTTGAATGAAATGGAGTATACACTCATTTAGTTAACCAGTGAAATTCCCAGGTTTTTGTAAAGATTATGGCAGTGGGGTGTCTGGGTGGCTCAGTCGGTTGAGCTTCCGACTTCGGCTCAGGTCATGATCTCATGACTCGTGAGTTCGAGCCCTGCGTTGGGTTCTGTGCTGACAGCTCGGAGCCTGGAGCCTGCTTCGGATTCTGTGTCTCCCTCTCTCTCTGCCCCTCCCCTGCTCATGCTCTGTCTCTCTCTCTCTCAAAAATAAAATAAACATTCAAAAAAAAATTTTTTTTAAAAGATTATGGCAGTAATACGTTTCATTTTATAGTGTTTATTTTTTGAATCCAATTTGGTTTTTCTCATTTGCTTTTGATTGCTGGAAACTAACTTCGTTTTCTAATCTCTGTTTAATTAGGGGAGCCGCAGACATTTACATTAAAATTCAAGAGAGCTGAAGACTATCCTATCGATCTCTACTACCTTATGGACCTCTCCTACTCTATGAAAGATGATTTGGAGAATGTCAAAAGTCTTGGAACAGATCTGATGAATGAAATGAGAAGGATTACTTCAGATTTCCGGATTGGTAGGGATATCAAGAAAACTCATAATTTTCATTTGTCTAAGTCTTGGCAATTTTGTTCTTCATCACATACTTATGAAATAAACAGGCCAGTTTTTAGCCTTTTCTTTCTGAGAGGAAACCTATTCCTGTCACATATCTAGTGATCTTTGTCCCTTCTTGTTCCTCTGTTACTTTATGCTACCATGTTACTTAACACACATCATACCACCATAGATAATGAAATAGGGACTTATTCCATTCATGTGTTGTATTATAAACATGTTGAGTACTCAAATTCTAATTCGTTACTAATTAATGACTACACCTGTCAGTACAGCCTAATCTCATTTTACACCTGGATTTTTTGTGTTAGAATGATCTCCTTTCCAAACTTTATTATTAAAACCTTATTTCTCATTAAAGAAAAAGGTTGACTTCTATGTGGTAACATACTTTATTCTTTTTAATGCAAGTTCATGTCTGTCCAGCCATCTATCCTTCTCTCTACATGCATTTTTCCTTTACAGGATTTGGCTCATTTGTGGAGAAGACCGTGATGCCTTACATTAGTACAACACCAGCCAAGCTCAGGAACCCTTGCACAAGTGAACAAAACTGCACCAGCCCATTTAGCTACAAAAATGTGCTCAGTCTTACTGATAAAGGGGAAGTATTTAATGAACTTGTTGGTAAACAGCGCATATCTGGAAATTTGGATTCTCCAGAAGGTGGCTTTGATGCAATCATGCAAGTTGCAGTTTGCGGAGTAAGTGCATTCATTTCCTGCAAAGGGCTATTGTATGAATTTTAGGTGTGATTTTACTCTCAGTACAGAAACATTAGCTACTTACCAAATCATCCTTCATTATCCCAGAGAAGTACAGAATTGGATCCCTTAAATTCCCTCCAGCTACACAAGTGTTTTGTAAAAGCATATTTAATCATTACGTCCTTATTTCAACCAGGCAATTACTTCTTTTATACGGGATTTTAAAAGCCAGAATGCTCACCATTTGAAACAGTGGGGCAGTTTAGCTATGCTTGGCTAGCATTCTAGGTGTTTAGAAGAGGCACAGGTGTCCTGACTTTCTGGCTTGTGCCAGAGATGGAATTGATCTTGTCCAAGGTATCACCAGGAGAATTAAAAGAGCTCAAATGGAATTGTATCTCCAATACCATTTTCCTTTGATCAGTTTTCTTCTCATTGTCTTTGAAAGATGCCTTCCTGTGTCTTAGTAATTCAAAAGGAACTTTTTAAATTCTGCTTTGTAATCTATATGAACATATATATTTTGAGAAGCCCTACAATATTAATAATTGTATTTATTTTTTGAATTTATTTTTGAGAGAGAGAACACATGAGGGGGGGAGGAGAGAGAGGGAGAGAGAGAGAGAGAGGGAGAGAGAGAGAGAGAGAGAGAGAGAGAGAGAGAGAGAGAGAATCTTAAGCAGGATTCAGGATTCTTAATCATGCTCAGCTGGAACCCACTGTGGGGCTCAATCCCACAACTGTGAGATCCTGTGAGCCAAAATCAAGAGTGAATAGGACGTTTAACTGACTGAGCCACCCAGGCGCCCTTATTAATAATTTTAATTGTAAGGTTTTTAGTAAGCTCATCTCCATTAGACTAGTGATAGAATTCTATGACCCATTTAGCAGCTGAAGATTTTGAGATGACATTTTCATGACATGGCTGAAGCTGAAACCAGTAAGCATTGTGAGGTATTAAATAAGATTTGTCTTAAGACCTACTTCTGTCTCCTTTTTCCTCTTTTTTTTCCTTATAGTACCCCTGTTCCCTAGAACACTCATATATGTTCCCTGTTCCTTGATTCCTGAAGCTTCCTAATGGTTATTTTTCGACCAGTTTTTGCTAAGGTGCTATATCTTATATCCAAGATATCCAAGATAATGATATGGTGTAGCAGTATGGTATAGTGTTTAAGAGAATAGACTGTTCGAACATGGTTTCACATTTTCCCATCGCTACTGATGCTAGACAATTTACTTAGCCACACTCGAGGACTGTATCCTTCTCAGTATGAAGGGACAGTAGTAGATATACCTGATAGGACTGTTAGGAAATACAAATACAGTAATCCATATAAAGTGGCAGTAAGCACTCAGCAAATATTAAGTACTGTATTGTTGTTACTTTTGATTTCTCCCTGGGGCAGTTGTAATTTAAAGATAGTCTCGGCTTTTAAAGGGGAAGAAAGATTAATATTCCAGGTAGTGCCTAGCCTGCCACCCTTTCTCACAATCATTTATTTGTGATCCTGTTGGCAGCTCCCTGTGGAGAGAACATTCTTTGGGCTGCCTCCAGCTGTGCCTCAGCCTGTGGGATTAGAGCAAGCCATAGCATCCATGGCCTCTACTGTCTTTCCATGGTTATCATGCTGACTGAGAGTAACTGTTCCACCTACTTCCCTAGATGCAAGAGACACTTGGATTGCCAGCATTAGTAAACTGAATTCATATCTTCAAGGAATTTACAGCTTTATGAGGATATATACAAGATGTATTGAGTAAATTTAGGCAAATGTATTTACAAATTTACCATAGAAGAGGATTTCATTGCTGCTTTTTTTTAAATTTTATTTTTTAAGTAATCTCTACACTCCGCATGGGGCTCGAACTTACAACCCTGAGATCAAGAGTTGCACACTCCACAGGCTGAGCCAGCCAGGTGCCCCTTTATTGCTACTTTAAATTCTTTGTTGAATAAAGAAGAGAATAAAATAAATGAACAAATAGTACTTATGAGGTAGACTGGATGGAATTAGGTAGGGCAGGTGTTTGGAGAAGATGATTTCTTCTGTAGTTAAAAAAAGGAAGGCCTAATACAGAGGGCTGATAAAGGAGGCATATACTATAGAAGGTGGGAGAAGGATGGAAGGATGGATGAGAACAAGGCAGCAGCAGTAGGTAAAGGACTGAATGGGCTGAGACATTTCTGTTTCCCCAGCAAATATTCATTAGGTACCTACTGTGTGCCAGACCCTGTGCTTGCTACTGGAGAAGCAGATGTGCTCCCTGCCCCCCCCATAGAGTTAGCCTACCTTCTAGTGGGGGAGGGAGACGTTGATTTTAAAAGATACAGTTTTTATTTTTATTATTTTATTTTTTAAATATTTATTATTTTGAGAGAGCATGCACAAGTTGGGGAGGGGCAAAGAGAGAGAATCCCAAGTAGGCTCCACACTGTCAGTACAGAGCCCGACGCAGGGCTTGATCCCATGAACTGTGAGATCATGACCTGAGCCAAAATCAAGAGTCGGATGCTTAACTGACTGAGCCATCCAGACGCCCCAAAGATAGTTTTCAAAAACTAGCTGAGAGAAATGGGCAACCAGGCAAGACACAGTTTTCCAATGGGGTGGAGGAGCCTTAATGCGTGGGCTCTGTGCATTTATTGGCAAGAGTATTAGCACTGTAAAAAAAAGAAGCTAAAAAGATACAGAGTTAGGTTAAAAGTACAATGGCAGCCTATATGAGGGTTAAAGATTTATGTGCAGTGATTGTGGATAGTATTTTTAAATTGAAATCATTTTCTTTTCAAGTCATTGATTGGCTGGAGGAATGTTACACGGCTGCTGGTGTTTTCCACGGATGCTGGGTTTCACTTTGCTGGAGATGGGAAACTTGGTGGCATTGTTTTACCAAATGATGGACAGTGTCACCTGGAAAATGATGTGTACACAATGAGCCATTATTATGTAAGTGCTGAATTCCTTATACATTGAATGAACTCATGTGGAATTTTAGTGTTTAATACTAAGAGTATTGTGGGTGATTAAGCTTGTAGGTTTTACTAGGTTTGGGGGTTTGTTATTTTGGTAAGTGTGGGCTCTAACCTAATGTGCAAGGAAGCTAGTGTTGCTGTTCTGAAGATGTGGCTTTGTGCTTGCTTCCTGCTGCTGAGCCAAGGGCCTCCACCTGTGAAAGGAGCTGCTTGAACACTATTTTTTTTTTTCCATGCCTCAACCTGTCGCTGTGGCTTTTCTCACTTGCTCATATCATTTGGTAGCAAAGTTGATGTTATTCCTAAGCAAATAATTTGTATAGTCATATACTCTTCATCTTATTTCTATAAGATTTTTGAAAGTAGGCACTCTACTTTTACTGAAAACAAAGATTGTCAAATTATTCAAGTTCTAGAAGAAATCTAAACCCTGGCGAAATTTGGTCTTTTTCTTAAGTGATTTATGATACAGCCTTTAATTATTGACAATTCTTCAATTTAATTGTTCTAACATTTAATACACATAGGCCTTGCTTTTTAAAATCTTTTTATTGAAGTTTTTATACATACATAAAGATAGAAAATTAGAAACCCATGTGCACACATCTCCCATGTCTGCAGTTGTTTGTGTTATTTCAAGCAGTCTTGTGTAAGTAATCCAGTTATATATGCAGATCATTATTACTTTCAAAAGTATTGGAAAACTGGAATACATTGGATGTAATTACTTACAGATTTTATTAATTTCTTAGGATTATCCTTCTATTGCTCACCTTGTCCAGAAACTAAGTGAAAATAACATTCAGACAATTTTTGCAGTTACTGAAGAATTTCAGCCCGTTTACAAGGTAACTATCTATCTGTATATATATATATATATATGCATATATGGGTTAAAAAGAAGAACCAGTTTCTAGACCCTTTAAGTTTAGTCATTAGAGGCAAAATCCTATGTCTGAGTTGAAATGTGGGAAAGTGTCACTAGCCAGACTGGCTGGATTTTACATAAGTGGTTTATATTAAGTTTTAATCACATATAAAACGAGTTGTTTTTTCTGGTCTGACCCCTTATGTTATTTAGGAAATGGATAGGGAACTCATTAAAAATAAATACTGTATATTCAGTAGATGCTGATTGGTTGAATGAATAGTATTTGTATCTCATGTGTTTTATCTTTTAATTTCAGGAACTGAAAAATTTGATCCCTAAGTCAGCAGTAGGAACTTTATCTGCAAATTCCAGCAATGTAATTCAGTTGATTATTGATGCATACAATGTAAGTACATATTAAATAAGCTCTGTTTTAGACAATACCCTGTTGAGAATACTTTGCTCAAAGAAGGTAAAACTCTCTTCATATGCAATTTAGCAAGCCCAGAGGACAACACAAAACTAACATTCTGTGTATCTGGAGGAAAACATCTTATATTCTCTTGCTAAAGCATAATTATTTACATAGCCTCAACAAAGCAAAAATATGATGAAGACGTGGGGAAGATTCTAAATATTGAATGTTATTAAATAGGTTTCCTTGTCAGAAAACAAGTGGAACATAACTTACATTTAGATTTACAGGATTACTTCAGTCTTCTCTTCCCCTTTCTCAATCCTTTGTAGATTGGTTGTGATGAATTATTCTGGAAAAGTTTTTTGCCAGTTCTTCTCTTGCCATGTATTCAGAGATGCAGTTTTCTGTTCTCAAGGGATACACAGACACTCATATATATATGTACCATAAAGTATCTACATATATAAATATATATATATATATATATATATATATATATATATATGCTTTAACTGTTTTAAAAAGATTTATAAGATTTTTTCCCCCACACATGAAAGGAAGTTGAATTGTCTACAGCTAATTCTGATGCTTAAGCATTGATGAATAATCATTTTAAGTAGTCAGGAGACATTTCTAACATTATGGTAATCAATGTGTGTCCACCCTCAACCTTTTGACAGGTTGAATTTAAGATACTTTTTACCTCATGTTAAGGTTTCCTAAAATGTTTTGGAAAGACCCTACGCAAAGAGACAGGTTTTTGTATTACAAAGATTTTCAAGATTCCTTTTGGTTCATGTCTTCCCCATAGTTCTCCACCCAACAGAATATTTTAATATTTTCCTTAGTCACATGCATGTAGGCATGTGAACAAGAGACAGCTTACCACTGAGTCTTCTCTTTGTCCTGAGCATTCTGATATTCTAAAAAAAAAAAAAAAACAAAAACATTGGCTTGAATTCTTCGTACTTGGGGTTTTGAGTTTGGTGATGTTTTTTTTTTTGTTTTTTGTTTGTTTGGTTTTTTTGGCCTGGTCTATAATGGCTCTTAAGCATATGTATTCCCAGACTGTGTATAGTCAGTTGTTTACCTTAGTCCCTAGTTGGCTGGAAGTGGTAGGGCCAGAGAAGAGCCATATTGCCAAATGGGGACAGAAAATGTTTGTTCTGAGGTCTTAGGACTTTTCATAATTTATATTAGGCCTTTTCTGCACTGTATGATCATCAATAATTAAAGCACAAATAATCTTATTATATTTTTTTAGTTTATTTATTTATTTTGAGAGAGAGAGAGTGTGCAAGCAGGGAAGGAGGAGAGAGAGAGAATCCCAAGCAGGCTCCACATTGTCAGTGCAAAGCCTGATGCAGGGCTTGAACTCATTAACCGTGAGATCATGACCCAAGCCGAAATCGGGGGTTGGATGCTTAACCGACTGAGCTACCTGGATGCCCCAGTATTCTTACTTTTTAATCATGTACATTATTTTGAAAAATTTTAATTAGAGCCTGTTTTTTTGGAGTCTGTGTTTTCTAGTCACTCAGAATTTGGCTCCAAGTCTTTTATTTAAATGATACTATTTTCTTAATAGTTCATTTTGCCCATTGGTTTTACGCAGTCATTGTACTTTATAGTAGCATTTTGTTTGCCTTTCCTGTGTGTGATTAGTCTTTCTTTTAGTCCCTTTCCTCAGAAGTCATTTTGGAAAACAGCAAATTGCCAGAAGGAGTAACAATAAATTACAAATCTTACTGCAAGAATGGGGTGAATGGAACAGGGGAAAATGGAAGAAAATGTTCCAATATTTCCATTGGAGATGAGGTATGTTGTATAAGCATTTTCTGAAGGAAAGAAAAAATTGCTTGTTTATAATCTAGTTATAGATTTGAGAAACGGTTTATAATTTGAGAAACAGTAAAAGAAATTAGTAGTTTTTTGAAATACTTTTTAGCAGATTCAGATTGCTTAGTTGTTAATTTAATTGTTTTTTTTCCTTCAAGGTTCAATTTGAAATTAGCATAACTTCAAATAAATGTCCAAATAAGAATTCTGAAATCATTAAAATTAAGCCTCTGGGCTTTACTGAAGAAGTAGAAATTATTCTTCAATTCATCTGTGAATGTGAGTGCCAAAATGAAGGCATCCCTAGCAGTCCAAAGTGTCATGAAGGAAATGGAACGTTCGAGTGTGGAGCTTGCAGGTGAGCTGAGGTTGTTGGAGAGTGACAGAGAAAGATCTAGGTTTAGAAAGTTATAGACAGGCTGCTTTGAAACCTCCAGGAGAAAAATCTCTATTTGGAGGAAATAAATTCTTTGTTCCAACCACTGTTGCTCATCACGTTATCAGTTTGACAATCCTGTGTGTGATATTTCTAGAAAGTTCTTCTCTGCCCCCCCTTTTTTTCCTTAAGAAGACTGCTCTTTGAAATAAAAGGTTTTATAGCCATCTAAGACCTATTTAACAAATTGTTAAGGTAGCCTTTGGGTTTTTCCCTCTTATAATAGCATAGCAGCCTGTATTTTCTAGAGCTAAATAAGCTCAGATAAAATATGTTTACAGAAAAATGTTTTAGGAAAATATATCAAACTTAACAATGGTGGTTTTATCTAGGAAATGGAACTAGGAAGCAGTAAAGGGTGTTCACCTTGTGCATGTACCTCTGCATTGTTGGAATAATTTTTTAAAAAATATATTTGCAAAGAACACTATTTTCTGAACATAGATCTATTACTAACAAAACTTTAATCAAATTATTTTAATTTTATTTTAGACTATGATATTTACCTCTTACCTAAAAATTAAGATTGAGTATTCTCTGAATACAGCTTTCTCCTTAAAGGATAGGAGGAAGGAGAGAGTATTTTGATCTAAATGTCAGCCCCAAATGACTTGACTTTGAAGAGTTTTCAATTGTGAAAAATACTGTATTTCACCATCAGTTATTAGTTGTCTAAGTAATAATTAAAATGTTATATTTTAATTTTTTATGTTGCACATATTCTGATTGAGTCATGTAGATTTGTTTTATTTTAAATGATATTTTTAAATGGTATGTTCAATATGTTTTTCTTCACCTTCCATGATCTTTTTGGGGTGTGTTTCTGGTACTTTTTAAAAAATATTTAAGTAATCTCTACACCCAACATGGGACTTGAACTTGACCCCGAGATCCAGAATTGGCATGTTCTTTGGACTGAGCCAGACTGGCACCCCTTATTGTACTTTTTTAGATTAACAATTGGACCATTGCTTTAAATTTAGAGTTACTTCACCTATACTACCAAATGTAATAGCGTATCATTTGAATACCACTGTTACACTCTTTTAAAGTAAGTTGATCCTGTGTTTCCAAATGTTTTGTTTACCTTTTCAATGCTAGATTATATCTTCATCTTGATCAAAATGGTTATTTTTCTGAAGACAGGTTTTTTCCCATGCCTTTGCATATATTCCATATGAACTTGACTGCTGCACCCATGTGTGTATGCGCATATAGGTACACTTTTGTACACGTCTGTGACATGTGGCATGAACACTCCCATGTAATAGAATTGTATTTTGAAGATACTGTTCATAGTCTTATTTCCTCTCCCATTCTTTCTCACAGTATGACTTGTTATTTTATGTGATTGAAATTTTGGATTCTTTCTTTAGGTGCAACGAGGGACGTGTTGGTAGACATTGTGAATGTAGCACAGATGAAGTTAACAGTGAAGATATGGATGCTTACTGCAGGAAAGAAAACAGTTCAGAAATCTGTAGTAACAATGGAGAGTGTGTCTGTGGACAGTGTGTTTGTAGGAAGAGGGATAATACAAATGAAATTTATTCTGGCAAATTCTGCGAATGTGATAATTTCAACTGTGATAGATCCAATGGCTTAATTTGTGGAGGTGAGAAAGGGTCTAAGAATGGTCATAAAATGTGATCCTATCTAATGCAGTAAGAAACGTCTAAGAGTTTGCTTGATGAATAAGTAGAAAAGGACAGCATTGAGGGGTCTGTCCATCCTTAGCTACATTTTCTTCCACATTACTGCTGATTTTTACTATTAAGTCAGTGCTGCAATTTTATATTTTGACCATTGTTACGACAAACGATATTTTTAATCACAGGAAATGGCGTTTGCAAGTGTCGTGTATGTGAATGCAATCCCAACTACACCGGCAGCGCCTGTGACTGTTCTTTGGATACCACTTCGTGCATGGCCACAAATGGGCAGATCTGTAATGGCAGGGGCATCTGTGAGTGTGGCGCCTGTAAGTGTACAGATCCGAAGTTTCAAGGGCCAACTTGTGAGATGTGTCAGACCTGCCTTGGTGTCTGTGCTGAGCATAAGTAAGTATTTCCTAGTTGCTTGAAGTAGTTGATACTGTCTGTTGGCCTAACTAGGTTTTCTCTCTACAACCAGAACAGTACTGATAATAAGTTACAGTGTAAATATCTGACACTGTAGCCCACTCTAAATCTTAGAAATTCTTTCTCATTAGGGAGTGTTTGTCATATGATACTTAACATGTGTCATATGAAAATAGTTGGTACCATTATTTTGGTCTGAATTTGCTGTATAATTGAATCCACATAGTAACCTTTGTTAAATTAGTGTTATAGCTGTTTAATTATTATCTTTTCACTAAACTAAGCAAAATTGAAGGTTTTTGCCTTCTGAAGAACTATTGTACCAACAACACGTTGTTTAAATTCTTTTGATTTTGTGTTTTATATTTATAATGTTTGATAGGGCTAGTTTTATTTTACTACTCTGTTTTCTTTTTCTTTTTGGATTTTAGTTTGACCTGTACTAAATCTATAATTTCACTTGGGAAACTGCATCTTTACGTTTAGTTTTCCCATCTAGAAGTGTCATGCCTCTCCATTTATTCACACAAAATAATCTTTAAGCAAATATTTAATTTTTAAATAAATTTTTAATATAATTTGTGTTTTAACAGAGAATGTGTTCAGTGCAGAGCCTTCAATAAAGGAGAAAAGAAAGACACATGCGCACAGGAATGTTCACATTTCAACATTACCAAGGTTGAAAATCGAGACAAATTACCACAGCCAGGCCAGGTCGATCCCCTGTCCCATTGTAAGGAGAAAGATGTTGATGATTGCTGGTTTTATTTCACGTATTCAGTGAATGGGAACAATGAGGCCATTGTTCATGTTGTAGAGACTCCAGGTAAAAATCTGATCATTTCAAAATTCTTTACATTTTCTTTTATGTCTTGTTTTTACTACTACTTAGGCCTCTTGGCAGTTTCCCGGACACCCAGAAACAGCCTCCAGCATTCAAGTTAGGGCATTTTTAGTCTCAAAGCTTAAAATAGTATTTAGTTGACTGTATAAGAAATAAGGAAAAGAGAAAACAAGTTTTGAGTTTTATGAGTGGAGAGTTTGAAAATTAAATGTGTGAATACACACAAAACACTTGGCATTCTGCCTGACAATTATTTAAACAGATACTCACTAAGAGTTATATCCTTATTGATAATATTTAAGTTTGAGCTTGATTTAGGCTTGGACATTGGGAAAAATAACTTGTTAAAGGATATTATAAGGCATGAATTTGCTCAGCTTCTCAGAAGGTGAAACATTTTTTAATTTGGTTTTTCTAGGCGCCTTTTTATATATTCTTTGAAATTTTCTACATTTGTGTACAGATTTTTGTGGGAATGTAAGTTTTCATTTCTTTTGGGTATATAGTAGGAATGGATTTAGGGAGCATCTGGTAAGCATGTATTTAACTTTAAAGAAATAGCCAAAATGTTTTTTTGAAGTCTCTATTGTTTCAGATAACATGTTTGGCAAATATTGTTTCCTGGTTTATGCTTCCTTGTCTTTTCCCCTTTTTTAAAATTATTATTATTTTTAGTGTTTAGTTTTGAGACAGAGCATGGGCATGGGAGGGGCAGAGAGAGAGGGAGACATAGAATCTGAAGCAGGCTCTAGCCTCTGAGCTGTCAGCATAGAGCCCTATGTGGGGCTTGAACTCATGAACCCGCAAGATCATGACCTGAGCTGAGTTGGATGCTTAACCAACATCTTTTCACTTTTTTAAGTGTTTTTTAAAGTATACATCTTTTAAGTGTATTTAGGTATTTTGCAAGAGAGAATGCAAATGGGAAAGGGGCAGAGAGGGAGAGAGAGAGAGCAAGAGAGAGAGAGAGCAAGAGAGAGAGAGCACGCAGCCCAATGCGGGGCTCAAATTCGTGAGAGCATGACCTGAGCTGAAATCAAGAGTTGGACGCTTAACTGACTGAGCCACCCAGGCGCTCCTTAACAGTGTTTTCTTAAAGAGTATCAAAGCTTTAATTTTGATGAACTAGAATTTACCAGGTTTTTCTTTTATGGATATTGCTTTTACTTTTATTATATCTAGAATTTCTTGCCTAACTCAGCTTCATAAAGCTCTTTCTCCTGTATTCCAGAGGTTTTTTAGTTTCTGGTTTTCCACTTAGGTTCATAGCCCATTTTGAGTTATTCTTAGAATGTGGAATAAGGTTCAGTTTTTTGCATATGGATGTCCTGGAGTTCTAGCACCATTTGTGGAAAAGACTGACCTTTCTCTACCTTTGCTGAAAATCAGGTGATCTTATGTTATTTCTAACTCCAATACTTTCTAAAATTATTTCTTTTTATTCTGTTCCATTACTCTGTGCATCTGTCCTTTATAGCCAATATACCACACTGTCTCAATTACTGTCACTTTACAGCTAGTTTTGAAATCTGATAATGTAAAATGTCCAACTTTGATCTTTTCCAAAGTGTTTTTGAAACACTTGCCTAGTTCTCTGCCTTCCTTATACATTTTGAATTAACTTTCTGATATCTACAAAAATCTTGCCAGCATTTTGATTGGTAATGCATTGAGTTTAAATAGATCAAATTGGAGGAAAATTGACATCTTAATAATATTGAGCCTTCCAACCCATGAACATGGAATACCTCTCCATTTATTCAGGTTTTCATTGGTTTCTTTCATCAGTGTTTAGTAATTTTTAGCATGTGAATCTTGCACATATTTTGTTAGATTTATACATAAGTAATGATTATTGATGCTATTGTAGAAGGTACTATTTTCTAAATTTCAGTTTCCAATATGTAGAAATAAACTTCTGTATAATATATAGAGATACATATGATTTTTGTTTATTGGTTATATATCCTATCTTGTTAGTTCTAGTCTCTTTTTTATACTTTTGGATAGTATGCATTTACTTATCTTGGGTTTTTACTCCTATATGTTTTTCTAAGAGACTAACCAGGACTTTGTAGTTTGGGCCCTACTTTGCTTCTATCAATCCCTTGTGTGCTCATTCTTTCCTTTCAACTTTAACTTTACAGAGTGCCCCACTGGTCCAGACATCATTCCAATTGTAGCTGGTGTGGTTGCTGGAATTGTTCTTATTGGCCTTGCATTGCTGCTTATTTGGAAGCTTTTAATGATAATTCATGACAGAAGGGAATTTGCCAAATTTGAAAAGGAAAAGATGAATGCCAAATGGGACACGGTAAGTTGAAAAACATGTAAAAAGCAAGATGGTTCACAGAGTAAATGTAACACTTCTAAGACTCATCTGTTAACTCTAAAGTTATTAAAGTCCTCTTTAAATATTTTATTTCCCCAAAAGTTCACTATCCAGAGAACATGCATTTAGCAAAAAACAGAAGACATCTTAAATATGTCCCATTAAAAGAAAACATTATGAGAAAGTATCCTTTGGATACTGTGGTCGGTGTTTTTATTTCCTTAATTTTGATCTTGAATCTGCTCTTCTGCCTTTTCTTCTAATGTAAAATACAATTCTAAATATTGTCCGTATAGCAAGATACTCAGTGGAAAACATCTCTCTCTCTCTCTTTTTTTGTTTTTTTGTTTTTTTGTTTTATTCAACAAAGAACCTTAAGTCAAAAGGAGCCATACTCAAAAGGCTACATATTGTATGACACCATTTATATGACATTCTGGAAAAGGCAAAACTATAGGGGCAGAAATTGTGGTTTCCAGAGGCTGGAGTGGGGGGAGGAGAGCATTGAGGGATCTTCTTGGGATGATCTTGATTGTGGGCATGTTTATACAACTCTCTACTTAAAAAGGGTATTTTTAATTCTCTGCAAATTATAACTCAATAAAATTTGCTTTGTAAAAATTTTTAAAAGCTGAAAGTGAAATGTAATAGCATTTAATGTGCTTTGAAATACAAAGTCCAAGGGTAGACTAGCCAAATGTTGGCCTTCATGTATTATCTTTTGATGCAACAAGGCAGTCTTCGCTGTTTTTAAATTGTAAATGAATTTAGTCGTTTGCATTTTACTACAGTTGGCTTGGGTTTTTTTTAAAAAACATGATATTCAGAAGTGCAAAAATAGTAAAAATTCTCTTACAGTGTTTAAACACTATACATGTCAGTTTTTTCCTGAAGAAATCATTAGAAACTATTTTTTTTACTTTAGCAAGAAAATCCGATTTACAAGAGTCCTATTAATAATTTCAAGAATCCAAACTATGGACGTAAAGCTGGTCTCTAAGTTGCCGTTCGTATTTTCTTTCATTTTCTGTGTTTGCATGTGAACTTTTATCCCTTTTACCTGCACTGTGTGTCCTTTATCACAACTGCTGTTTTTTTTAAGTCTGGCTTTATTTATATGGCCATACCATGGCTTTTGTGTGTGTATGCGTGTGTTAATTTAGAGTGTTTAGAAGGGCTTTAAAAAGGCTTTATGGTAAAGAAGCAGCAGCTGGTTTGTAGTAAAAAAGAGGATGTGCTTTGTGGTCAGACAGACCTAGGGTCAGATCCCAGCTCTTCAACAGCACTGACTCACTTCCCTGTTTAGACCTTTTAGTTGTTCATATTTTTAATTATTTTTTTAACATTTACTCATTTTTGAGAGACAGAGAGAGAGAGAGCTCAAGCAGGGGAGGGACAGAGATAGAGAGGGAGACACAGAATTTTGAAGCAGACTCCAGGCTCTGAGCTGTCAGCACAGAGCCTGACGTGGAGGCCAAACTCACAAACCACAAGATCATGACCTGAGCCGAAGTCGGAAACAACTGACTGAGCCAGCCAGGCGCCCCTAGTTTTTCATATCTTTAATAGGGTGTTATTAATAATATCTGTGGTGTGGGTCTGGGTGTTTTGACTGATGAACTACAGTACATGATATCAGCCTGTCAGTTTTAATTTTCACTACAGTCCTGTGTTTTAAATGGTATTATCTTTATATACAAATTACTGTATGCAGATTTTAGGGTGAAATAGGGAAAAGTGAAATCTAAATTGCAAAATAGAAAAACAAATGTAACCTGGTGAAACATTTATATATTATACAACTCCAGTATCATTGTTACTGCTTCTAGAACTATTTTGAGATTCTTTAGTTCTTGATTTAAGTTGAAATTCCATTAAAAACAAAAGACTTAGGTGCCTGGGTAGCTTATTTAGTTAAGCGTCCGATTCTTGATTTCAGCTCGGGTCATGATCTCATGGTTGGTGTGTTTGAGCCCCACAGTGGGCTTCCCCATTAACAGTGCAGAGTCCCTCCCCCACTTGTGCTCTCTTTCACTCTCTCTCACTCTCTCTCTCTCTCTCTCTCTCTCTCACTCAAATAAATAAACTTAAAAAATAAAAAAACCTAGAATATCTTTTACATTTATTTTTTTTTCTGGTTATTGAATGATTCTGATATTCAAATCTAACATTGAACTTTTAAAAAAAGATAACAGACTTTAAAGAGAAAGTCCTATTTACAGTTTTCAATAAAAACTTAGTTGAAAATTTCAGAGCTGTAATGAGGCTTGCCGATCACTCTTCACTAAGCTAGGATAAGCTATTTGTTGAATGTTTATTTTACCTGAATGACAAATTTATTGTCTTTTACTGGTGGACAGGATTCTACCTTATATCTGAATTTTCATGAAATGCTTTTAGCATATTTTAATATAATCATGTAAGTCCCTAAAGCTGATTGAAAAGGTTAAGATAAGAACACATTTTCCTGGCTGGTGATCTAGAATTCCTCTTTCCTTTCCCCACAACTTTTATTTTTATTTCACATATTAGAAAACTGAGGCACAGAAGGAGTAGGTAACTTGACTAGGGAGTGGAAGAGCTCAGATGTAGACTCAGGCAATTTGGACTCTAGAGTCTGTTTTCTTACCCACTGCAGTATGCTGGCAGCAATCACATGTCTTCAGGGGACTGTTAGTGGTTAAGAAGAGGTAGCTCATTCTCTATAGAGAATTAAGGCTTTTTGACATTTGTAGTAACTTAGAGTAGTATTACCGCATTGGACAAACATTGTAAGAGTTACCACTTCATGACCTAGAAACCAACACTACTGTTTTTCTCATTTAGTGGGAGTGTACTTAAAATACAGGAATGTTTAATATTTTTAAGAGGTAGGAAGGCCCAATAATAGAAACCATTACTGGTCAGATTTTCCTTTTATTTCTGAGCAGGTTAAGACTTTGGCAATGGCAAAATTAAATTTGATGGCAGAAGATTACAGTTACACTCATATATGGGCAGGCTGTTATGGTTTTGAATTAGTCTGAGACTTGATGCATCTTTCATTTTCTCACCTCACCTAATCCTTACCAGAGTAGTTTATTTATTTATTTAATTTTTTAATTTACATCCAAGTTAATTAGCGTATAGTACAGTAATAACTTCAGGAGTAGATTCCAGTGATTCATCCCCTATAACACCGAGTGCTCATACCATCAAGCATCTTCCTTACTGCCCCTTACCCATTTAGCATATCCTCCCACCCACAGCCCCTCCAGCAACCCTCAATTTGTTCTCTGTATTTAAGAGTCTCTTATGTTTTGTCCCCCTCCTTGTTTTTATATTATTTTTGCCTCCCTTCCCTTATGTTCATCTGTTTTGTATCTTAAATTCCACATATGAGTGAAGTCATATGATATTTGTCTTTCTCTGACTAATTTCACTTAGCGTAATACCTTCTAGTTCCATCCACGTAGTTGCACACAGCCACATTTTATTCTTTTTGATTGCCAAGTAATACTCCATTGTATATATATACCACATCTTCTTTATCCATTCTTCTGTTGATGGACATTACCACAGTATTTTTAGAAAGAAACTGACTTGCCAGGGCCTGCCTTCCTTCGTGCCTCCGTGCCATCCTGCCTTCCTGCCTTCCTTCCTTCCCTCCTTCCCTCCTTCCCTCTCCTCCTCCTCCTCTTCTTTCTTTCTTTCTTTCTTTCTTTCTTTCTTTCTTTCTTTCTTTCTTTCTTTCTTTCTTCATCAGAAACAAACATTGGCAGTTCTATACGGTTACTTCTCAAATGAGATGAATTTCTATGTATTCTATTGAAAGGTGAAATTTACACCTTTACATTTAATTGTACTTTGAAGGAAATGATCAATAATTAACAGTGAAACTTAATGTTTATATCATTAAATTAATTTCTAGCTGAAATGTTGCTTCCTCAGCCAAAATAAAAGCCTTTTGGATAACTCGAGAAGCATGAGTTTGGTTAAAGTTTTATTATTCATTAGTGAAATCCAGGCAAATTAATAGCTACAGGTTAGTCTGAGATGTTTTCTCACAAAAATTAAAGTAGAAATAAATAATAGACATTAATGAATGAGCATCAAGAAATGAAAAAACAAATTACGGCTCATAAAACACTTTTCTGACATGAGACCAGGGTTTGCCAGTCAGTAAGTTATGTCATTAACATATTTTGGGTAATGAGCAGGCACTGTAATTATTTTACTGCATAAGACTATCATGTAGGTACATTTAAAAAATCAAATTATCAACTTTATAATTTTAAGGTAGATTAAAAAATTGTCTAATTTCCCTGCTGTTATGCACACTTAAATGTGGATTTCTAATCTAACAGTTGTGTGTTGTATATCTAAAATGTTATATTATAGAGATGATTCTGTAGCCACCATTGTCCGTAATTCCAGAGTAAGCACAAAGATGATGTTTTACTGAATACAGAGGACTTCATTTCTGAATATAACCCTGTTCTCTTGATTTAAATATGCTTTGATTTTTTTCCTAGAGATAGGGGTGGGGTTGCACTCTGTACAATGGAAACTAATCTGATTTATTTTAGTTTACCTCCATTTAAAATGATGCCTGGCACAGATAGTTTAACTTTACCTCTAACCTTGCATGTTAAAATTTTGCTTGGATGTAATAATGAATATAAATGTTTGTGTATATGAAATGGCAAACTTCTCCCAAGGTAAGTTTCTGCCTTACATACTTTGGAATCATCAATAATTTGGGTATTTTTTTCTTCTTTTGTTTTTTGTTTTGTTTTGTTTTGTTTTCTGGGGGTAGGGGTGTTGTGTGTATGTGTTTACTTCCCTTATAATTCTTAAGTATTAAATATATATCTAATGTATTGTTTTAAACTTAAATGGTAATTTGTTTTCTCAGTATATTTGAAAGAATGCAAGTTCTAGCTTCTTATGCTGACGAGGAAGATGGAAATAAAGAGTGTAACTTATTTGTGCTGTATAACTTGTTAAGAATGTAGTTGCTAGGATGCAGTTTCCTGTCTCTTATGAAATGTTTCCTGTAATGTCTATATATTTGCTTCAGTTGGACTAGAGATCAGAAATTGATATGTTTTTTTTTTTTTTTTCTCCTATATGTATGTCTCTGAGGGATCCTGAGTTCCTCCATGGTTCTGAAATGACTGGTTCTAAAATGACAGAGTTGTATACTATGGGATGGGGTTGGGGTAGGGCTAGGACATATTGTCATGTCTTAATTGGAATTCAGACTAACTGCTGAGCTGAAATTGTAATAGTTTACTTGGTGTGTTTCAGGACCACTCCGCCCTTTTCATGCTCAGCTTTTTCTCAGTGATTTCCCATCTACAGCATAAAATTCAGTCTTTTTAGCATGGCATACAGGACCTTTTATGACTTGGCTCTTTCTTCTGTCTTATGTCCCCCTCCCTTGCTCACACCTCAAAACATACACTCACACATGCACCCTTAAAAACTTCAAAACTGTGTGTGTGTGTGTGTGTGTGTGTGTGTGTGTGTGTATAAATGTTTATTTTTGAGAGAGAAAGAGAGCGTGAGTGGAGGGTGGGTGGTGGTGGAGGCTGAGGGAGAGGGAGACACAGAATCCAAAGCAGGCTCCAGGCTCTGAGCTGTCAGCACAGAGTCCGACACAGGGCTTGAACCCACGATGAGTGAGATCATGACCTGAGCTGAAGTCAGACACTTAACTGACTGAGCCACCCAGGTGCCCCTATATATATTTCTACATAAATATGCCATTCTTTTCCCTAGAGCTTAACTTTGCACATGACCTTTGACTTTGCATGTGTTTCTACTCATCTTTTAATATTTTATCTATAGTCAATTTCTCTATGAAAATACCCCTGATCTTCTCAAAGTGCATTCCTTTTTTTATACTGTTCCCATACTGTGTACATAATTCTATTTTGTGCTCTATCAGAGTGCCTTAACTTATTTGCATGTCTGTCATCCACCAAACTGTACCCTCCTAGAGGGCAGAAATTGTGGCAATACAAGCCATATCCAAATATAACCTGCAGTGAAGTAAGTGTAAATAAAATTTAAAAGTAAAAATTACTATTTACATGCTTCCTATAAATATTTTTTAAAATCACCACAAATTTCTCTATAGTACAATATAAAACCAAACAGCATTTCAAAATCTTAATTTTTGTCTAAAAATGTAGTATTTTAAGTTTTAATTTAACATTTACTGATTTGTGCTCACTGTAAATTTCCTCTGATATAGATTATTTGGCTGTATTTCTTACTTGGCTTTCAAGCCTACTTTCAGTTCATAAGGATAGGAGAAATAAAATGTTATAGTAGATATTGAAATGTATCACTTAGCATAAGATTTTTTTTTTTTTAAGAAATTGGTAGTGTGCAATTGTATGTTATTTTCCTGCTTAAGACATCAATCTCAGGCTATTTTTGGATCTTGAAAGAATTCTTGGGTTTGTGGCTTGGAGTCATTTGCTGGGCTTGATTTCAGTACTCTTTACTAAAATTTAGTATTGCAATAAAAATGAAACACTTCATCAATATGATACTAAAAAATAATGGAGAATGGTAATTATCTTTGTTAACATTCTAAGTAAATTTGGCAACGCAGTGCCTTGTGGAGGCACAGTACCCTCAGTGACAGTATGACAACCTTATCCCACAGCTCTCCATGTCAATAACTTCTGTGGTGGAAGAGCCTCTGGAGAACACTTCCCTCACAGAGTTGACAGCCAGGGATTCCTAGTAATTATCAAGAACCTTCTTCACCACAATAAAGGGTTAAGAATCAGACAGCTAATGACAAAAGAGTTACTACTTCTTTAAGGGCATTCAAAACTAGTTTAAAGGAGAGAAGCCATAACAGCACATTCTCTGCTGTGGAGGACATTCTGAAATCAGTCCCTGTGTAGGAAGGACTCAGAAATGAAATAATGCCAAATTTACAGGGTCACCTTTCAATTTGTAGAGAGCAAAGATTTCATGTTTCATTTTTGTGTAACTTTTTATTATTGTCCTTTTAAAAAGTGGAGTGTGATATAAACGACTTCTGAAAATGACCATAACTTTCAACATTGTCTTATAAAATAATATTGCATGATTTTAGTAGAGTGATAATTTTTCTTTCTTTTTTTTTTTTTTAGGGTGAAAATCCTATTTATAAGAGTGCCGTGACAACTGTTGTCAATCCGAAATATGAGGGAAAATGAGCACTACCCATGCAAATTTCACAGCACTGAATGCAAAGTCGTAGTTTTCATAGTCACAGTAAGGTAGAGCTAGGGCAGTATCACCATGGTTTTTCTCATGTGCAGGTTTTGAAAATGTACAATATGTATAATTTAAATTTTTTTTTATTATTTTGAAAATAATGTAATAATGCCAGGGACTGACAAAAAACTTGAGACAGGATGGCTATCCTTGTCAGCTAAGGTCACATTGTGCCTTTTCGACCTTTTCCTCCTGGACTATTGAAATCAGGCTCTTACTGGATGAAATGATATTTCTAGAGCGATTGAAAGAGAGTAAAGTAATGAGTATGATGAGAGTTTCTATTAATCAAGTATTAAAATTGATTTTTAGCTTTACAGACATGTCAGGTTTTAGTTATACAGAATCCAAAGTAAATATCCTACTTAACTAGAATTGTTTTAAATTTGTTATTTTGCTATTTGCCTATTAGATGAGACTGATGACACGTGAGTATGTTGGGAATTCCTGATGTAAAATACTTTTGGAATATTTGATCTACAGAGGCCATTGGAAAAAGTCACAATTAGGAAGGGAAAACATAGCTTTAAAACCTGTGTGCCATTTTAAGAGTTACTTAATCTTGGTAACTCTTACGCCTTCTCTTTAGAAAATCAAGCCTTGGATAAAAGTATCGGGAAATTTTCTGCAGAAAAGTCCTTAATTTAGCATTATTTACATAAAGGCCTTACTTTACATAATTGCCGAATTGAGGACCTTTGGGTGAATTTATTCATTTTATTTTGTTTAAAGCCTGGTGCTTTTTTATCACCTCTTCTAATCATTTAATGTATTTGTTTGCAATTTGGGGTAAGCCTTTTTTTTTTTTTTTTACCAATACTTTTTTTTTGATGTTCTAGCTGTAAATTTGCCTTTTTAATGAACATGTGAAGTTGTCCTGTGACTTTCGCAACAGCTATCACTTACGCACGTCTTACTTTCAGCGCTGTAACAGACCACTGTATAGTTCCTTCTCACCATTTGCCCATGTTGTTTCATGCGATTCACGTTCTTGTGTTAAGTGCCTTTTAATTTTAACAGTTCACTTTTTACATGCTGTTTACTGAAGTTATTTATTAAATAAAAATGCCTAAAATATTTAAATTGGATGTTTTTGCTCTGTATTGATATATTTTATCAATTTCTGTGCGTGAAATTTTTATAGCTTAGGCTGACAATATTTCTGGTTAATGGATATTTCACTTAAGAAACTAAAATCTATTTCTTAAAAAAAGAGATGTGCCACGGGCATAAGGAAAGTGGTATGGTTAAATAGATTTGTCAGACTATCTTTGGGCTCTTTAGATAATATTGTATAGATCCTCATCCCTCCCTCCTCCATGCCACTCTGTCCCTACAGTGGCACATAGCTTTCATCCCTACATCAAGCAGAATAACTCTGAATGTTTTAGAACTGGTGACTAGAAGCTTGAAATTACGTCATTTGATTTAAGATTTGACAGGATTGTTATCTTATTTTTTTTTTTGTAAATTTTTTTAATGTTTATTTTTGAGAGAGAGAGAGAGCACAAGTAGGGGAGGGCAGAGAAAGAGAGGGAGACACAGAATGTGAAGCAGGCTCCAGCATAGAGCCTGACATGGGTCTCGAACTCATGAACCGCGAGATCGTGACCTGAGCTGAAGTCAAGACGCTTAACCGACTGAGCCACCCAGGTGCCCCGGAAATCTTATTTTCATTTGGCTTTGGTTTATTTGTCAGAGAAGTGTATATACCCATTAAAAAAATACTTGTGTAAAGCATATTAAAAGACATATATTCCTTCTTAGAGATACAACAAATGTCAGAAAGATTTGGGGGAGAGAATTGTGTTGAAACTTTTAAACCTTTTTACTTTTAAACTTTTAACTTTTAAACTTTTTAAAAAATAGTTATCCTTCTGTGCTTATTTCAGTTTAGAATCATACATTTTTACTAGATTGTAAGCTTCATGAGAGAAACTGTCTTGTTCGTTTTCTCTTTCCCACCACACATACTCCTCAGGTCATTTCCTTATGCTGTAGGCATAATCGATTGAATTACATATTTCTACTCCAGGAGTTTGCTTTTATAATGAGGAACAAACTCATTCTTCTATATATACGTATTTTTTCCGGACAGTTCCTTGAGACTGAAATATGGTGAATTTTTAGGTTTCCATTACAATTTATAAAAAGATTTTCTATTGAAATCCTTTTATTTGGAAGCTGGAGTTGTTTATTTCTCATACTGACTGTAAGAGTGTTGAATAATTCAGGCTTAAAATTGGCAATTTCAAAGTACAATCTAAGAGATGGGAAATTAGCGTTGATTGAAGCCACATAGAACTTTGTCATGAAAATGTTTATTTTCCAGTGAAACCTCCAATGAAACACTTGCCAAAAAGTAAGAGCCCTGAAAGTAAAGTAACAGTTATAAGGTTTCTTTTATTTTAAACACTATTATGAAAATTTGCAAAATGTTACATATCATTCACAAATTATTTGTGGATGTCAAATGTCAATAGTCACATTTGTTGCAGTGATTCTGACATTCTACAAAGTTTTCTCATCTTTTGCAACATATAACCTTCTGAATTTATTTGATAAGATACCCAGATAAGACCTTAAGCCACAAGAACAGTTCATCATACTACTTAAAAAAGTTACCATGGTCAACTATTTTAACCAGGAATTGGCCTCTTTTCCTTCTGTTGCTTGCTGGAGTTTGAGAGAGAACCTTGAATAGAGGCCATTTGTCTTGATTGCCAGGTTTATTGCCTGTCCCCTTGAAGACTTGGATATTTCTGACCTGATCTGCTCAAAGGAGTTCAGAAATAGTATCTCCAGGATACTACTGAGCATATAAAGAGACTTCAGTGGCTCTTTAGAATCTCTATCATGTTCTAGGATTCTTCTAAGAATTTAGGGATAGGTAAAAGTGGCTTTTGACTGATAGGTACGAGCAGATTTTGAGGCTGAATTAGATTCAGATGAAATAGTCCATTAAGCCTTTACCACTGTGATGGTGACATGTTTTCTCAACTAGAACGTTTGGAGTACAAAAATGCTGGATGAAGTATGAGGCAAGTATTACTCTCTTAACTCCACCGATAATGACAATCCTTATGTTCATTTCCTTCTATAATTTCTCTAAGTGTTCACTAGATTTTAACTATATTAAAGATCTTATATGAATTTTTCAAGGGGATAGAGTTCATAAAAGGCTACTAGTGATATTTCATACAATTTTATTGGACTTTCTACTTTGGGTTTATTATTAGGACTAATTCTAAAATAGACTAATATTAAACAAGAGTTAATTATGGATCACTTTGTGAGTGGAAACACTATCAGAATATTTAAATCCCATTATTTAATCCATTACTTTATTGTAATAGTTTACAGAAGACAGAGTTACCTTCAATTTCATGTGTAGTATTTGATATGTTGTTGACTTTACTCATTGATAGCAATGTTATATTAATACTGCGTACTGACCAAGATTATTCCTGGGGGATAATATCAGCATTTGGGTCTCCTCCAACAGCTAAGTGGCCTCTGGGCAACAATTTAAAACATGAATTTGATCTCAACACCTACATTCCAGTTCCAGTTTCAGGTCCTCAAGGTTAATATGTGTCCTTTGTACTTGATGTTTCTGTCTTATCCCTAGATTTGATAGGTCTGTGAATACAGCAATCTGTGTGTTTTGATTCATCATTGTATCCCTAGAGCAATGTCTGGCACAGTAATAGGTGACTAATAAGTATTTGTTGAATAGATGGATTTGTTTCCATAAGTTACCACAACTGTATCTACCTACCTAATAGGTAGCTCATCTGCAGTGAGCTTCTCGACCTTCCTGCCAGTTCTTGTAGGTGGACTCTATCCCCCTGGGCCAGTCCTTCCACTTTATTTTAGATGCTGTTATCTCTTGCCTACTAAGACAAGCATCACTGCATCACTGTTTTCCCCTCTCTTCTAGATTATTTCCATCAGTAACAAACCTGCTATCGCTACCTTTTCTGTTTTTCTATTCCCTTTATAACCCAAAAGAGTTATTTAATGCATACACCTATGGCCAATTGATTTTTAACAAAGATGTTAAGTTAAGGAGGAAAGAAAAGTCTCTTCAACAGATGGTGCTGGGTAACTGGATTTCTGCATGGAAAAGAATGACCTTGGACCCCACACCTCATACCATGTACAAAAATTATCTCTCAATAGATCAGTGACCTAAGGGCTAAAACCATAAAACTTTTAGAAGAGTTTTTACGTGAATTACGTGGTAATTCCTTATGACCTTGGTTTTGGCCATGCATTCTTAGACAAGACTTGGAAGTATGAGCAACAACAACAACAACAAAAAAATGTAGGAGTTGGACT
This sequence comes from Lynx canadensis, assembly GCF_007474595.2. Classification (NCBI taxonomy): domain Eukaryota; kingdom Metazoa; phylum Chordata; class Mammalia; order Carnivora; family Felidae; genus Lynx; species Lynx canadensis. The sequence continues at coordinate 29,760,995 of NC_044309.1, read as the reverse complement.
TCATCAGAATTGAAAACTTTTGTGCATAAAGGACATTATCAAGAGAGTAACAAGAAAGCCTACAGAATGGGAGAAAATATTTGAAAATTGCATATCTGGTAAGGGGTGAATATAAATAAAGAACTACAACTCAATAAAAAGACAACAAAATTAAAAATGGACAAAGGATTTGAATAAATATTTCTCCAAAGAAGAAACACAAATGATCAATAAGCACATGAAAAGATCCACAACATCATTAGCCATCAGAGAAATGCAAATTAAGCCCACAATTAAATACCACTTCACATGTACTAGGATGGCAATAATTTTAAGAAGTGGGAAATAATGTGTTGATGAGAATTTAGAAAACCTGTACCTTGCTGGTGGGAATGTAAAATGGTGCAACAGCTATGGAAAATATATTGGTTGTTTCTCAAAAATCTCAACAGAAAATTACCATATGACCCAGCATTTCCAGGTTAATACCCAAGAGAACTGACAGAAGTCACTGAAACAGATACTTGTGTGCCAGTATTCATTGCAACATTATTCACAATAGCCAAAAAGCAGAAACAACCCAAGTTGTTTTGCTACACCCTAAAGGACCAGATAAGACGTTAGGTCACCCTCTGACCCATGAAGGTCCCTCCTTCGGAAAGCCCTGGGTAACCTACATAACTGCTTGAGTGACCCCACCTCACACTTCCTGATCCGTAGCTCTTGCTCCTGTGCTTTAAATTGGCCAATAAAGAGTGAATGCAGGAAACTTAAGGCACACCACCCCCAGACCATAATGAGGGCAGAGACCCAAGTTGATATGCAGCCTCTCTCTACCCCCATTCCCGACCTCATTGTGTGATCTTTGGGCAGGCCATGTGCCCACTGAGAACTATGAGTAATAAATCTTGTTTCTTAAAGTTACCTGATGGTAACTTTGTGTTCTGCAGTCATAAGAACCACGATGACCCGTGCAGCCACAACTTTGGCCCTAGTGGGGGAGATGTCTGGTAGGGCCTCACTAGGAGTTATATGGGGCAGGATGTGTGCCTCAGGCATTCCTAGCCAACAGCATCACTATCAATAGGTGGGGGTTGACACAACAAACAACCAGAGCAGTGTTTAACTCAGGGCTAGCCCACATTTATTTAAGCAAGATCCTTCTGGGTACTCTACACATGGTTTTGGGATTCTGAGGTCCTCTAATCTGGTCCTCTAATTCCTGGCTATTTGCAAGCCTCTAACCATTTTGGGTTGATACTTCCTCAGTTTCCTCACACAAATACAGTAATCAGTAGTCTACTGAATACTTACAGGGACGCTTAGCAGATCTCTAATGTTCTTTCTGTGCACAGCTCTTTTACCCTGCCCTGTGTATTCTAGCCTGCTTGGATGCTCAGCTCCAGGGAGTATGCTAAGCTCTGCCTTGGCACACCTTCCTTGAGTCGTGTCTTGGAACATGACTTTAAAGACTGTAACTTGGGACAAGTCTAGAAATCACTTCTTTTGTTTTCCATCTCTCAGGAATGCCCAAAGTGCTGAAACTCTTTCATTTGATCTGTTTTAAATTTGGTTTCTTGGCTTGGAACAGAATTATTGAGAAGATGAAATTTTAAGTTTTTTGAGGTCTAAATTTCTTTGTTAACCCATGTGTTCTTTAGTATGATGTTCTTTAATCTCCAAGTATTCATGGTCTTTACAAATTTTTTCTTGTGACTGATTTTGATTTTCATGGCATTGTGGTCTGAAAATATGCAAGGTATGATCGTAATCTTTTTGTACTTGTTGAGGGCTGATTTTGTGTCCCAGTATGTGATCTGTTCTGGAGAATGTTCCATGTGCACTTGAGAAGAATGTGTATTCTGCTGTTTTAGGATGAAATGTTCTGAATATATCTGTTAAGTCCATCCAGTCCAGTGTATCATTTGAAGCCATTGTTTCTTTGTTGATTTTCTGCTTATGTGATCTGTCCATTGTTGTAAGTGGGGTGTTGAAGTCCCCTACTCTTATGGTATTATTATCAATGAGTTTATTTATGCTTGTTATTGATTTATGTATTTGGGTGCTATCATGTTGGGGGCATAAATATTTACAATTATTAGATCTTCTTGGTGTATAGACCCCTTAATTATAATGTCTTTCATCTCTTGTTACAATCTTTATTTTAAAGTCTAGTTTATCTGATATAAGTATGGCTACTCCACCTTTCTTTTGAAAACCATTAGAATGATAGATGGTTCTCCATCCTCTTACTTTCAATCTACAGGTGTCTTTAGGTCTAAAATGAGTCTCTTATAAGCAGCATATAGATGGGTCTTGTTTTCTTATCCATTCTGATACACCATACCTTTTGATTGGAGCATGTAATCCACTGACATTTAGAGTGAGTACTAAGAGATATGAATTTAGTGCCGTTGTGTTGCCTGTTGGTGTTTTTGGCTGGTCTTTGTTGCTTTTTGTTTTGTTTTGTTTGTTTGTTTTTGTCTTTTCTCAGCTTAAAGGGTTCCCCTTAAAATAACTTGCAGGGATGGTTTAGTGGTCATGAACTCCTTTATTATTTGTTTGTCTGGAAAACACTTTATCTCTCCTATTTTGAAAGACAGCCTTGCTGGATATTGGCTGTGTATTCTTTCTGTTCAGCACGTTGAATATATCCTGCCACTTCTTTCTGGCCTACGAAGTTGTGGATAGGTCTGCTGTGAACCTGATCTGTCTTCCCTTATTGGTTAAAGACTTTTTTCCCCTTGCTGCTTTCATAATTCTTTCCTTTCTATGTATTTTGTGAATTTGACTATGACATACCTGTTGATGGTTGGTTTTTGTTGAATCTAATGGGAGTTCTCTGTCCTTTTTGGATTTTGATGTCTGTGTCCTTCCCCAGATTAAGAAAGCTTTCTGCTCTAATATCCTCACATAAAACTTCTGCTTCTTTTTCTCTCTCTTCATCTTTGGGGACTCTTATGATTTGGATGTTATTCCTTTTTAATAAGTCACTGAGTTCTTTAAGTCCTGTAGTGTGCTCTTTTGCCTTTGTTTCCCCTTTTTATCTGCTTACTTATTCTCCATAATTTTATTTTATATATCACATTCCCTGCTCTGCTTCCTCCATCTTTACCATCATGGCATCCACTCGAGAGTGCATCTTAGTTATAGCACTTTTAATTTTGTCCTGACTGGATTTTACTTATTATATCTCCACAGAAAGGGATTCTATGCTTTCTTCAACCCCAGCTAGTATTCTTATTATTGTGGTTCTAAATTCTAGTTCAGACATCTTACTAATATCTGTGTTGATTAAGCCCCTGGCTGTCATTTCTTCCTGTTCTTTCTTTTGGGGTGAATTCCCTCGTTTTGTCATTTTGGAGGAAAAACAAAATAAAATTAAGAAAATAAACATTAAATTTTTTAAAAAAATTATTAGCACTTATATTTTATGCCATTACTAATTCTACAAAATATGCTCTAATACATATCAGTCACGTTATTGTCATGTCATGAGGCATTTATGTTTACTTCTTTTTTGAAATGTCTTGTGTAGTGTTTAAACATTAACAATTTGAATAGGGTGAGTATTTTAATCATTTGTGATTTAAAATATAACTAACATTTTTTAAATTAGAAAAAAGAATTGCAAACATTCAAACTCACCTGTTTCCAATTAAGCTCCTCTATGATATGGACCTACCCTATTTATCCAGGGTGTTGCACACTATTGTTCAATAAGCACCATTCTTTCAAGTCAGTGTTATTTTCATAAGGCTTCCACACTTGAAATGTTCATTGCTATCTCCATGAATTTGCTCATGTTATCTTGACAAGAATTCATTTATTCTCAAAAGTATGGTGGGGTAGAGATTTTCAGGCATTTTAAAGAAAAGTTACTGTGATTTAAAAAATTTATTTCATTATAATTGATATAATTTTTATCATATGTTACATAGGGAAAACATTATTATATATGAATAATAGTAACAGTGGAATTGGAAATTTAAAAGCAGTACATAAATTTAATTTTCTATGTTTCTATAGAAATGATACTGGGACATCCTTAACATAGAGTAGTATAAATATAGTACAATTGTTCCCCAAATTTAGCTGATGTCAGAATCACCCTGAAAACTTATTAAAGCAGATTGCTGGACTTGAACTCCAAAGCTGATTCTGTAGGTCTGAGGTAGGATCCAATAATTTGTATTACTAATAAATTCCCAGTTGATGCCTAGGTTACTAGTCTAGAGGACACAATTTGAGAAGCATTCATAGAGAAATTTTAAAAGTTCAAACACTGGAATGATGGGTTTTGGTTGGAATACATAAAATATATATGCTTACTATATTTATGGTTCTTCAAAAAATCAGTTTTAAGTGAGAGACAATTTGTGTACTGCGAAAGAAAAGGATCATAAAATTAGTGTTACAGAGGAAATAGTGGCAATTCCTTTTAGGTAGAAGACTCATCTTTGAGCTGATAGAAACCAAAAATGGATTATAAAACATCTGTTTATTCAAATAATGTTTGTTGCAACATTGTTTGTTAGAGAGAAAACTGAAAACAACCAAAGTGCCCATTTAACCAGAGGCCTGGTTAAATAAACTATGGTATTCTCAAATATAAAGGACTTAAAAAAATTAGGTTGATTTGAATGTGCTGATATGGAAAGATTTTCAAGATATATTATTACATGTTAAAAAGTAAAGGAGCAAAAAGATGCATGATTCCTTTGAATAAATAATGATAGAGGTGATATCAACAAGATGGGGATCTAGAAGATCCCAATGCTTGTTTTCCCAACAAAACAACAAGAATAAAATATAAACCAATGAAAATAGCGCTAGAAAAACTCTGCACTACAAGGAAAAAGCAGAAGAAATCCTGCAGAGCTCAAAAACCGAGGATGACCACATAGAAAAGTGGAGGAGACACTTTACCTGAGTCACCTCATCCTCCATGCTAGGGCATCCAGGACAAGTTTCCTTGGAGGGATATCACCCCTTGGGGAAAAGGAGAACAGAAGAGCTCCAGCAAGCTTCACTGCCATAGATATTTGCACTTTTGCTACTCCCACAGTATGCACCAACACTAATTCCAGCTGACAGAGCTGCTTGGAGTTCCCCCTCCCAACTACCCCCATCTGTCCAGGACTGAAGCTGTTGCTGTGGTGGGACCTGCCCCCAGGCACCCCAGTCATTGCTACTCCAGTTAAGAAACCACAACACCTCATCATCTATGGAACCAAAGGAGCTGCCACTGCTCTGTCCTCTGCCCCAGGTCCCAGAGGTTGTGGCTTTGACTTGCCATTAATAGAAGAAATCACTACTGTTCACTCGACCCTCTAGGTTCTGCCATAGGACTTTAACATTATATCACCTGGACGTACTGCTGCTGTTTACAGACTACTCTGTGGGGCCAGAGTTAGGATTTTGACCTACCATCCCCAGGCCATGGTGCTACTGCACCCAGCTCCCTAGGCCAAATCACCACCATACCCTGCTACCACAGGGCCCATGATGTTGTTGCATACTCCCTTCCTCCAAACACTACCCAGATACCTGTATCTCAGTTCCACAGGAAATCTGCACATCCCACACCTCAAACACTAGTGCCCCTGCCACAGCAAGTGCACTGTGTCCCAGGATCCAATTGCTGTGGTAGTTCCAGATGTAACTGCTCCCAAGACTGGCTCTAGTGCTAATATGAGTGCCAGTACACCAGAACTGGCACCAAGAGGGATTCATTCAGCTAGAACCTCTTCCACAGGCGAAAAAGAACAGGAAGACTCCAGCAGCTTTCACTCCTGAGGACCCTGATAGCCCAGCTGCTACTGCCAACCATACGAACTCCACAATCTTGGCCACAGAGACACCCACAGTATTCCCCAACATAGACCTCTACTGCTGTACCTCCCAGCAATTGGAGATGCTACACCCTGCCCTACAATTAACACCACCACACCTGCCCTACAAGAAATGCTAAAGGGAGTCCTTCAAGCTGAAATGAAAGGATGCTAATTAGTAACATGAAAATATGTAGTCAAAATCAAAATAGTACTGTAATGATGATGTATAATTTAGGCTGAACTCTAGCATATATGTTAAAAGGCAAAAATGTTAAAATAACTATAGATACAATATTTTGCTAGTGTAAACAATATAATAGATATAAATTGAGACATCAACAAAATAAAATTGGGAGTACAAGTAAACGTGTAGAATTTTTTATGGAATTTAGGTTGTTATCAGCTTAAAATAAACTGCTATAGGATGTATTATAAATGTATTATGATAATAACAAAGCAAAAATCTATAATAGATATACAAATGATAAGAAAGTAAAACATATCACTACAAAAAATCATCAATTCACAAAGAAAGACAGCAAGAGAGGAAGAGAGGAACAATAAAACAATCAGCAATTAACAAAATGGTGATCTAAGTCCTTATCCATCAATAATTATACTAAATATAAATGGTTTAAATTCTCCAATTAAAAATACAGAGGACTTAAAAGGATTAAAAAATAAAAAGACTCAACCATATTCAGCCTACTATAGACTCCCTTAAACTTTAAGGGCACTGATAGACTGAAAGTGAAGAGATGGAAAAAGATATTCCATGCAAATGAAAACCATAAGAGAACAGGGGTAGCTATAATTTTAACAGACAAACTAAACTTTAAGAATTATCAAAAAAGACAAAATCAGTCTTCAATGATAACAGGGTCATTTCATTAAGAGAATATAACCATTGTAAATCTACCTATCCCATATTGGATCACCTAAATATACAGATCTGAAGGCAAAATAGACAGTAATGCAATAATGTCAGGGAACTTCATATTTCACTTTCAACAGTGTTTAATATCTCATTCTTAACAATGGATAGATAATTCAAGTAGAAAACCCATTAGGAAATGATGAACTTGAATTAAACTTTGGACTAGACCTAACAGACACATATACAAGAACATTTCATACAGTAGCAGAAGAATACACATTCTCTTCAAGTGCACATGGAACATTCTACAGATTAGATTATATGTTAGGTCAAAATAAATCTTAAAAACTTGAGAAGATTAAAATCATATCAGGCATGTTTTCCAACCACAATGGCATAAAACTAGAAATCAATAGTGGAAGGAAAGGTAGAAAATTCACACATATGTGGAAATTAAACAACACATTTCTGAACAGCCAATAGACCAAAGAAAAAAAATCAAAAAGGAAATTTAAAAATTCCTAGTAACAAAGAAAAATGGAAACATAACATACCAAACTTTATGGTATGCAGCAAAAGCAGTCCTAATTGCTAAGGTTTTAGCAATAAATGACTACATTAAGAAACAAGAAAACTCTCTAATAAAGAATCTAACTTTACACCTCAAGGAAAAGTAAAGGAACAATAAATTAATCTGACATTAGCAGAAGGAAGCAAATAATAAAGATTAGAGAAAAATAAAAGAAATAGAGAGTAGAAAGTCAACAAAATGAAGAGTTGATTTCTTGAAAACATAGACAAAATTGACCAACATTTGCCTTGACTAAGAAAAAAGGAGAAATGACTTAAATTAATAAAAATTTATTAAATTTATTAAATTTATTAAATGCAGGGTAGACAATACTGATACAACAGAAATACAAACGATCATAAGACTCTACTATCATTTAAGTAACTTAGGAGAAATAGATAAATTGAAACACACAACCTAACAAGACAATCACAAAGAAATAAAGAATATGAACAGAGTAATAACAGCAATGAAATTAAATCAGGAATCAAAAAATCTCCCAATGAATAAAACCCTAGGACCAGATGACTGCATGAATGTATTCTACTAAACATTTATTTTTTTTAAATTTTTTAATGTTTTTATTTATTTTTGAGACAGAGAGAGACAGAGCATGAGCAGGGGAGGGGCAGAGAGAGAGGGAGACACAGAATCCAAAACAGGCTCCAGGCTCTGAGCTGTCAGCACAGAGCCCAACATGGGGCTCGAACTCACGGACTGTGAGATCATGACCTAAGCCGAAGTCAGACACTTAACGTACTGAGCCACCCAGGTGCCCCTCTACTAAACATTTAAATAAGAGTTAATACTAATGCTTCTCAAACTCTTGCAAAAAATAGGAGAGAAGGGAATACTTTCAAACTCATTGTGTGAGGCCAGCATTACTGATACTAAAGCCAGACAAGGAGAAAGAAAGAAAGAAAGAAAGAAAGAAAGAAAGAAAGAAAGAAAGAAAGAAAGAAAGAAAGAAAGAAAGAAAGAAAGAAAAGAGGGGAGGGAGGGAGGGAGGAAGGAAGGAAGGAAGGAAGGAAGGCAGGAAGGAAGGAAGGAAGGAAGGAAGGAAGGAAGAGGGAGGGAAGAAATGAGGGAGAGAATTGCAGGCCAATATCCCTGATGGACGTACATGCAAAAAGCCTCAACAAAATACTAGAATAGAATTCAAGAGCACATTAAAAGGATTATACACAATGACCAACTGGGATTCATCTCAGGGATGCAAGGATGATTTAACATAGCCTATCAATAAATGTGATACACCACATTAACAAAATGAAAGATTATAATCATCTCAAGAGATAAAGAAAAGGCATTTGAGAAATTCAACACTCTTTCATGATAAAAGTTCTCAACAAATTGGGTATAGAAGGAATGTACCTAAACATAATAAAGGCCAGATATGACAAGCCAACAGCTAACATACTCAATGAAAAACAACAACAACAACAACAACAACAACAACAACACAAAACTTTTATCAGTGATCAGGAACAAGACAAGAATACCCCTTTCATCATTTCTATTTAAAAGAGTCCTGGAAGTTCTTCTAGTCATAGCAATTATAGAAAAAACAGAAACAAAAATTCATCCAAATTAGGAAGAAGTAAAATGTTGTTTTCAGATTATATTATATACAGAAAACCCAAAAGACTACACCAAAAAATGTTAGAACTAACAAAGGAATTCAGTAAAGTTGCAGGATCCAAATTGACATACAGAATCAGTAACATTTTATAAACCAAAATAAAACATCAGGGAAATTAAGAAAGCAATCCCTTTTTGATTTAATGTTTGTATTTTCTTCAGATAAACAACCAGTAGCGTGATTACTGGATTATATGGTATTTTTTTTCTTTCCTTTTTTTTTTAGAAGCTTCCATACTGTTTTCCAGAGTGGCTGTACCAACTTATATTCTCAACAATGCACAAGGACTCCTGTTTCTCTACATCCTTGACAATACCTGTTGTTTCTTGTGTTGTTGATTTTAGCCATTCTGACAAGTGTAAACTGATACCTCATTGTGGTTTTGATTTGCATTTCCCTGATGATGAGTGATGAACATCTTTTCATGTATCTGTTGACTATCTGCATGTCTTTTTTGCAAAAATGTCAATTAACGTCCTCTGCCCATTCTTTAAATTGGATTATTTGTTTCTTTGGTGTTGAATTGTATAAATTCTTTATATATTTTGGATATGAACCCTTATCTGACACATTATTTGCAAATATTTTCTCCCATTTAATAGGTTGCCTTTTAGTTTTGTTGATGATGGTTTCCTTCTCTGTGAAAAGCCTTTTTATTTTCATGTAGTTCCAATAGTTTATTTTTTTTGATAGTCACTAATTGACTTTATTTTTTTTTCAATATATGAAATTTATTGTCAAATAGGTTTCCATACAACACCCAGTGCTCATCCCAAAAGGTGCCCTCCTCAATACCCATCACCCACCCTCCCTCCCTCCCAGCCCCCATCAACCCTCAGTTTGTTCTCAGTTTTTAAGAGTCTCTTATGCTTTGGCTGTCTCCCTCTCTAACCTCTTTTTTTTTCCTTCCCCTCCCCATGGGTTTCTGTTAAGTTTCTCAGGATCCACATAAGAGTGAAAACATATGGTATCTGTCTTTCTCTGTATGGCTTATTTTGCTTAGCATCACACTCTCCAGTTCCATCCACGTTGCTACAAAAGGCCATATTTTGCTCTTTCTCATTGCCACATAGTACTCCATTGTGTATATAAACCACAATTGCTTTATCCATTCATCAGTTGATGGACATTTAGGCTGTTTCCATAATTTGGCTATTGTTGAGAGTGCTGCTATAAACATTGGGGTACAAGTGACCCTATGCATCAGTACTCCTGTATCCCTTGGGTAAATTCCTAGCAGTGCTATTGCTGGGTCATAGGGTAGGTCTATTTTTAATTTTTTGAGGAACCTCCACACTGTTTTCCAGAGTGGCTGCACCAGTTTGCATTCGCACCAACAGTGCAAGAGGGTTCCTGTTTCTCCACATCCTCGGCAGCATCTATAGTCTCCTGATTTGTTCATTTTGGCCACTCTGACTGGCGTGAGGTCATATCTGAGTGTGGTTTTGATTTGTATTTCCCTGATGAGGAGCAACGTTGAGCATCTTTTCATGTGCCTGTTGGCCACCCGGATGTCTTCTTTAGAGAAGTGTCTATTCATGTTTTCTGCCCATTTCTTCACTGGGTTATTTGTTTTTCAGGTGTGGAGTTTGGTGAGCTCTTTACAGATTTTGGATACTAGCCCTTTGTCTGATATGTCATTTGCAAATATCTTTTCCCATTCCATTGGTTGCCTTTTAGTTTTGTTGGTTGTTTCCTTTGCTGTGCAGAAGCTTTTTATCTTCATAAGGTCCCAGTAGTTCATTTTTGCTTTAAATTCCCTTGTCTTTGGGGATGTGTCAAGTAAGAGATTGCTACGGCTGAGGTCAGAGAGATCTTTTCCTGCTTTCTCCTCTAGGGTTTTGATGGTTTCCTGTCTCACATTCAGGTCCTTTATCCATTTTGAGTTTATTTTTGTGAATGGTGTGAGAAAGTGGTCTAGTTTCATCCTTCTGCATGTTGCTGTCCAGTTCTCCCAGCACCATTTGTTAAAGAGACTGTCTTTTTCCACTGGATGTTCTTTCCTGCTTTGTCAAAGATTAGTTGGCCATACGTTTGTGGGTCTAGTTCTGGGGTTTCTATTCTATTCCTTTGGTCTATGTGTCTGTTTTTGTGCCAATACCATGCTGTCTTGATGATGACAGCTTTGTAGTAGAGGCTAAAGTCTGGGATTGTGATGCCTCCTGCTTTGGTCTTCTTCTTCAAAATTCCTTTGGCTATTCGGGGCCTTTTGTGGTTCCATATGAATTTTAGGATTGCTTGTTCTAGCCTCGAGAAAATGCTGGTGCAATTTTGATTGGGATTGCATTGAATGTGTAGATAGCTTTGGGTAGTATTGACATTTTGACAATATTTATTCTTCCAATCCATGAGCAGGGAATGTCTTTCCATTTCTTTATATCTTCTTCAATTTCCTTCATAAGCTTTCTAAAGTTTTCAGCATACAGATCTGTTACATCTTTGGTAAGATTTATTCCTAGGTATTTTATGCTTCTTGGTGCAATTGCGAATGGGATCAGTTTCTTTATTTGTCTTTCTGTTGCTTCATTATTAGTGTATAGGAATGCGACTGATATCTATATATTGATTTTGTATCCTGCAAATTTGCTGAATTCATGTATCAGTTCTAGCAGACTTTTGGTGGAGTCTATCGGATTTTCCATGTATAATATCATGTCATCTGCAAAAAGTGAAAGCTTGACTTCATCTTTGCCAATTTTGATGTCTTTGATTTCCTTTTGTTGTCTGATTGCTGATGCTAGCACTTCCAACACTATGTTAAACAACAGCGGTGAGAGTGGGCATCCCTGTCGTGTTCCTGATCTCAGGAAAAAAGCTCTCAGTTTTTCCCCATTGAGGATGATGTTAGCTGTGGGCTTTTCATAAATGGCTTTTATGATCTTTAAGTATGTTCCTTCTATCCCGACTTTCTCAAGGGTTTTTATTAAGAAAGGGTGCTAGATTTTGTCAAAGGCCTTTTCTGCATTGATTGACAGGATCATATGGTTCTTTTCTTTTATTAATGTGATGTATCACGTTGATTGATTTGTGAATGTTGAACCAGCCCTGCATCCCAGGAATGAATTCCACTTGATCATGGTGAATAATTCTTATATGCTGTTGAATTCGATTTGCTAGTATCTTATTGAGAATTTTTGCATCCATATTCATCAGGGATATTGGCCTGAAGTTCTCTTTTTTTACTGGGTCTGGTTTAGGAATCAAAGTAATACTGGCTTCATAGAATGAGTCTGGAAGTTTTCCTTCCCTTTCTATTTCTTGGAATAGCTTGAGAAGGATAGGTATTATCTCTGCTTTAAACGTCTGGTAGAACTCCCCTGGGAAGCCATCTGGTCCTGGACTCTTATTTGTTGGGAGATTTTTGATACCTGATTCAATTTCTTCGCTGGTTATGGGTCTGTTCAAGCTTTCTATTTCCTCCTGATTGAGTTTTGGAAGCATGTGGGTGTTTAGAAATTTGTCCATTTCTTCCAGGTTGTCCAATTTGTTGGCATATAATTTTTCATAGTATTTGCTGATAATTGTTTGTATCTCTGAGGGATTGGTTGTAATAATTCCATTTTCATTCATGATTTTATCTATTTGGGTCATCTCCCTTTTCTTTTTGAGAAGCCTGGCTGGAGGTTTGTCAATTTTGTTTATTTTTTCAAAAAACCAACTCTTGGTTTTGTTGATCTGCTCTACAGTTTTTTTAGATTCTATATTGTTTATTTCTGCTCTGATCTTTATTATGTTCTTCTTCTGCTGGATTTAGGCTGCCTTTGCTGTTCTGCTTCTATTTCCTTTAGGTGTGCTGTTAGATTTTGTATTTGGGATTTTTCTTGTTTCTTGAGATAGCCCTGGATTGCAATGTATTTTCCTCTCAGGACTGCCTTCGCTGCATCCCAAAGTGTTTGGATTGTTGTATTTCATTTTCGTTTGTTTCCATATATTTTTTAATTTCTTCTCTAATTGCCTGGTTGACCCACTCATTCTTTAGTAGGGTGTTCTTTAACCTCCATGCTTTTGGAGGTTTTCCAGACTTTTTCCTGTGGTTGATTTCAAGCTTCATAGCATTGTGGTCTGAAAGTATGCATGGTATAATTTCAATTCTTGTAAACTTATGAAGGGCTGTTTTGTGACCCAGTATATGATCTATCTTGGAGAATGTTCCATGTGCACTCGAGAAGAAAGTATATTGTGTTGCCTGGGATGCAGAGTTCTAAATATATCTGTCAAGTCCATCTGATCCAATGTCTCATTCAGGGCCCTTGTTTCTTTATTGACCGTGTGTCTAGATGATCTATCCATTTCTGTAAGGGGAGTGTTAAAGTCCCCTGCAATTACCACATTCTTATCAATAAGGTTGCTTATGTTTATGAGTAATTGTTTTATATATTTGGGGGCTCCCGTATTCAGCGCATAGACATTTATAATTGTTAGGTCTTCTTGATGGATAGACCCTGTAATTATTATATAATGTCCTTCTTCATCTCTTGTTACAGCGTTTAATTTAAAGTCTAGTTTGTCTGATATAAGTATGGCTACTCCAGCTTTCTTTTGGCTTCCAGTAGCATGATAAATAGTTCTCCATCCCCTCACTCTCAATCTAAAGGTCCTCAGGTCTAAAATGAGTCTCTTGTAGACAGCAAATAGATGGGTCTTGTTTTTTTTATCCATTCTGATACCCTATGTCTTTCGATTGCAGCATTTAGTCCATTTACATTCAGAGTTATTACAGAAAGATACGGGTTTAGAGTCATTGTGATGTCTATATGTTTTATGCTTGTAGCGATGTCTCTGGTACTTTGTCTCACAGGATCCCCCTTAGGATCTCTTGTAGGGCTAGTTTAGTGGTGACGAATTCCTTCAGTTTTTGTTTGTTTGGGAAGACCTTTATCTCTCCTTCTATTCTAAATGACAGACTTGCTGGATAAAGGATTCTCAGATGCATATTTTTTCTATTCAACACATTGAAGATCTCCTGCCAATCCTTTCTGGCCTACCAAGTTTCAAAAGAGAGATCATTCACGAGTCTTATAGGTCTCCCTTTATATGTTAGAGCACGTTTATCCCTTGCTGCTTTCAGAATTTTCTCTTTATCCTTGTATTTTGCCAGTTTCACTATGATATGTCATGCAGAAGATCGATTCAAGTTACGTCTGAAGGGAGTTCTCTGTGCCTCTTGGATTTCAATGCCTTTTTCCTTCCCCAGTTCAGGGAAGTTCTCAGCTATAATTTCTTCAAGTACCCCTTCAGCACCTTTCCCTCTCTCTTCCTCCTCTGGAATACCAATTATGCGTATATTATTTCTTTTTAGTGTATCACTTAGTTCTCTAATTTTCCCCTCATACTCCTGGATTTTTTTATCTCTCTTTTTCTCAGCTTCCTCTTTTTCCATAACTTTATCTTCTAGTTCACCTGGTCTCTCCTCTGCCTCTTCATTCTGAGCCGTGGTCGTTTCCATTTTATTTTGCAGCTTGTTTAAAGCGTTTTCAGCTCCTCATGACTATTCCTTAGTCCCTTGATCTCTGTAGCAAGAGATTCTCTGCTGTCCTTTATACTGTTTTCAAGCCCAGCGATTAATTTTATGACTATTATTCTAAATTCACTTTCTGTTATATTATTTAAATCCTTTTTGATCAGTTCATTAGCTGTTGTTATTTCCTGGAGATTCTTTTGAGGGGAATTCTTCCGTTTGGTCATTTGGATAGTCCCTGGAGTGGTGAGGACCTGCTGGGCACTTCCCCTGTGCTGTGGTGTATAACTGGAGTTGGTGGGCGGGGCCGCATTCAGACATGATGTCTGCCCCCAGCCCACTGCTAGGGCCACAGTCAGACTGGTGTATGCCTTCTCTTCCCCTCTCCTAGGGGCGGGATTCACTGTGTGGTGGTGTGGCCCGTCTGGGCTACTTGTACAGTGCCAGGCTTGTGCTGGGGATCTGGCGTATTAGCTGGGGCGGGTAGGCAAGGTGCATGGGGGCAGGAGGGGCAGTCTTAGCTCGCTTCTCCTTAGGTGATCCACTTCAGGAGGAGCCCTGTGGCAGCGGGAGGGAGTCAGACCGGCTGCTGGAGGGGTGGCTCCACAGAAGCACAGTGTTGGGTGTTTCCCCGGAGCAAGCAATTCCCTGGTAGGAACTGGTTCCCTTTGGGATTTTGGCTGGGGGATGGGCGAGGGAGATGGCGCTGGAGAGTGCCTTTGTTCCCCAACAAACTGAGCTCTGTCGTCGGGGGGCTCAGCAACTCTCCCTCCCTTTGTCCTGCAGCCTTCCCACTTTCTGAGCAGAGCTGTTAACTTATAACCTCCCAGATGTTGAGTCCCGCTTGCTGTCGGAACACACTCCGTCTGGCCCCTCCGCTTTTGCAAGCCAGAAGCGGGGGCTCTGCTTGGCCGGCAGGCTGCCCCTCCTCCCCGGCCACCTCCCGCCAGTCTGTGTAGTGTGCACCACCTCTCCGCCCTTCCTACCCTCTTCCGTGGGCCTCTTGTCTGCGCTTGGCTCCGGAGACTCGGTTCTGCTAGTCTTCTGGTGGTGTTCTGGGTTATTTAGGCAGGTGTAGGTGGAATCTAAGTGATCAGCAGGACACGGGGTGAAGCCAGCGTCCTCCTACACCGCCATCTTCTGCCCTTTCCCTTGCCAAAATCGCATCAAGCCTGTTTCTAATCTCATTCATAGTATTCTTCATCTCTGATTCCATTTTAACTCTTCAATCTCTGCGGTAAGGGTCTCAACTGGTGTCTTCTTTTCTTTTCTAAAGCTCAGTGAGTATCCTTATGATTGCTGTTTTGCATTCTCCATCAGGCGTGTTACTTATATCTGTTTCACTTAGATCTCTGGCTGTAGCTTTATCTTTTTCCTTCATTTGTGATAAATTCCTCCATCTTTGCATTGTCAAGGCCTCTGCCTTCTTCTCTGTGTTAGAAAAGCCAGTCATGTCTTCTGCTCCTGAAAGTAATGGCCTTATGAAGAAGAGGTCATGTAGTGCCCAGGGCCTGACACTTCAGGGGGATATCTCTGGTGTGTGCTCCATGTGCTCTGCTTTGTGTTCTGGCTGCTCTATCCTTTAGGCCAGTTGTCTGCAGAGGCTCTCCTTGCTTCCTGTGGTCAGTGTTTCCTCCCTGACCCTGAGTGTGGTGAGTTAGCTAATCACTACATTGATATTTAATTTTCATTTATTTTTATAGTGTTTATTGTGTGCTTAGATTTGAAGGTATGGAGATGAGAATATGGTCACTTTCTTCCAAGTTACCTTTATACATTTCAGAGAAAATAATATGTTTGTGATAGACACACATTTATATCTATCTAATCTATCTATATCATATATATATGAACATAAAGAAAATGATAAGACAAAAATACAGAATATAAACAATTGATGAATCTGGGTATAGGCTATATGAGAATTCCTTCTGGAAGTCCTTCAATTTCTCTGTAAATTTGAATTGAGAGAAAATTTTAAAAATATTAAATCCTATTACACAAAAAAATTTCTGCAATAACAAAAGCAACTACCAGAAATATAATAAGTAGGTGATTCTTGGAGAAAATTAAAATATCTAATAATAACAATATTAAAATATGCTTAGTTCTCATTAAATGTAAATAACCATAATTTAAAACATTTTTAGTATGCATTTATTTTTATTTTTTAATTATTTATTTTAAAAAGTGCAGTAAAATCTACATAATATATAATTTACCCTTTAAACCCTTTTTAAGTATATACTTCAGTGGCATTAAGTATATTCACACTGTGCAGCCATCACCACTATCCATCTTCAGAAATTTTTCATTTTATAAAACTGAAACTCTACCCATTAAAAAATAATTCTCCATTCCCATTTCCTCCAGCTCCTGGAAACCATCATTATACTTACTATCTCTATGAATTTGACCATGTTAAGATACTTCATGTAAGTGCAATCATACAGTGTTTGTCCTTTTGTGATTGGTTTATTCCACTTAGTATAATGTCTTTCATATTCATCCATGTTATATGCTAAACCATGCTGTATCAGGTTTTCTTTCCTCTTTCAGGCTGAATAATATTCCATTGCACACATATGCCACATTTTTTTTTTAGTCCATTAACCACTGTTGGACGTTTGAAAGTCTTCTTTTACCTATCATGAATGATGCTGCTATAAACAAAGATCATTTCGTGTCCTTGCTTTCATTCTTTTGGGTATATATCTGGAATGGAATCGTTGAATCATATGGTAATGCCATATTTAATATTTTGAGGAACCACCATACTGCTTTACATAGCAGTTACATCATTTCACATTTCCAACAGTAATGCATAAGAGTCCCAATTTCTCCACATCCTCACCAATATTTCTTTCTTTTTTCCTCTTTTTCCCTTCATAATAGCTACCTTTCTGGATGTAAAGTGATATCTCATTGTGATTTTGATTTGCATTTCCTTGATGAATAGTGATATTTACCATATTTTCATGTGTCTATTGGCTATTTTATATCTTCTTTGGAGAAATGTCTATCAAAGTCCTCTGCTCACTTTTGTATCAAGTTTTTTGTTTTCATTGTTGAGCTTAAGAGTTCTCTGTATATTCTGGTTGTTAACTGCTATTCAGATATATGATTTGCAAATATTTTCTCCCATTCTGTGGGTTTCCTTTTTACTTTATTAGCCTTGTCTTTTGATGAATAATTTTAAAATTGTGATAAAACCTGTCCATTTTTTCTTTGTTTGACTGTGCCTTTGGTGTCATACCCAAGAAGTTATTGTCAAATACAATGTCTTTACGATTTCACCCTATGTTTTCTTCCAAGAGTTTTATAGTTTAGCACTTAGTTTTAGGTCTTTGATCTATTTTAAGCTGTAAGGTAAGGCATAAGGTAGGGATCTAATTTCACTCTTTTGCATGTGGACATCCAGTTTCTTCAACACCATATGTTTTACAATTCTCCTTTTCCCATTAAATGGTCTTGGTCTCCTTGTCAAAGTCATTTGACCATATATGTGATGGTTTATTTCTGGGTCCTCTATTCTATTGCCTTAGTTTGTATGTCTGTCTTTATGTCAGTACCATACTGTTTTGACTACTGTCGCTTTGTAGTGAGTTTCAAAATAATGAACTGTGTGTTCTCCAACTTTGTTTTCTTCAAGATCATTTTGACTATTTAGGATCTGTAAAATTCCATATGAATTTTAGGATGGATTTTTCTATTTCCTTAAAAATACATTGCTGGGATTTTTGATACGTATCACACTCAAATTGTAGATTACTTTACATAGTATTGATAGCTTAACAGTATTAAGTTTTCGAATGTATGAAAAGTCTAGGGCTGATTAACATACTGAGAAATGTCATTCATGAAATTGCTAGCAGAATTATTAATTATTATCATTTGAAAAGTAATTTGGAAACATATATTAAAATAAAAAACGTGTATATCTTTAATGTAATACATGTTTACATGCTCTCTTTTATAGAAATACAATCACCATAACATAGATAAATATGTACAGTGATATTGTACCATTGCCTATAGTAGTAAAAAACCTGATTTGAGAAGAATCTAAATGCCATTTAGTAGAAGAATGGTTGAATAAAGTATAGCACATTCACATTATAGAATATCATGTAGCAACTTAAAGGTATGAGATATAAAAGAGATATATATTATCAGTTTATCTGGATTGGAAGCAAGAAGGATCTATACAAATGATTCTATTATGTACAGAACCAGCAAACTCATATAAATATATATATATATATATATATATATATATATATATATAAAGGTTTAGAAAAATATACTTGGTTCATAACATTTGTTTTTCTGGAGAAGGGGGTCCATAGGTTTAAGGTGATTGGTAAATAAAAACAATGGAAACATAATACAAAGTTTTATTTCATTTGTCTTTGTAAAGCAGTGTTTTTTTTTCTTTTTTACCTTCATAGATAGGTTTTTTAGTTGTAGACATCACAGCAAGCAGAGTATTTGTAAGTTCAACATTTTTTTTTGTTTGAGATAGAATTTTTTGGATGCCCTAGAAGATGAAAATAATATTACTAAATTATCTTATAAATGATCTGATTTCAACTTTTAAAAATTTAAAATAAATCTTAATCCACTTCTAAAGCACAGCTTCCTTAAATTTTAAAAATAATTTAAAGCAGCTTTCCTAACACAAATATTTTTTCTCTGGTTTTTCCTTGCTGGGCATTTGATATTTAAAAACAAAACCAGGGCTCTTGGGTGGCTCAGTCAGTTAAGTGGCCAACTCTTGATTTCCAATCATGTCATGATCTCAAGGTTGGTAAGTTCAAGCCCCACTTCAGGCTTCACACTGGCAGTATGGAGCCTGCTTGAGATTCTCTTTCCCTTTCCCTCTGCCCCTACCCCACTCATGCTCTCTCTCTCTCAAAATAAATAAATAAATAAATACTTAAAAACAAAACAAAACAAAACAAAAAAAAACAGTAAGAGTACAAATCAAGAAAAGAAATATTAGAAATATTGTATACAGAAATGCCAGAGGAAGAGGGGCACCTGGGTGGTTCAACTGGTTTAGCATCCAACTCGTGATTTCAGCTCAAGTCATGATCTCACAGTTTGTGAGTCTGAACCCCGCATCAGACTCTGAGCTGAGAGTGTGGAGCCTGCTTGGGATTCTCTCTCTCTCTCTCTCTCTCTCTCTCTCTCTCTCTGTGCTCCTCCCCAACTCGCATGGATGCACGCACACCCTCTCTCTTTTAAAATAAATAAACTTTTTAAAAAATGCTAGAAGAGTTTTTTTTCAGTATGACAGTAAAAAATACTTAAACAATTAAATTGATAAATTCTCATATAAAGTTTTTATCTCTATATAAAACAGTATATCTTTATTAAAAAGTTTTATATTACTACAGTGAAAGATCTAGTGTTAATGGAAACACGTTTACAAATACTGTTATTAAGATACATACTTTCAACAGTTAAAAACAAAACTATGTATAAAGAAAATAGTATCAGGTTGCTCATTTCAAGAAAAATACACTAAAATAAACAGAATGTGGGGTATTTAGATGGTATTTTCTCAAAGTTAGTGGGAAAAATTTACTAAGTTAATGCATTGAGTTTCTACAATATATGTTGTACAAAGAAATAAAACATTTTTAATTTTTTCATTTCCTTAAGGCAGGTGTTTGCTCTAAAAATGTTTATCTGTTATTATTTTTAGGTTAAAAGGCTTGATAGTTTGATAGAAAATAAAAACATTTATAATAGAATCATTTCTATTCTATCCATAAAAGATAGTAATTTTTTTTCTCTAATTATGGAATAGAAATTTAGATAGTGAATTATTCAGACTATTTGTTAGTTACTATTCTCTTTCTCTGTCTTGTTTCTTAAGGCAATATAACTGCTTATAATTAATGCTTC
The DNA here is from genome assembly GCF_007474595.2 of Lynx canadensis. Classification (NCBI taxonomy): domain Eukaryota; kingdom Metazoa; phylum Chordata; class Mammalia; order Carnivora; family Felidae; genus Lynx; species Lynx canadensis. The sequence continues at coordinate 29,740,715 of NC_044309.1, read as the reverse complement.
TATCAAAGGGAAAGCTTTAGCTTAGGAGAGAAAACCCAAATTGTTGGTAAAGTAGGAGCTGAAATGGAAAGCAGTATTGTAGGTTATATGAAGTAGCAGGTGAATCTAAAATAAATTACATTTGTCTAAAATGTACATATACTATAAAACTACTGATCTCATTGTCTGGCAGTTAAGAAGAGGAGAGCTTATCTGAATCTAAAAAGCATATTATAATTAATTTTTCTGAATTTACAGAATTCTTGTTTGCCTAATCATGACTTACTTAATAGTCAAATTTATTTTATCTCTGAATTACATACCCATAGAATGGTAAAAAGTAGCCAATGGATAAATGTTGAGATAAAGATGCACAGTGAGAAAGAAAAACTGGCCAAAGTATTGGTAGTACGTATAATTACTTAGGAGTTTAGAAAAATATAATAGACCAAATAAAAATAATCTACATTTTTAAGCTCAGTATCTATAGGAAATATACTAAGATGATGATTATATAATGCCTCTGGAGCAATAATAAGAAATGGCATCTATAAATTAGTTCCTAGATATTGGCTGGGGAGATAGTAATGAAGGAAAAAGGAAAAGTAAAAATAATGTTTATTTTCCTCCCAATTTACCCTCATGTTGAGTTTCTCTGTTGCAGATCCTGCCTGGGGTTGGACAAAAGGAAAATGTATAAATATAAAAAGGAGGATTATAAGATGGGTTTATCTCAGCCATCTGCAGAATCTATAATAGTGAGCAAGAAAAGAAGGTTGAAAAAAAAAATGGAACTCCAATTTAGTGGTGACAGGGAAAGAAGAGATATACAAAAATGCGTATATGTTAGATGAGCTTAATCAGTGTTTACTTTCACTTATGTTTTGCTAAGCTGGTTATATGACTAAGACTGGTACAATCTGGTTATTTACATATAATTAATGCTTTACTAATTAAAAAAAATCACATTGTACACTAAGAATAAAAATTACCTGAAGGTTCTTTATTTAGTGAAGGAAACTGGGTGGTTTTATAAATGGTTGACCCAGCCCTAGATGTTCTGTGATATGCTTTTGGAGGTTTATTCACATGGGGTGAAATGTACTCAGATCTTTCTAGAAATATTAGAAAATATATTAACTGTTAGATTACGTTTGTAACTAATTTTGATACACTTGCCAATAAAATTGAAATAACTAAATTTTTGAGATGATTAATTAGTAAAGAAATATACATTAAGAAAGATAGTTTTATTTTTTATTTTTTTTAAATTTTTTTTAACATTTATTTATTTTTGAGACAGAGAGAGACAGAGCATGAACGGGGCAGGGGCAGAAAGAGAGGGAGACACAGAACTGGAAGCAGGCTCCAGGCTCTGAGCCATCAGCCCAGAGCCTGACGCGGGGCTCAAACTCACGGTCCGTGAGATCGTGACCTGAGCTGAAGTCGGACACTCAACCGACTGAGCCACCCAGGCGCCCCAAGAAGGATAGTTTTAGAGATCAGAGCTAAGTTATAAAAAAAACAAGTCACAAAAAACCATCTATATAAATTCCATTTCTTTGAAATGGCCAGTGTAGGGAAATTTTATAGAGACAGAAATTAGATTGGTGGGTGATGGCTTGGAGTATGAATATTTCTTTTCCACATAATGAAAATGTTCTAAAATTGAACATGGTGATGGAAGCACAACTCTGTGAATGTACTAAAAGCCATTGATTTACACACTGTACATGAGTGAAATGAATGGTATGTGGCTTATATATCAATAAAACTATTAAGTAGATCAACATCTGACTTTCTATCACAAACAATGGAGGACAGAACTCAGTGGAATGACATATTAAAAGTGCTACAAGGGGCGCCTGGGTGGCACGGGCCAGGCTGAGTATGGGCTCAGGTCATGATCTTACAATTTGTGTGTTTGAGCCCTGTGTCAGGCTCTGTGCTGACAGTTCAGAGCCTGGAGCCTGTTTCAGAATCTGTGTCTCCCTCTCTGTCTGCCCCTTCCCTGCTTGTGCTCTGTCTCTCTCTCTCTGAAATAAATAAATGTTAAAAAAAATTCAAGTACTGAAAGCAAAAATTCACAATCAAGAATTTAATACCCAGCAAAATTATTATTCAAGATAAAACGAAAACATTCCTAGATTAAAAAAAACTAACAATATTTGTTATTATATTAGCAAAAATGTCTTAGAAGAAATGCTAAAGAGAATACTTCAGGCTGATACAAAATGACACTAGGTAGTAACTTCTCATTATATATAAAAATTGACTCAAAGTAAATTACATCCCTGAATGTTATAGTTATACTATAAATGTCTTAGAAAAACAGAAAATCTTGAGATTTTAATTAGACAATGTTTTTTAAATACAAGTTTAAAAGCATGATTCATAAAAGAAAATTTAATACATTGGGCCTCATAAAAATTTAAAACTTTTGACTGCCATTAAGAAAGTTAAGATGAGGGGGGTGCCTGGGTGGCTCAGTGGATTAAGGGTCTGACTTCAGCCCAGGTCATGATCTCACGGTCTGTGAGTTCAAGCCCCGCGTCGGGCTCTGTGCTGTCAGCTCAGAGCCTGGATCCTGCTTTGGATTCTGTGTCTCACCCTCTCTCTGCCCCTCCCCTGCTCATGCTCTGTCTCTCTCTATCAAAAATAAATAAAACCTTTTTTAAAAAGTTAAAATGAGACATGCCTTGGTGGCTCAGTCGGTTGAGTGCCTGACTCTTGATTTTGGCCCAGGCCATGATCCCAGGGTTGTGGGATTGAGCCACACGTCAGGTTCTGTGCTGAGTATGGAGCCTGCTTAAGATTCTCTCTCTTTCCCTTTACACCTTTCCCCCATTCATGTTCTCTCTCTCTCTCAAAATAATCACATATATATATAATACATATACATGTATATATATATATATATACATGTATTACATGTATTACATGTATTACATATATATGTATATATACATATACATGTATATATGTATATATACATGTGTATACATGTGTATATATATATATACATATACATATGTATATATATATATGTATTACATATATATATGTAATAAAGAAAGTTAAGACAACCTGCAGACTAAAAGAAAATAATTTCATATTATGTATCCATCCAATAAAGAAGTTGCATCCAGAATATATAAAGAACTCTTAACATTTTAAGAACTTAAAAGATTAAACTTTACAAATGGGCAAAAATTAAAAAGTTTTAAAAGACATTTCACCAAAGACGTATACAAATGGACACTAAAAGATTCCCAAAATAATTTTTCAGGAAAATGTAAATGAAAACCACAATAAAATGCCATTTTGCATCCAACAGAATGTCTATAATCAAAAGGATGGACAATAGCCAAATGATGGAAAGACTATGAAGAAATAAATTCATTCATACCTTGCTTGTCTGTAGGTAAAATTGTACAGCCACTTTAGAAAAGTTTGACATTAAAAAATAGTTAAACATAAATTTACCATACAACATGGCAACTCTACTCCTAGATATCCACCTAAGAGAAATGAAAACTTACGTCTTCACAAAGACCAACATAGGAATATTGAGAGCAACATTCATTATAGCCAAAAAGTGAAATGAACCTAAATGTCCATCAGCCTAAGAATGGATAAAAAATATGTGCTACACTTCAGTGTACTTGGAGAACAACGCTACAGTATTTCATTTGTATCACTAGGAACCAAATTTAACTCAATTATTTGTTTAAGGCTTTGAAAATTAAGTATATGTTTCATCTCAATGTTTCTCTTAACCTTTCAAATATCTCTTTCAGAAATAATAATTAAAAGTTTGAGATACAGGGACGCCTGGGTGCCTCAGTCAGTTAAGCGTCTGACTTTGGCTCAGGTCATGATCTCATGGTTCATGGGTTTGAGTCCTGCATCGGGCTCTGTGCTGACAGCTCAGAGCTTGGAGCCTGATAAGGATTCTGTGTCTCCCTCTATCTCTGCCCCTCCCCTGCTCATATACTGTCTCTCTTTGTCTCAAAAATAAACATAAAAATTTTTTTTTAAAAGTTTGAGATACAGAGGTAAGATGTAATAATCCTAATTTTACTTTTTCAAATTGTCATTAAAAGTGGCAATAATGCTGAGGGAAAAAATGTGCTACAGCCATAGAAAAGAATACTATTCAGCAATAAAAATGATGCATGTTACTATATGGGTGAACTTCAAAATCATCCTCACTGAAAGAAGCTACATACAAAACACCATGTATTCTTTGATTCCATTCATATGAAATGTCCAGAAAAGGCAAATTGATAGGCACCAAAAGCAGATTAGTGGTTTGCCTGGGACGGGGAGTGAGAACTAACTTAACTACCATTAGGGATCCTGTGGGAATGGCAAAAATGTTCTAAAACTGAATTAAGATGGTGACTGCATACCTAGATAAATCTACTAAAATCCTTGACTCATACAATTAAGATGGGATAGATTTTCTGATATGCAATTTGTGCCTCATTTAAGTGTTTTTTTTATATAGTTGCTAATCTGTACCTCTCTGAGAAACAAATTTACCAACTAGAGTACAATATTTATGCAGTTGTTTGTGTCTTTAGCCTTACAGTATCCACTCAAAGCACTCTTTTCCAGTTCCTTTGAGCACTCATTTTTCTCTACTTCTCTCAGTAAGGTTATGTCATGAGTTTATTGTTTTTTTCAAGCTTTATTGAGATATGTTTGACATATAATATAGCATAAGTTTAAGGTGTACAATGTGTTGGTTTGACACAGTTATCTATTGCAAAATGATTACTACCATAGCATTAGCTAATTCCTCTATTACATCACATAATTACCATATCTTTTTGTAGTGAGAACATTTAAGACTTACTCTTCTAGCAACTTTCAAGCATATAATACAGTATTGTTAACTATAATCATCACGATGTGCTTTATTTATTTATTTACTTACTTATTAATTTTATTTTATTTTATTTTATTTTATTTTATTTTATTTTATTGTTTAATTTACATCCAAGTTAGCATATAGTGCAACAATGATTTCAGGAGTAGATTCCTTGATGCCCCTTACCCATTTAGCCCATCCCTCCTCCCACAACCCCTCCAGCAACCCTCTGTTTGTTCTCTATATTTAAGAGTCTTTTATGTTTTGTCCCCCTACCTGTTTTTATATTACTTTTGCTTCCCTTCCTTTATGTTCATCTGTTTAGTACATGATGTGCATTAAATATCCAGAACTTATTCATCTTCTAACTTGGAAGTTTGTACCCTTTGACCAACATCTCCTCATTTCCCCAACCTATAGCCTCTGGTAACCACCATTCTATTCTCTGTTTCCATGAGTTCAGCTTTTTTTTTTTTTAGATTCCACATATAAATGAGATCGTATTGTATGTCTTTCTCTGTGTGGCTTGTTTCACTTTAACATAATTCCTTCAAGGTCCATCCATGTTGCTGAAAATGGCAGGATTTCCTTTTTTATAGCTGAATAGTATTCCATTATATATATTCAATTCTATTATGAACATTATATTTTATATACAAATAATATATAATTATATTTTTATATATAATTTATTTCCCATATATATTTATATAATAAAACCACTATTTTGAATTCTTTATATGGTAAATTTTAGATCTCTGTGTCTTTGGGTTTGGTAGTGGAAAATTATTGTAATCCTTTGGTGGTATCGTGTTTCCTTGATTTTTCATAAACCTTGGAGTTTTGTGTTGCTGTCTTACATTTGAAGTAGTAGTCACCTTCTCCATTACTAACTGCCTTCAGGGAAGGACTGCCTTTCATCAGCTCTGCTAGAAATCCAGAGGCTTTCTCCCATCTTGACTGCACAACCCCGCTCCATACTTCTTGCTCCCTCCTGTGGCAGAATTCCTAAACTTGTATATTTTCTCTGGATCTTGCAACAGACCAGGCCAAGCGCTGACAGTTTAGTTTCCCTTTTGTTTTCCCTAAGGTCAAGTTGTTTCCCTACAGCTCAAGTTGTAGTTTTTCTCTAGCCCACAGAACCTGGCTTGTTTTCTGCAAGTGCTCCTAGCTGTTCAACAAAGCACTCTCAGGAGCATGCACAGGGAGCTGGCTGCAGAGTTGGGGGAGATGTGGGTGAGATAAGGTTGTTACTGGGGATGCCTGCAACTAGTTGGGGTGATCTACAAGTGAGGCTTTCCCAGCATCTCATGGGTGGATTTCCTGATGGGAATCCACAAGACAGCATAACTATATCCCTTTAATGCTTTCTGAGAATCATATCTGCCACTCTCCTGATCTCCTCTCACCCCATAATTTAGTATGCTGGATGCTTTGTGTCCTGCACAACTAACCTATTCTCCCTTCCCTCACAGTGGGAGAAATCATGGAATGAGAAAGTCTCACTTGGCCTTAGCTGTACCACGTTGGGGGACATGTGAGGCAGGCAGACTCAAACTATTCTTCTTATCCAAGCCAATGTGTCCAAAATCTTATTTTTTGCTCCAACAAAGTAATGGAATTTCTTATCTAGAAACCAGGACTTCCACAAAGCTCTCTTGTCTGTGGGTGACTGGTCAAGTTGGTGTTCTTCAGATGCTCCCTGACTGTGGCCAAGAGGGGTTGGAACAATTCATGAGCTACCTCAGAGTCCACAGCCAAGATGGAGGTTTGTCTGCCTATTACCTGATGCACAGGTGGGCAAGGCTTTTCCAGGTCCCTTGGTGTATGATGCTGGATCCCATAACTTCAGTTGTACTTTTGTTCATGAATGGGTGCCAAATTTTTGTCGTTGAGAATGGGGGCATGAAAGAAGGGACATGTTATGCTATCATGATGGTGACATCAATTGTCATATACTTGTATGTTCCATATGTTCCAGTCTGCATTTCATCCTAGGATCTCCCAATACCCTGGTTCTCTTCTTTTTTGCATGCATATTTTTATTGAGAAAATTACAATATAATTAAAATAGTATAATTGAATGATGGAAAAGGCAACCTAACTGTATGCTGTATGGATCATTGACTGCTATGTGCGTGTTTGTTTTTTTTGGGGGGGGAGCCACCTTTTCGTAGAGGACTGGCTACTGAAGGGCCTATCCCTGTATTGTTACTGTATTTGTGTGTGAGTGTGTGTGTGTGTGTGTTTTGCAGGGAGTCACATCAGAGGAGCTGCCTCTGAAAATGATTATAGATAAAAAAAAGTGATCTTTGGCCCTAGTGCAAAATTTTAATACAAATTTGTGGGGTTTTGGGAAGAGCACATGTATTTTGCATGGGAGGGGTATCAAGAATATTTGCAATCAGAGGACATACTATGGTGGATTGGTTTCAATAATGGCCTTGATGTGTTCTTGACTACTGGTATTCATATCCTCTCATAAAACTCTGATCTTGGCTATATAACTTTAGTAAAGGAGGCGCAGGAAGATGGCGGCGTAGGAGGACGCTGGGCTCACCGCGCGTCCTGCTGATCACTTAGATTCCACCTACACCTGCCTAAATAACCCAGAAAACCGCCAGAGGATTAGCAGAACGGAGTCACCGGACCCAAGTGCCGACGAGAGGCCCACGGAAGAGGGTAGGAAGGGCGGCGAGGCGGTGCGCGCTCCACGGACTGGCGGGAGGGAGCCGGGGCGGAGGGGCGGCTCGCCAGCCAAGCAGAGCCCCGAGTCCGGCTTGCAAAAGCGGAGGGGCCTGACGGACTGTGTTCCGACAGCAAGCGCGACTTAGCGTCTGGGAGGTCATAAGTTAACAGCTCTGCTCGGAAAGCGGGAAGGCTGGAGGACAAAGGGAGGGAGAGCTGCGGAGCCCCCGGATGACAGAGCTCAGTTTGGCGGGGAACAAAGGCGCTCGCCAGCGCCATCTCCCCCGCCCATCCCCCAGCCAAAATCCCAAAGGGAACCGGTTCCGGCCAGGGAAATTGCTCGCTCCGCGCAAACACCCAACTCTGTGCTTCTGCGGAGCCAAACCTCCGGCAGCGGATCTGACTCCCTCCGGCTGCCACAGGGCCCCTCCTGAAGTGGATCACCTAAGGAGAAGCGAGCTAAGCCTGCCCCCCCTCCCGCCGTGCACCTTGCCTTCCCACCCCAGCTAATACGCCAGATCCCCAGCATCACAAGCCTGGCAGTGTGCAAGTAGCCCAGACGGGCCACGCCACCCCACAGTGAATCCCGCCCCTAGGAGAGGGGAAGAGAAGGCACACACCAGTCTGACTGTGGCCCCAGCGGTGGGCTATGGGCAGACATCAGGACTGACTGCGGCCCTGCCCACCAACTCCAGTTATACACTACAGCACAGGGGAAGTGCCCTGCAGGTCCTCACCACACCAGGGACTATCCAAAATGACCAAGCGGAAGAATTCCCCTCAGAAGAATCTCCAGGAAATAACAACAGCTAATGAGCTGATCAAAAAGGATTTAAATAATATAACAGAAAGCGAATTTAGAATAATAGTCATAAAATTAATCGCTGGGCTGGAAAACAGTATACAGGACAGCAGAGAATCTCTTGCTACAGAGATCAAGGGACTAAGGAACAGTCACGAGGAGCTGAAAAACGCTTTAAATGAAATGCAAAACAAAATGCAAACCACCACAACTCAGATGGAAGAGGCAGAGGAGAGAATAGGTGAACTAGAAGATAAAGTTATGGAAAAAGAGGAAGCTGAGAAAAAGAGAGATAAAAAAATCCAGGAGTATGAGGGGAAAATTAGAGAACTAAGTGATACACTAAAAAGAAATAATATACGCATAATTGGTATTCCAGAGGAGGAAGAGAGAGGGAAAGGTGCTGAAGGGGTACTTGAAGAAATCATAGCTGAGAACTTCCCTGAACTGGGGAAGGAAAAAGGCATTGAAATCCAAGAGGCACAGAGAACTCCCTTCAGACGTAACTTGAATCGATCTTCTGCACGACATATCATAGTGAAACTGGCAAAATACAAGGATAAAGAGAAAATTCTGAAAGCAGCAAGGGGTAAACGTGCCCTCACATATAAAGGGAGACCTATAAGACTCGTGACTGATCTCTCTTTTGAAACTTGGCAGGCCAGAAAGAATTGGCACGAGATTTTCAGGGTGCTAGACAGCAAAAATATGCAGCCGAGAATCCTTTATCCAGCAAGTCTGTCATTTAGAATAGAAGGAGAGATAAAGGTCTTCCCAAACAAACAAAAACTGAAGGAATTTGTCACCACTAAACCAGCCCTACAAGAGATCCTAAGGGGACCCTGTGAGACAAAGTACCAGAGACATCACTACAAGCATAAAACATACAGACATCACAATGACTCTAAACCTGTATCTTTCTATAATAACACTGAATGTAAATGGATTAAATGTGCCAACCAAAAGACATAGGGTATCAGAATGGATAAAAAAACAAGACCCATCTATTTGCTGTCTACAAGAGACTCATTTTAGACCTGAGGACACCTTTAGATTGAGAGTGAGGGGATGGAGAACTATTTATCATGCTACTGGAAGCCAAAAGAAAGCTGGAGTAGCCATACTTATATCAGACAAACTAGACTTTAAATTAAAGGCTGTAACAAGAGATGAAGAAGGACATTATATAATAGTTACAGGGTCTATCCATCAGGAAGAGCTAACAATTATAAATGTCTATGCGCCGAATACCGGAGCCCCCAAGTATATAAAACAATTACTCATAAACAGAAGCAACCTTATTGATAAGAATGTGGTAATTCCTGGGGACTTTAACACCCCACTTACAGAAATGGATAGATCATCTAGACACACAGTCAATAAAGAAACAAGGGCCCTAAATGAGACATTGGATCAGGTGGACTTGACAGATATATTTAGAACTCTGCATCCCAAAGCAACAGAATATACTTTCTTCTCGAGTGCACATGGAACATTCTCCAAGATAGATCATATACTGGGTCACAAAACAGCCCTTCATAAGTTTACAAGAATTGAAATTATACCATGCATACTTTCAGACCACAATGCTATGAAGCTTGAAATCAACCACAGGAAAAAGTCTGGAAAACCTCCAAAAGCGTGGAGGTTAAAGAACACCCTACTAACGAATGAGTGGGTCAACCAGGCAATTAGAGAAGAAATCAAAAAATATATGGA